>NC_088908.1:6786906-7111994 GCF_037157495.1 Lathamus discolor | reverse complement strand
GCTTTACAACTGTGACACACACACTGTTGTCACTCCTCATTGTAGCTCCTAAAAGTGCATTTGAATCCAGCGTTTCTGGTCTCCACTCTCGTTTCAAGAGCAGCAGAGGCAGGTGAGCACGAGCGCTTGGAATCCGCTCCCAGTTCCGAAGGGCAGGGAGGGAAAGTCCTTGCAGATCATCTTCAGCGCACAGTGAGCTTTGCAACTCTGAAACACACATTGCTGTCACTCCTCACTTTATCTCCTAAAAGTGCATTTCAAGCCAACGTTTCTGGTGCGCTCTCTCGCTTCGAGAGCAGTTGTGACAGGGGAGGACGAGCGCTTGGATTCTAATTTCACAGCCGAAGGGCCAGCATGGAAACTACTGCTGGGCATCTTCAGCACACATTGTGATTCGCAACTCTGAAACACATATTGCTGTCACCTCTCACTTTCCTACCTGAAAGTCCAATTGAATAATACATCTCCTGTGCTTGCTCTTTGTGAGCAGTAGCAGAATATAGCACTTACGTTTGGACTCTGCTGAAACAGCAGAAGAGACAGTCCAGAAAGTTCCTACTGATCATCTTCAGCACACAGTGAGCTTTGCAACTCTGCAACACACATTGCTTTCACTCCTCCCTTTCCTGCCTGAAAGACCAGCTGAATCCACCATCTCTGTGCCCGCTCTCTGCTGAGCAGCAACAGAGAGAGTAGAGCAGGAATTTTTAGACCTGCCTAAAACAGGAGAAGAGCCTTGAAAAAAATCTCCTGCTTGATCATGTTTTGCACACAGTGAGCTTTAAACTGTGACACAAACATTGCTGTCACTCCTCACTTTATCTCCTAAAACTGCATTTGAATCCAAAGTTTCTGGTGCGCTCTCACGTTTCGAGAGGAGTTGTGACAGGGGAGGAGCAGCGTTTGGACTCTAATCCCACAGACGAAGGGCCAGCAGGGAAACTCCTGCAGGGCATCTTCAGCACACAGTGAGCTTTGCAATTCTGCAACACACATTGCTGTAACTCCTTCTCCTGCCTGGAAGACCAATTGATTCCAACATCTCTGTGCCCACTCTCTGCTGAGCAGCAACAGAGAGCAGGAATGTTTAGACTGGGCTAAAACAGCAGAAGAGCCTTGCAAAAAAGCTCCTCCTGATCATGTTTAGCACACAGTGAGCTTTAAACTGTGACACAAACATTGCTGTCACTCTTCACTCTTTCTCCTAAAAGACCATTTCAATCCAAGAACTCCGTTGCCAGCACTCTGCTGAGCAGCAGAGTGAGCAGGAATGTCTGCAATCTGTAAGGCAGTGCAAGAGACAGGCTGAAGGCTGCTCTTGTGCTTCTTCAACACACTGAGCTTTACAACTTTGACACACACACTGTTGTCACTCCTCATTGTAGCTCCTAAAAGTGCATTTGAATCCAGCATTTCTGGTCTCCACTCTCGTTTCCAGTGCAGCAGAGGCAGGTGAGCACGAGCGCTTGGAATCCGCTCCCAGTTCCGAAGGGCAGGGAGGGAAAGTCCTTGCAGATCATCTTCAGCGCACAGTGAGCTTTGCAACTCTGAAACACACATTGCTGTCACTCCTCACTTTATCTCCTAAAAGTGCATTTCAAGCCAACGTTTCTGGTGCGCTCTCTCGCTTCGAGAGCAGTTGTGACAGGGGAGGACGAGCGCTTGGATTCTAATTTCACAGCCGAAGGGCCAGCATGGAAACTACTGCTGGGCATCTTCAGCACACATTGTGATTTGCAACTCTGAAACACATATTGCTGTCACCTCTCACTTTCCTACCTGAAAGTCCAATTGAATAATACATCTCCTGTGCTTGCTCTTTGTGAGCAGTAGCAGAATATAGCACTTACGTTTGGACTCTGCTGAAACAGCAGAAGAGACAGTCCAGAAAGTTCCCACTGATCATCTTCAGCACACAGTGAGCTTTGCAACTCTGCAACACACATTGCTTTCACTCCTCCCTTTCCTGCCTGAAAGACCAGCTGAATCCACCATCTCTGTGCCCGCTCTCTGCTGAGCAGCAACAGAGAGAGTAGAGCAGGAATGTTTAGACTGGGCTAAAACAGCAGAAGAGCCTTGCAAAAAAGCTCCTCCTGATCATGTTTAGCACACAGTGAGCTTTAAACTGTGACACAAACATTGCTGTCACTCTTCACTCTTTCTCCTAAAAGACCATTTCAATCCGAGAACTCTGTTGCCAGCACTCTGCTGAGCAGCAGAGTGAGCAGGAATGTCTGCAATCTGTAAGGCAGTGGAAGAGACAGGCCTGAAGGCTGCTCTTGTGCTTCTTCAACACACTGAGCTTTACAACTTTGACACACACACTGTTGTCACTCCTCATTGTAGCTCCTAAAAGCGCATTTGAATCCAGCGTTTCTGGTCTCCACTCTCGTTTCAAGAGCAGCAGAGGTAGGTGAGCGCGAGCGCTTGGAATCCGCTCCCAGTTCCGAAGGGCTGGGAGGGAAAGTCCTTGCAGATCATCTTCAGCGCACAGTGAGCTTTGCAACTCTGAAACACACATTGCTGTCACTCCTCACTTCATCTCCTAATAATCCGTTTGAATCCATGGTCTCTCCCGCCCTCTCTCGTTTGAACAGCAGCAGTGACAGGTGAACACGATCTCTTGGCCTCTGCTCCCACAAACGAAGAGCCCGGAGTGAAAGCTCCGGCAGGGCATCTTCAGCACGCAGTCAGCTTTGCAACTGTGAAACATATATTGCTCTCGCTCCGCACTTTCCTACCTCAAAGTCCAATTGAATCCAAAATCTCTGTGCCCTTTCTCTGCTGGGCAGAAGCAGAGTAGAGCAGGAACCTTTAGCCAATGCTAAAAGAGCAGAAGAGACAGTCCAGAAAGTTCCCACTGATCATCTTCAGCGCACAGCGAGCTTTGCAACTCTGCAACACACATTGCTGTCACTCCTCCCTTTTTGCCTGAAAGACCAGCTGAATCCACCATCTCTGTGCCCGCTCTCTGCTGAGCAGCAACAGAGATAGTAGAGCAGGAATTTTTAGACCTGCCTAAAACAGCAGAAGAGCCTTGAAAAAAATCTCCTGCTTGATCATGTTTTGCACACAGTGAGCTTTAAACTGCGACACAAACATTGCTGCCACTCCTCACTTTATCTCCTAAAAGTGCATTTGAATCCAAAGTTTCTGGTGCGCTCTCTCGTTTCGAGAGGAGTTGTGACAGGGGAGGAGCAGCGCTTGGACTCTAATCCCACAGACGAAGGGCCAGCAGGGAAACTCCTGCAGGGCATCTTCAGCGCACAGTGAGCTTTACAATTCTGAAACACACATTGCTGTCACTCCTCCTTTTCTTGCCTGAAAGACCAATTGATTCCAACATCTCTGTGCCCGCTCTCTGCTGAGCAGCAACAGAGAGAGTAGAGCAGGAATGTTTAGCCTGGGCTAAAACAGCAGAAGAGCCTTGCAAAAAAGCTCCTCCTGATCATGTTTAGCACACAGTGAGCTTTAAACTGTGACACAAACATTGCTGTCACTCTTCACTCTTTCTCCTAAAAGACCATTTCAATCCAAGAACTCCGTTGCCAGCACTCTGCTGAGCAGCAGAGTGAGCAGGAATGTCTGCAATCTGTAAGGCAGTGGAAGAGACAGGCTGAAGGCTGCTCTTGTGCTTCTTCAACACACTGAGCTTTACAACTTTGACACACACACTGTTGTCACTCCTCATTGTAGCTCCTAAAAGTGCATTTGAATCCAGCGTTTCTGGTCTCCACTCTCGTTTCCAGTGCAGCAGAGGCAGGTGAGCACGAGCGCTTGGAATCCGCTCCCAGTTCCGAAGGGCAGGGAGGGAAAGTCCTTGCAGATCATCTTCAGCGCACAGTGAGCTTTGCAACTCTGAAACACACATTGCTGTCACTCCTCACTTTATCTCCTAAAAGTGCATTTCAAGCCAACGTTTCTGGTGCGCTCTCTCGCTTCGAGAGCAGTTGTGACAGGGGAGGACGAGCGCTTGGATTCTAATCCCACAGCCGAAGGGCCAGCATGGAAACTACTGCTGGGCATCTTCAGCACGCATTGAGATTCGCAACTCTGAAACACATATTGCTGTCACCTCTCACTTTCCTACCTGAAAGTCCAATTGAATAATACATCTCCTGTGCTTGCTCTTTGAGAGCAGTAGCAGAATATAGCACTTACGTTTGGACTCTGCTGAAACAGCAGAAGAGACAGTCCAGAAAGTTCCCACTGATCATCTTCAGCACACAGTGAGCTTTGCAACTCTGCAACACACATTGCTGTCTCTTCTTTTCCTGCCTGAAAGAGCAATTGATTCCAACACCTCTGTGCCCGCTCTCTGCTGAGCAGCAACAGAGAGAGTAGAGCAGGAATGTTTAGCCTGGGCTAAAACAGCAGAAGAGCCTTGCAAAAAATCTCCTGCTTTATCATGTTTTGCACACAGTGAGCTTTAAACTGTGACACAAACATTGCTGTCACTCCTCACTTTATCTAATAAAAGTGCATTTGAATCCGAAGTTTCTGGTGCGCTCTCACGTTTCGAGAGGAGTTGTGACAGGGGAGGAGCAGCGCTTGGACTCTAATCCCACAGACGAAGGGCCAGCAGGGAAACTCCTGCAGGGCATCTTCAGCACACAGTGAGCTTTGCAATTCTGCAACACACATTGCTGTAACTCCTTTTCCTGCCTGGAAGACCATTTGATTCCAACATCTCTGTGCCCACTCTCTGCTGAGCAGCAACAGAGAGAAGGAATGTTTAGCCTGGGCTAAAACAGCAGAAGAGCCTTGCAAAAAAGCTCCTCCTGATCATGTTTAGCACACAGTGAGCTTTAAACTGTGACACAAACATTGCTGTCACTCTTCACTCTTTCTCCTAAAAGACCATTTCAATCCAAGAACTCCGTTGCCAGCACTCTGCTGAGCAGCAGAGTGAGCAGGAATGTCTGCAATCTGTAAGGCAGTGGAAGAGACAGGCCTGAAGGCTGCTCTTGTGCTTCTTCAACACACTGAGCTTTACAACTGTGACACACACACTGTTGTCACTCCTCATTGTAGCTCCTAAAAGTGCATTTGAATCCAGGGTTTCTGGTCTCCACTCTCGTTTCAAGAGCAGCAGAGGAAGGTGAGCACGAGCGCTTGGAATCCGCTCCCACTTCCGAAGGGCAGGGAGGGAAAGTCCTTGCAGATCATCTTCAGCGCACAGTGAGCTTTGCAACTCTGAAACACACATTGCTGTCACTCCTCACTTCATCTCCTAATAATCCGTTTGAATCCATGGTCTCTCCCGCCCTCTCTCGTTTGAACAGCAGCAGTGACAGGTGAACACGATCTCTTGGCCTCTGCTCCCACAGCCGAAGAGCCCGGAGTGAAAGCTCCGGCAGGGCATCTTCAGCACGCAGTCAGCTTTGCAACTGTGACACATATATTGCTCTCGCTCCGCACTTTCCTACCTCAAAGTCCAATTGAATCCAAAATCTCTGTGCCCTTTCTCTGCTGGGCAGAAGCAGAGTAGAGCAGGAACCTTTAGCCAATGCTAAAAGAGCAGAAGAGACAGTCCAGAAAGTTCCCACTGATCATCTTCAGCGCACAGCGAGCTTTGCAACTCTGCAACACACATTGCTGTCACTCCTCCCTTTTTGCCTGAAAGACCAGCTGAATCCACCATCTCTGTGCCCGCTCTCTGCTGAGCAGCAACAGAGAGAGTAGAGCAGGAATTTTTAGACCTGCCTAAAACAGCAGAAGAGCCTTGAAAAAAATCTCCTGCTTGATCATGTTTTGCACACTGTGAGCTTTAAACTGTGACACAAACATTGCTGTCACTCCTCACTTTATCTCCTAAAAGTGCATTTGAATCCAAAGTTTCTGGTGCGCTCTCTCGTTTCGAGAGGAGTTGTGACAGGGGAGGAGCAGCGCTTGGACTCTAATCCCACAGACGAAGGGCCAGCAGGGAAACTCCTGCAGGGCATCTTCAGCGCACGGTGAGCTTTACAATTCTGAAACACACATTGCTGTCACTCCTCCTTTTCTTGCCTGAAAGACCAATTGATTCCAACATCTCTGTGCCCACTCTCTGCTGAGCAGCAACAGAGAGAGTAGAGCAGGAATGTTTAGCCTGGGCTAAAACAGCAGAAGAGCCTTGCAAAAAAGCTCCTCCTGATCATGTTTAGCACACAGTGAGCTTTAAACTGTGACACAAACATTGCTGTCACTCTTCACTCTTTCTCCTAAAAGACCATTTCAATCCAAGAACTCCGTTGCCAGCACTCTGCTGAGCAGCAGAGTGAGCAGGAATGTCTGCAATCTGTAAGGCAGTGGAAGAGACAGGCTGAAGGCTGCTCTTGTGCTTCTTCAACACACTGAGCTTTACAACTTTGACACACACACTGTTGTCACTCCTCATTGTAGCTCCTAAAAGTGCATTTGAATCCAGCGTTTCTGGTCTCCACTCTCGTTTCCAGTGCAGCAGAGGCAGGTGAGCACGAGCGCTTGGAATCCGCTCCCAGTTCCGAAGGGCAGGGAGGGAAAGTCCTTGCAGATCATCTTCAGCGCACAGTGAGCTTTGCAACTCTGAAACACACATTGCTGTCACTCCTCACTTTATCTCCTAAAAGTGCATTTCAAGCCAACGTTTCTGGTGCGCTCTCTCGCTTCGAGAGCAGTTGTGACAGGGGAGGACGAGCGCTTGGATTCTAATTTCACAGCCGAAGGGCCAGCATGGAAACTACTGCTGGGCATCTTCAGCACACATTGTGATTCGCAACTCTGAAACACATATTGCTGTCACCTCTCACTTTCCTACCTGAAAGTCCAGTTGAATAATACATCTCCTGTGCTTGCTCTTTGTGAGCAGTAGCAGAATATAGCACTTACGTTTGGACTCTGCTGAAACAGCAGAAGAGACAGTCCAGAAAGTTCCCACTGATCATCTTCAGCACACAGTGAGCTTTGCAACTCTGCAACACACATTGCTGTCTCTTCTTTTCCTGCCTGAAAGACCAATTGATTCCAACACCTCTGTGCCCGCTCTCTGCTGAGCAGCAACAGAGAGAGTAGAGCAGGAATGTTTAGCCTGGGCTAAAACAGCAGAAGAGCCTTGCAAAAAATCTCCTGCTTGATCATGTTTTGCACACAGTGAGCTTTAAACTGTGACACAAACATTGCTGTCACTCCTCACTTTATCTCCTAAAACTGCATTTGAATCCAAAGTTTCTGGTGCGCTCTCACGTTTCGAGAGGAGTTGTGACAGGGGAGGAGCAGCGCTTGGACTCTAATCCCACAGACGAAGGGCCAGCAGGGAAACTCCTGCAGGGCATCTTCAGCACACAGTGAGCTTTGCAATTCTGCAACACACATTGCTGTAACTCCTTCTCCTGCCTGGAAGACCAATTGATTCCAACATCTCTGTGCCCACTCTCTGCTGAGCAGCAACAGAGAGCAGGAATGTTTAGACTGGGCTAAAACAGCAGAAGAGCCTTGCAAAAAAGCTCCTCCTGATCATGTTTAGCACAC
Source organism: Lathamus discolor (assembly GCF_037157495.1). NCBI lineage: Eukaryota > Metazoa > Chordata > Aves > Psittaciformes > Psittacidae > Lathamus > Lathamus discolor. Next base: position 7,104,506 of record NC_088908.1, on the reverse strand, counting down.
AGTGAGCTTTAAACTGTGACACAAACATTGCTGTCACTCTTCACTCTTTCTCCTAAAAGACCATTTCAATCCAAGAACTCCGTTGCCAGCACTCTGCTGAGCAGCAGAGTGAGCAGGAATGTCTGCAATCTGTAAGGCAGTGGAAGAGACAGGCCTGAAGGCTGCTCTTGTGCTTCTTCAACACACTGAGCTTTACAACTTTGACACACACACTGTTGTCACTCCTCATTGTAGCTCCTAAAAGTGCATTTGAATCCAGCGTTTCTGGTCTCCACTCTCGTTTCAAGAGCAGCAGAGGCAGGTGAGCACGAGCGCTTGGAATCCGCTCCCAGTTCCGAAGGGCAGGGAGGGAAAGTCCTTGCAGATCATCTTCAGCGCACAGTGAGCTTTGCAACTCTGAAACACACATTGCTGTCACTCCTCACTTTATCTCCTAAAAGTGCATTTCAAGCCAACGTTTCTGGTGCGCTCTCTCGCTTCGAGAGCAGTTGTGACAGGGGAGGACGAGCGCTTGGATTCTAATTTCACAGCCGAAGGGCCAGCATGGAAACTACTGCTGGGCATCTTCAGCACACATTGTGATTCGCAACTCTGAAACACATATTGCTGTCACCTCTCACTTTCCTACCTGAAAGTCCAATTGAATAATACATCTCCTGTGCTTGCTCTTTGTGAGCAGTAGCAGAATATAGCACTTACGTTTGGACTCTGCTGAAACAGCAGAAGAGACAGTCCAGAAAGTTCCCAATGATCATCTTCAGCGCACAGTGAGCTTTGCAACTCTGCAACACACATTGCTGTCACTTCTTTTCCTGTCTGAAAGACCAATTGATTCCAACACCTCTGTGCCCGCTCTCTGCTGAGCAGCAACAGAGAGAGTAGAGCAGGAATGTTTAGCCTGGGCTAAAACAGCAGAAGAGCCTTGCAAAAAATCTCCTGCTTGATCATGTTTTGCACACAGTGAGCTTTAAACTGTGACACAAACATTGCTGTCACTCCTCACTTTATCTCCTAAAAGTGCATTTGAATCCAAAGTTTCTGGTGCGCTCTCACGTTTCGAGAGGAGTTGTGACAGGGGAGGAGCAGCGCTTGGACTCTAATCCCACAGACGAAGGGCCAGCAGGGAAACTCCTGCAGGGCATCTTCAGCACACAGTGAGCTTTGCAACTTTGCAAAACACACTGCTGTAACTCCTCCTTTTCCTGCCTGGAAGACCTATTGATTCCAACATCTCTGTGCCCACTCTCTGCTGAGCAGCAACAGAGAGAGTAGAGCAGGAATGTTTAGACTGGGCTAAAACAGCAGAAGAGCCTTGCAAAAAAGCTCCTCCTGATCATGTTTAGCACACAGTGAGCTTTAAACTGTGACACAAACATTGCTGTCACTCTTCACTCTTTCTCCTAAAAGACCATTTCAATCCAAGAACTCCGTTGCCAGCACTCTGCTGATCAGCAGAGTGAGCAGGAATGTCTGCAATCTGTAAGGCAGTGGAAGAGACAGGCCTGAAGGCTGCTCTTGTGCTTCTTCAACACACTGAGCTTTACAACTGTGACACACACACTGTTGTCACTCCTCATTGTAGCTCCTAAAAGTGCATTTGAATCCAGCGTTTCTGGTCTCCACTCTCGTTTCAAGAGCAGCAGAGGAAGGTGAGCACGAGCGCTTGGAATCCGCTCCCAGTTCCGAAGGGCAGGGAGGGAAAGTCCTTGCAGATCATCTTCAGCGCACAGTGAGCTTTGCAACTCTGAAACACACATTGCTGTCACTCCTCACTTCATCTCCTAATAATCCGTTTGAATCCATGGTCTCTCCCGCCCTCTCTCGTTTGAACAGCAGCAGTGACAGGTGAACACGATCTCTTGGCCTCTGCTCCCACAGCCGAAGAGCCCGGAGTGAAAGCTCCGGCAGGGCATCTTCAGCACGCAGTCAGCTTTGCAACTGTGACACATATATTGCTCTCGCTCCGCACTTTCCTACCTCAAAGTCCAATTGAATCCAAAACTCTGTGCCCTTTCTCTGCTGGGCAGAAGCAGAGTAGAGCAGGAACCTTTAGCCAATGCTAAAAGAGCAGAAGAGACAGTCCAGAAAGTTCCCACTGATCATCTTCAGCGCACAGCGAGCTTTGCAACTCTGCAACGCACATTGCTGTCACTCCTCCCTTTTTGCCTGAAAGACCAGCTGAATCCACCATCTCTGTGCCCGCTCTCTGCTGAGCAGCAACAGAGAGAGTAGAGCAGGAATTTTTAGACCTGCCTAAAACAGCAGAAGAGCCTTGAAAAAAATCTCCTGCTTGATCATGTTTTGCACACAGTGAGCTTTAAACTGTGACACAAACATTGCTGTCACTCCTCACTTTATCTCCTAAAAGTGCATTTGAATCCAAAGTTTCTGGTGCGCTCTCTCGTTTCGAGAGGAGTTGTGACAGGGGAGGAGCAGCGCTTGGACTCTAATACCACAGACGAAGGGCCAGCAGGGAAACTCCTGCAGGGCATCTTCAGCACACAGTGAGCTTTGCAACTTTGCAAAACACATTGCTGTAACTCCTCCTTTTCCTGCCTGGAAGACCTATTGATTCCAACATCTCTGTGCCCACTCTCTGCTGAGCAGCAACAGAGAGAGTAGAGCAGGAATGTTTAGACTGGGCTAAAACAGCAGAAGAGCCTTGCAAAAAAGCTCCTCCTGATCATGTTTAGCACACAGTGAGCTTTAAACTGTGACACAAACATTGCTGTCACTCTTCACTCTTTCTCCTAAAAGACCATTTCAATCCAAGAACTCCGTTGCCAGCACTCTGCTGAGCAGCAGAGTGAGCAGGAATGTCTGCAATCTGTAAGGCAGTGGAAGAGACAGGCCTGAAGGCTGCTCTTGTGCTTCTTCAACACACTGAGCTTTACAACTGTGACACACACGCTGTTGTCACTCCTCATTGTAGCTCCTAAAAGTGCATTTGAATCCAGCGTTTCTGGTCTCCACTCTCGTTTCAAGAGCAGCAGAGGAAGGTGAGCACGAGCGCTTGGAATCCGCTCCCAGTTCCGAAGGGCAGGGGAGGGAAAGTCCTTGCAGATCATCTTCAGCGCACAGTGAGCTTTGCAACTCTGAAACACACATTGCTGTCACTCCTCACTTCATCTCCTAATAATCCGTTTGAATCCATGGTCTCTCCCGCCCTCTCTCGTTTGAACAGCAGCAGTGACAGGTGAACACGATCTCTTGGCCTCTGCTCCCACAGCCGAAGAGCCCGGAGTGAAAGCTCCGGCAGGGCATCTTCAGCACGCAGTCAGCTTTGCAACTGTGACACATATATTGCTCTCGCTCCGCACTTTCCTACCTCAAAGTCCAATTGAATCCAAAATCTCTGTGCCCTTTCTCTGCTGGGCAGAAGCAGAGTAGAGCAGGAACCTTTAGCCAATGCTAAAAGAGCAGAAGAGACAGTCCAGAAAGTTCCCACTGATCATCTTCAGCGCACAGCGAGCTTTGCAACTCTGCAACACACATTGCTGTCACTCCTCCCTTTTTGCCTGAAAGACCAGCTGAATCCACCATCTCTGTGCCCGCTCTCTGCTGAGCAGCAACAGAGAGAGTAGAGCAGGAATTTTTAGACCTGCCTAAAACAGCAGAAGAGCCTTGAAAAAAATCTCCTGCTTGATCATGTTTTGCACACAGTGAGCTTTAAACTGTGACACAAACATTGCTGTCACTCCTCACTTTATCTCCTAAAAGTGCATTTGAATCCAGCGTTTCTGGTCTCCACTCTCGTTTCCAGTGCAGCAGAGGCAGGTGAGCACGAGCGCTTGGAATCCGCTCCCAGTTCCGAAGGGCAGGGGAGGGAAAGTCCTTGCAGATCATCTTCAGCGCACAGTGAGCTTTGCAACTCTGAAACACACATTGCTGTCACTCCTCACTTTATCTCCTAAAAGTGCATTTCAAGCCAACGTTTCTGGTGCGCTCTCTCGCTTCGAGAGCAGTTGTGACAGGGGAGGACGAGCGCTTGGATTCTAATTTCACAGCCGAAGGGCCAGCATGGAAACTACTGCTGGGCATCTTCAGCACACATTGAGATTCGCAACTCTGAAACACATATTGCTGTCACCTCTCACTTTACTACCTGAAAGTCCAATTGAATAATACATCTCCTGTGCTTGCTCTTTGTGAGCAGTAGCAGAATATAGCACTTACGTTTGGACTCTGCTGAAACAGCAGAAGAGACAGTCCAGAAAGTTCCCACTGATCATCTTCAGCACACAGTGAGCTTTGCAACTCTGCAACACACATTGCTGTCACTTCTTTTCCTGCCTGAAAGACCAATTGATTCCAACACCTCTGTGCCCGCTCTCTGCTGAGCAGCAACAGAGAGAGTAGAGCAGCAATGTTTAGCCTGGGCTAAAACAGCAGAAGAGCCTTGCAAAAAATCTCCTGCTTGATCATGTTTTGCACACAGTGAGCTTTAAACTGTGACACAAGCATTGCTGTCACTCCTCACTTTATCTCCTAAAAGTGCATTTGAATCCAAAGTTTCTGGTGCGCTCTCACGTTTCGAGAGGAGTTGTGACAGGGGAGGAGCAGCGCTTGGACTCTAATCCCACAGACGAAGGGCCAGCAGGGAAACGCCTGCAGGGCATCTTCAGCACACAGTGAGCTTTGCAATTCTGCAACACACATTGCTGTAACTCCTCCTTTTCCTGCCTGGAAGACCAATTGATTCCAACATCTCTGTGCCCACTCTCTGCTGAGCAGCAACAGAGAGAAGGAATGTTTAGACTGGGCTAAAACAGCAGAAGAGCCTTGCAAAAAAGCTCCTCCTGATCATGTTTAGCACACAGTGAGCTTTAAACTGTGACTCAAACATTGCTGTCACTCTTCACTCTTTCTCCTAAAAGACCATTTCAATCCAAGAACTCCGTTGCCAGCACTCTGCTGAGCAGCAGAGTGAGCAGGAATGTCTGCAATCTGTAAGGCAGTGGAAGAGACAGGCCTGAAGGCTGCTCTTGTGCTTCTTCAACACACTGAGCTTTACAACTGTGACACACACACTGTTGTCACTCCTCATTGTAGCTCCTAAAAGTGCATTTGAATCCAGCGTTTCTGGTCTCCACTCTCGTTTCAAGAGCAGCAGAGGAAGGTGAGCACGAGCGCTTGGAATCCGCTCCCAGTTCCGAAGGGCAGGGGAGGGAAAGTCCTTGCAGATCATCTTCAGCGCACAGTGAGCTTTGCAACTCTGAAACACACATTGCTGTCACTCCTCACTTCATCTCCTAATAATCCGTTTGAATCCATGGTCTCTCCCGCCCTCTCTCGTTTGAACAGCAGCAGTGACAGGTGAACACGATCTCTTGGCCTCTGCTCCCACAGCCGAAGAGCCCGGAGTGAAAGCTCCGGCAGGGCATCTTCAGCACGCAGTCAGCTTTGCAACTGTGACACATATATTGCTCTCGCTCCGCACTTTCCTACCTCAAAGTCCAATTGAATCCAAAATCTCTGTGCCCTTTCTCTGCTGGGCAGAAGCAGAGAGAGTAGAGCAGGAACCTTTAGCCAATGCTAAAAGAGCAGAAGAGACAGTCCAGAAAGTTCCCACTGATCATCTTCAGCGCACATGGAGCTTTGCAACTCTGCAACGCACATTGCTGTCACTCCTCCCTTTTTGCCTGAAAGACCAGCTGAATCCACCATCTCTGTGCCCGCTCTCTGCTGAGCAGCAACAGAGAGAGTAGAGCAGGAATTTTTAGACCTGCCTAAAACAGCAGAAGAGCCTTGAAAAAAATCTCCTGCTTGATCATGTTTTGCACACAGTGAGCTTTAAACTGTGACACAAACATTGCTGTCACTCCTCACTTTATCTCCTAAAAGTGCATTTGAATCCAAAGTTTCTGGTGCGCTCTCTCGTTTCGAGAGGAGTTGTGACAGGGGAGGAGCAGCGCTTGGACTCTAATCCCACAGACGAAGGGCCAGCAGGGAAACTCCTGCAGGGCATCTTCAGCACACAGTGAGCTTTGCAATTCTGCAACACACATTGCTGTCACTCCTCCTTTTCTTGCCTGAAAGACCAATTGATTCCAACATCTCTGTGCCCACTCTCTGCTGAGCAGCAACAGAGAGAGTAGAGCAGGAATGTTTAGACTGGGCTAAAACAGCAGAAGAGCCTTGCAAAAAAGCTCCTCCTGATCATGTTTAGCACACAGTGAGCTTTAAACTGTGACACAAACATTGCTGTCACTCTTCACTCTTTCTCCTAAAAGACCATTTCAATCCAAGAACTCCGTTGCCAGCACTCTGCTGAGCAGCAGATTGAGCAGGGATGTCTGCAATCTGTAAGGCAGTGGAAGAGACAGGCCTGAAGGCTGCTCTTGTGCTTCTTCAACACACTGAGCTTTACAACTTTGACACACACACTGTTGTCACTCCTCATTGTAGCTCCTAAAAGTGCATTTGAATCCAGCGTTTCTGGTCTCCACTCTCGTTTCCAGTGCAGCAGAGGCAGGTGAGCACGAGCGCTTGGAATCCGCTCCCAGTTCCGAAGGGCGGGGGAGGGAAAGACCTTGCAGATCATCTTCAGCGCACAGTGAGCTTTGCAACTCTGAAACACACATTGCTGTCACTCCTCACTTTATCTCCTAAAAGTGCATTTCAAGCCAACGTTTCTGGTGCACTCTCTCGCTTCGAGAGCAGTTGTGACAGGGGAGGACGAGCGCTTGGATTCTAATTTCACAGCCGAAGGGCCAGCATGGAAACTACTGCTGGGCATCTTCAGCACACATTGAGATTCGCAACTCTGAAACACATATTGCTGTCACCTCTCACTTTACTACCTGAAAGTCCAATTGAATAATACATCTCCTGTGCTTGCTCTTTGTGAGCAGTAGCAGAATATAGCACTTACGTTTGGACTCTGCTGAAACAGCAGAAGAGACAGTCCAGAAAGTTCCCACTGATCATCTTCAGCACACAGTGAGCTTTGCAACTCTGCAACACACATTGCTGTCACTTCTTTTCCTGCCTGAAAGACCAATTGATTCCAACACCTCTGTGCCCGCTCTCTGCTGAGCAGCAACAGAGAGAGTAGAGCAGCAATGTTTAGCCTGGGCTAAAACAGCAGAAGAGCCTTGCAAAAAATCTCCTGCTTGATCATGTTTTGCACACAGTGAGCTTTAAACTGTGACACAAACATTGCTGTCACTCCTCACTTTATATCCTAAAAGTGCATTTGAATCCAAAGTTTCTGGTGCGCTCTCACGTTTCGAGAGGAGTTGTGACAGGGGAGGAGCAGCGCTTGGACTCTAATCCCACAGACGAAGGGCCAGCAGGGAAACTCCTGCAGGGCATCTTCAGCACACAGTGAGCTTTGCAATTCTGCAACACACATTGCTGTAACTCCTCCTTTTCCTGCCTGGAAGACCAATTGATTCCAACATCTCTGTGCCCACACTCTGCTGAGCAGCAACAGAGAGAAGGAATGTTTAGACTGGGCTAAAACAGCAGAAGAGCCTTGCAAAAAAGCTCCTCCTGATCATGTTTAGCACACAGTGAGCTTTAAACTGTGACACAAACATTGCTGTCACTCTTCACTCTTTCTCCTAAAAGACCATTTCAATCCAAGAACTCCGTTGCCAGCACTCTGCTGAGCAGCAGAGTGAGCAGGAATGTCTGCAATCTGTAAGGCAGTGGAAGAGACAGGCCTGAAGGCTGCTCTTGTGCTTCTTCAACACACTGAGCTTTACAACTGTGACACACACACTGTTGTCACTCCTCATTGTAGCTCCTAAAAGTGTATTTGAATCCAGCGTTTCTGGTCTCCACTCTCGTTTCAAGAGCAGCAGAGGAAGGTGAGCACGAGCGCTTGGAATCCGCTCCCAGTTCCGAAGGGCAGGGAGGGAAAGTCCTTGCAGATCATCTTCAGCGCACAGTGAGCTTTGCAACTCTGAAACACACATTGCTGTCACTCCTCACTTCATCTCCTAATAATCCGTTTGAATCCATGGTCTCTCCCGCCCTCTCTCGTTTGAACAGCAGCAGTGACAGGTGAACACGATCTCTTGGCCTCTGCTCCCACAGCCGAAGAGCCCGGAGTGAAAGCTCCGGCAGGGCATCTTCAGCACGCAGTCAGCTTTGCAACTGTGACACATATATTTCTCTCGCTCCGCACTTTCCTACCTCAAAGTCCAATTGAATCCAAAATCTCTGTGCCCTTTCTCTGCTGGGCAGAAGCAGAGTAGAGCAGGAACCTTTAGCCAATGCTAAAAGAGCTGAAGAGACAGTCCAGAAAGTTCCCACTGATCATCTTCAGCGCACAGCGAGCTTTGCAACACTGCAACACACATTGCTGTCACTCCTCCCTTTTTGCCTGAAAGACCAGCTGAATCCACCATCTCTGTGCCCGCTCTCTGCTGAGCAGCAACAGAGAGAGTAGAGCAGGAATTTTTAGACCTGCCTAAAACAGCAGAAGAGCCTTGAAAAAAATCTCCTGCTTGATCATGTTTTGCACACAGTGAGCTTTAAACTGTGACACAAACATTGCTGTCACTCCTCACTTTATCTCCTAAAAGTGCATTTGAATCCAAAGTTTCTGGTGCGCTCTCTCGTTTGGAGAGGAGTTGTGACAGGGGAGGAGCAGCGCTTGGACTCTAATCCCACAGATGAAGGGCCAGCAGGGAAACTCCTGCAGGGCATCTTCAGCACACAGTGAGCTTTGCAATTCTGCAACACACATTGCTGTAACTCCTCCTTTTCCTGCCTGGAAGACCAATGGATTCCAACATCTCTGTGCCCACTCTCTGCTGAGCAGCAACAGAGAGAAGGAATGTTTAGACTGGGCTAAAACAGCAGAAGAGCCTTGCAAAAAAGCTCCTCCTGATCATGTTTAGCACACAGTGAGCTTTAAACTGTGACACAAACATTGCTGTCACTCTTCACTCTTTCTCCTAAAAGACCATTTCAATCCAAGAACTCCGTTGCCAGCACTCTGCTGAGCAGCAGAGTGAGCAGGAATGTCTGCAATCTGTAAGGCAGTGGAAGAGACAGGCCTGAAGGCTGCTCTTGTGCTTCTTCAACACACTGAGCTTTACAACTGTGACACACACACTGTTGTCACTCCTCATTGTAGCTCCTAAAAGTGCATTTGAATCCAGCGTTTCTGGTCTCCACTCTCGTTTCCAGTGCAGCAGAGGCAGGTGAGCACGAGCGCTTGGAATCCGCTCCCAGTTCCGAAGGGCAGGGAGGGAAAGTCCTTGCAGATCATCTTCAGCGCACAGTGAGCTTTGCAACTCTGAAACACACATTGCTGTCACTCCTCACTTCATCTCCTAATAATCCGTTTGAATCCATGGTCTCTCCCGCCCTCTCTCGTTTGAACAGCAGCAGTGACAGGTGAACACGATCTCTTGGCCTCTGCTCCCACAGCCGAAGAGCCCGGAGTGAAAGCTCCGGCAGGGCATCTTCAGCACGCAGTCAGCTTTGCAACTGTGACACATATATCGCTCTCGCTCCGCACTTTCCTACCTCAAAGTCCAATTGAATCCAAAATCTCTGTGCCCTTTCTCTGCTGGGCAGAAGCAGAGAGAGTAGAGCAGGAACCTTTAGCCAATGCTAAAAGAGCAGAAGAGACAGTCCAGAAAGTTCCCACTGATCATCTTCAGCGCACAGCGAGCTTTGCAACTCTGCAACACACATTGCTGTCACTCCTCCCTTTTTGCCTGAAAGACCAGCTGAATCCACCATCTCTGTGCCCGCTCTCTGCTGAGCAGCAACAGAGAGAGTAGAGCAGGAATTTTTAGACCTGCCTAAAACAGCAGAAGAGCCTTGAAAAAAATCTCCTGCTTGATCATGTTTTGCACACAGTGAGCTTTAAACTGTGACACAAATATTGCTGTCACTCCTCACTTTATCTCCTAAAAGTGCATTTGAATCCAAAGTTTCTGGTGCGCTCTCTCGTTTGGAGAGGAGTTGTGACAAGGGAGGAGCAGCGCTTGGACTCTAATCCCACAGACGAAGGGCCAGCAGGGAAACTCCTGCAGGGCATCTTCAGCACACAGTGAGCTTTGCAATTCTGCAACACACATTGCTGTCACTCCTCCTTTTCTTGCCTGAAAGACCAATTGATTCCAACATCTCTGTGCCCACTCTCTGCTGAGCAGCAACAGAGAGAGTAGAGCAGGAATGTTTAGACTGGGCTAAAACAGCAGAAGAGCCTTGCAAAAAAGCTCCTCCTGATCATGTTTAGCACACAGTGAGCTTTAAACTGTGACACAAGCATTGGTGTCACTCTTCACTCTTTCTCCTAAAAGACCATTTCAATCCCAGAACTCCGTTGCCAGCACTCTGCTGAGCAGCAGAGTGAGCAGGAATGTCTGCAATCTGTAAGGCAGTGGAAGAGACAGGCCTGAAGGCTGCTCTTGTGCTTCTTCAACACACTGAGCTTTACAACTTTGACACACACACTGTTGTCACTCCTCATTGTAGCTCCTAAAAGTGCATTTGAATCCAGCGTTTCTGGTCTCCACTCTCGTTTCCAGTGCACCAGAGGCAGGTGAGCACGAGCGCTTGGAATCCGCTCCCAGTTCCGAAGGGCAGGGGAGGGAAAGTCCTTGCAGATCATCTTCAGCGCACAGTGAGCTTTGCAACTCTGAAACACACATTGCTGTCACTCCTCACTTTATCTCCTAAAAGTGCATTTCAAGCCAACGTTTCTGGTGCGCTCTCTCGCTTCGAGAGCAGTTGTGACAGGGGAGGACGAGCGCTTGGATTCTAATTTCACAGCCGAAGGGCCAGCATGGAAACTACTGCTGGGCATCTTCAGCACACATTGAGATTCGCAACTCTGAAACACATATTGCTGTCACCTCTCACTTTCCTACCTGAAAGTCCAATTGAATAATACATCTCCTGTGCTTGCTCTTTGTGAGCAGTAGCAGAATATAGCACTTACGTTTGGACTCTGCTGAAACAGCAGAAGAGACAGTCCAGAAAGTTCCCACTGATCATCTTCAGCACACAGTGAGCTTTGCAACTCTGCAACACACATTGCTGTCTCTTCTTTTCCTGCCTGAAAGACCAGCTGAATCCACCATCTCTGTGCCCGCTCTCTGCTGAGCAGCAACAGAGAGAGTAGAGCAGGAATGTTTAGCCTGGGCTAAAACAGCAGAAGAGCCTTGCAAAAAATCTCCTGCTTGATCATGTTTTGCACACAGTGAGCTTTAAACTGTGACACAAACATTGCTGTCACTCCTCACTTTATCTCCTAAAAGTGCATTTGAATCCAAAGTTTCTGGTGCGCTCTCTCGTTTCGAGAGGAGTTGTGACAGGGGAGGAGCAGCGCTTGGACTCTAATCCCACAGACGAAGGGCCAGCAGGGAAACTCCTGCAGGGCATCTTCAGCACACAGTGAGCTTTGCAATTCTGCAACACACATTGCTGTCACTCCTCCTTTTCTTGCCTGAAAGACCAATTGATTCCAACATCTCTGTGCCCACTCTCTGCTGAGCAGCAACAGGGAGAAGGAATGTTTAGATTGGGCTAAAACAGCAGAAGAGCCTTGCAAAAAAGCTCCTCCTGATCATGTTTAGCACACAGTGAGCTTTAAACTGTGACACAAACATTGCTGTCACTCCTCACTTTATCTCCTAAAAGTGCATTTGAATCCAAAGTTTCTGGCGCGCTCTCTCGTTTCGAGAGCAGTTGTGACAGGGGAGGAGCAGCGCTTGGACTCTAATCCCACAGACGAAGGGCCAGCAGGGAAACTCCTGCAGGGCATCTTCAGCACACAGTGAGCTTTGCAATTCTGCAACACATTGCTGTAACTCCTCCTTTTCCTGCATGGAAGACCAATTGATTCCAACATCTCTGTGCCCACTCTCTGCTGAGCAGCAGCAGAGAGAAGGAATGTTTAGACTGGGCTAAAACAGCAGAAGAGCCTTGCAAAAAAGCTCCTCCTGATCATGTTTAGCACACAGTGAGCTTTAAACTGTGACACAAACATTGCTGTCACTCTTCACTCTTTCTCCTAAAAGACCATTTCAATCCAGGAACTCCGTTGCCAGCACTCTGCTGAGCAGCAGAGTGAGCAGGAATGTCTGCAATCTGTAAGGCAGTGGAAGAGACAGGCCTGAAGGCTGCTCTTGTGCTTCTTCAACACACTGAGCTTTACAACTGTGACACACACACTGTTGTCACTCCTCATTGTAGCTCCTAAAAGTGCATTTGAATCCAGCGTTTCTGGTCTCCACTCTCGTTTCAAGAGCAGCAGAGGAAGGTGAGCACGAGCGCTTGGAATCCGCTCCCAGTTCCGAAGGGCAGGGAGGGAAAGTCCTTGCAGATCATCTTCAGCGCACAGTGAGCTTTGCAACTCTGAAACACACATTGCTGTCACTCCTCACTTCATCTCCTAATAATCCGTTTGAATCCATGGTCTCTCCCGCCCTCTCTCGTTTGAACAGCAGCAGTGACAGGTGAACACGATCTCTTGGCCTCTGCTCCCACAGCCGAAGAGCCCGGAGTGAAAGCTCCGGCAGGGCATCTTCAGCACGCAGTCAGCTTTGCAACTGTGACACATATATTGCTCTCGCTCCGCACTTTCCTACCTCAAAGTCCAATTGAATCCAAAATCTCTGTGCCCTTTCTCTGCTGGGCAGAAGCAGAGTAGAGCAGGAACCTTTAGCCAATGCTAAAAGAGCGGAAGAGACAGTCCAGAAAGTTCCCACTCATCATCTTCAGCGCACAGCGAGCTTTGCAACTCTGCAACGCACATTGCTGTCACTCCTCCCTTTTTGCCTGAAAGACCAGCTGAATCCACCATCTCTGTGCCCGCTCTCTGCTGAGCAGCAACAGAGAGAGTAGAGCAGGAATTTTTAGACCTGCCTAAAACAGCAGAAGAGCCTAGAAAAAAATCTCCTGCTTGATCATGTTTTGCACACAGTGAGCTTTAAACTGTGACACAAACATTGCTGTCACTCCTCACTTTATCTCCTAAAAGTGCATTTGAATCCAAAGTTTCTGGTGCGCTCTCTCGTTTCGAGAGGAGTTGTGACAGGGGAGGAGCAGCACTTGGACTCTAATCCCACAGACGAAGGGCCAGCAGGGAAACTCCTGCAGGGCATCTTCAGCACACAGTGAGCTTTGCAATTCTGCAACACACATTGCTGTCACTCCTCCTTTTCTTGCCTGAAAGACCAATTGATTCCAACATCTCTGTGCCCACTCTCTGCTGAGCAGCAACAGAGAGAGTAGAGCAGGAATGTTTAGACTGGGCTAAAACAGCAGAAGAGCCTTGCAAAAAAGCTCCTCCTGATCATGTTTAGCACACAGTGAGCTTTAAACTGTGACACAAACATTGCTGTCACTCTTCACTCTTTCTCCTAAAAGACCATTTCAATCCAAGAACTCCGTTGCCAGCACTCTGCTGAGCAGCAGAGTGAGCAGGAATGTCTGCAATCTGTAAGGCAGTGGAAGAGACAGGCCTGAAGGCTGCTCTTGTGCTTCTTCAACACACTGAGCTTTACAACTGTGACACACACACTGTTGTCACTCCTCATTGTAGCTCCTAAAAGTGCATTTGAATCCAGCGTTTCTGGTCTCCACTCTCGTTTCCAGTGCAGCAGAGGCAGGTGAGCACGAGCGCTTGGAATCCGCTCCCAGTTCCGAAGGGCAGGGAGGGAAAGTCCTTGCAGATCATCTTCAGCGCACAGTGAGCTTTGCAACTCTGAAACACACATTGCTGTCACTCCTCACTTCATCTCCTAATAATCCGTTTGAATCCATGGTCTCTCCCGCCCTCTCTCGTTTGAACAGCAGCAGTGACAGGTGAACACGATCTCTTGGCCTCTGCTCCCACAGCCGAAGAGCCCGGAGTGAAAGCTCCGGCAGGGCATCTTCAGCACGCAGTCAGCTTTGCAACTGTGACACATATATTGCTCTCGCTCCGCACTTTCCTACCTCAAAGTCCAATTGAATCCAAAATCTCTGTGCCCTTTCTCTGCTGGGCAGAAGCAGAGAGAGTAGAGCAGGAACCTTTAGCCAATGCTAAAAGAGCAGAAGAGACAGTCCAGAAAGTTCCCACTGATCATCTTCAGCGCACAGCGAGCTTTGCAACTCTGCAACACACATTGCTGTCACTCCTCCCTTTTTGCCTGAAAGACCAGCTGAATCCACCATCTCTGTGCCCGCTCTCTGCTGAGCAGCAACAGAGAGAGTAGAGCAGGAATTTTTAGACCTGCCTAAAACAGCAGAAGAGCCTTGAAAAAAATCTCCTGCTTGATCATGTTTTGCACACAGTGAGCTTTAAACTGTGACACAAACATTGCTGTCACTCCTCACTTTATCTCCTAAAAGTGCATTTGAATCCAAAGTTTCTGGTGCGCTCTCTCGTTTGGAGAGGAGTTGTGACAAGGGAGGAGCAGCGCTTGGACTCTAATCCCACAGACGAAGGGCCAGCAGGGAAACTCCTGCAGGGCATCTTCAGCACACAGTGAGCTTTACAATTCTGCAACACACATTGCTGTCACTCCTCCTTTTCTTGCCTGAAAGACCAATTGATTCCAACACCTCTGTGCCCACTCTCTGCTGAGCAGCAACAGAGAGAGTAGAGCAGGAATGTTTAGACTGGGCTAAAACAGCAGAAGAGCCTTGCAAAAAAGCTCCTCCTGATCATGTTTAGCACACAGTGAGCTTTAAACTGTGACACAAGCATTGGTGTCACTCTTCACTCTTTCTCCTAAAAGACCATTTCAATCCCAGAACTCCGATGCCAGCACTCTGCTGAGCAGCAGAGTGAGCAGGGATGTCTGCAATCTGTAAGGCAGTGGAAGAGACAGGCCTGAAGGCTGCTCTTGTGCTTCTTCAACACACTGAGCTTTACAACTTTGACACACACACTGTTGTCACTCCTCATTGTAGCTCCTAAAAGTGCATTTGAATCCAGCGTTTCTGGTCTCCACTCTCGTTTCCAGTGCACCAGAGGCAGGTGAGCACGAGCGCTTGGAATCCGCTCCCAGTTCCGAAGGGCAGGGAGGGAAAGTTCTTGCAGATCATCTTCAGCGCACAGTGAGCTTTGCAACTCTGAAACACACATTGCTGTCACTCCTCACTTTATCTCCAAAAAGTGCATTTCAAGCCAACGTTTCTGGTGCGCTCTCTCGCTTCGAGAGCAGTTGTGACAGGGGAGGACGAGCGCTTGGATTCTAATTTCACAGCCGAAGGGCCAGCATGGAAACTACTGCTGGGCATCTTCAGCACACATTGAGATTCGCAACTCTGAAACACATATTGCTGTCACCTCTCACTTTCCTACCTGAAAGTCCAATTGAATAATACATCTCCTGTGCTTGCTCTTTGTGAGCAGTAGCAGAATATAGCACTTACGTTTGGACTCTGCTGAAACAGCAGAAGAGACAGTCCAGAAAGTTCCCACTGATCATCTTCAGCACACAGTGAGCTTTGCAACTCTGCAACACACATTGCTGTCTCTTCTTTTCCTGCCTGAAAGACCAGCTGAATCCACCATCTCTGTGCCCGCTCTCTGCTGAGCAGCAACAGAGAGAGTAGAGCAGGAATGTTTAGCCTGGGCTAAAACAGCAGAAGAGCCTTGCAAAAAATCTCCTGCTTGATCATGTTTTGCACACAGTGAGCTTTAAACTGTGACACAAACATTGCTGTCACTCCTCACTTTATCTCCTAAAAGTGCATTTGAATCCAAAGTTTCTGGTGCGCTCTCTCGTTTCGAGAGGAGTTGTGACAGGGGAGGAGCAGCGCTTGGACTCTAATCCCACAGACGAAGGGCCAGCAGGGAAACTCCTGCAGGGCATCTTCAGCACACAGTGAGCTTTGCAATTCTGCAACACACATTGCTGTAACTCCTCCTTTTCCTGCCTGGAAGACCAATGGATTCCAACATCTCTGTGCCCACTCTCTGCTGAGCAGCAGCAGAGAGAAGGAATGTTTAGACTGGGCTAAAACAGCAGAAGAGCCTTGCAAAAAAGCTCCTCCTGATCATGTTTAGCACACAGTGAGCTTTAAACTGTGACACAAACATTGCTGTCACTCTTCACTCTTTCTCCTAAAAGACCATTTCAATCCAAGAACTCCGTTGCCAGCACTCTGCTGAGCAGCAGAGTGAGCAGGAATGTCTGCAATCTGTAAGGCAGTGGAAGAGACAGGCCTGAAGGCTGCTCTTGTGCTTCTTCAACACACTGAGCTTTACAACTGTGACACACACACTGTTGTCACTCCTCATTGTAGCTCCTAAAAGTGCATTTGAATCCAGCGTTTCTGGTCTCCACTCTCGTTTCAAGAGCAGCAGAGGAAGGTGAGCACGAGCGCTTGGAATCCGCTCCCAGTTCCGAAGGGCAGGGAGGGAAAGTCCTTGCAGATCATCTTCAGCGCACAGTGAGCTTTGCAACTCTGAAACACACATTGCTGTCACTCCTCACTTCATCTCCTAATAATCCGTTTGAATCCATGGTCTCTCCCGCCCTCTCTCGTTTGAACAGCAGCAGTGACAGGTGAACACGATCTCTTGGCCTCTGCTCCCACAGCCGAAGAGCCCGGAGTGAAAGCTCCGGCAGGGCATCTTCAGCACGCAGTCAGCTTTGCAACTGTGACACATATATTGCTCTCGCTCCGCACTTTCCTACCTCAAAGTCCAATTGAATCCAAAATCTCTGTGCCCTTTCTCTGCTGGGCAGAAGCAGAGTAGAGCAGGAACCTTTAGCCAATGCTAAAAGAGCAGAAGAGACAGTCCAGAAAGTTCCCACTGATCATCTTCAGCGCACAGCGAGCTTTGCAACTCTGCAACACACATTGCTGTCACTCCTCCCTTTTTGCCTGAAAGACCAGCTGAATCCACCATCTCTGTGCCCGCTCTCTGCTGAGCAGCAACAGAGAGAGTAGAGCAGGAATTTTTAGACCTGCCTAAAACAGCAGAAGAGCCTTGAAAAAAATCTCCTGCTTGATCATGTTTTGCACACAGTGAGCTTTAAACTGTGACACAAACATTGCTGTCACTCCTCACTTTATCTCCTAAAAGTGCATTTGAATCCAAAGTTTCTGGTGCGCTCTCTCGTTTCGAGAGGAGTTGTGACAGGGGAGGAGCAGCGCTTGGACTCTAATCCCACAGACGAAGGGCCAGCAGGGAAACTCCTGCAGGGCATCTTCAGCACACAGTGAGCTTTGCAATTCTGCAACACACATTGCTGTCACTCCTCCTTTTCTTGCCTGAAAGACCAATTGATTCCAACATCTCTGTGCCCACTCTCTGCTGAGCAGCAACAGAGAGAGTAGAGCAGGAATGTTTAGACTGGGCTAAAACAGCAGAAGAGCCTTGCAAAAAAGCTCCTCCTGATCATGTTTAGCACACAGTGAGCTTTAAACTGTGACACAAACATTGCTGTCACTCTTCACTCTTTCTCCTAAAAGACCATTTCAATCCAAGAACTCCGTTGCCAGCACTCTGCTGAGCAGCAGAGTGAGCAGGGATGTCTGCAATCTGTAAGGCAGTGGAAGAGACAGGCCTGAAGGCTGCTCTTGTGCTTCTTCAACACACTGAGCTTTACAACTTTGACACACACACTGTTGTCACTCCTCATTGTAGCTCCTAAAAGTGCATTTGAATCCAGCGTTTCTGGTCTCCACTCTCGTTTCCAGTGCAGCAGAGGCAGGTGAGCACGAGCGCTTGGAATCCGCTCCCAGTTCCGAAGGGCGGGGGAGGGAAAGTCCTTGCAGATCATCTTCAGCGCACAGTGAGCTTTGCAACTCTGAAACACACATTGCTGTCACTCCTCACTTTATCTCCTAAAAGTGCATTTCAAGCCAACGTTTCTGGTGCGCTCTCTCGCTTCGAGAGCAGTTGTGACAGGGGAGGACGAGCGCTTGGATTCTAATTTCACAGCCGAAGGGCCAGCATGGAAACTACTGCTGGGCATCTTCAGCACACATTGAGATTCGCAACTCTGAAACACATATTGCTGTCACCTCTCACTTTACTACCTGAAAGTCCAATTGAATAATACATCTCCTGTGCTTGCTCTTTGTGAGCAGTAGCAGAATATAGCACTTACGTTTGGACTCTGCTGAAACAGCAGAAGAGACAGTCCAGAAAGTTCCCACTGATCATCTTCAGCACACAGTGAGCTTTGCAACTCTGCAACACACATTGCTGTCACTTCTTTTCCTGCCTGAAAGACCAATTGATTCCAACACCTCTGTGCCTGCTCTCTGCTGAGCAGCAACAGAGAGAGTAGAGCAGGAATTTTTAGCCTGGGCTAAAACAGCAGAAGAGCCTTGCAAAAAATCTCCTGCTTGATCATGTTTTGCACACAGTGAGCTTTAAACTGTGACACAAACATTGCTGTCACTCCTCACTTTATCTCCTAAAAGTGCATTTGAATCCAAAGTTTCTGGTGCGCTCTCACGTTTCGAGAGGAGTTGTGACAGGGGAGGAGCAGCGCTTGGACTCTAATCCCACAGACGAAGGGCCAGCAGGGAAACTCCTGCAGGGCATCTTCAGCACACAGTGAGCTTTGCAATTCTGCAACACACATTGCTGTAACTCCTCCTTTTCCTGCCTGGAAGACCAATGGATTCCAACATCTCTGTGCCCACTCTCTGCTGAGCAGCAGCAGAGAGAAGGAATGTTTAGACTGGGCTAAAACAGCAGAAGAGCCTTGCAAAAAAGCTCCTCCTGATCATGTTTAGCACACAGTGAGCTTTAAACTGTGACACAAACATTGCTGTCACTCTTCACTCTTTCTCCTAAAAGACCATTTCAATCCAAGAACTCCGTTGCCAGCACTCTGCTGAGCAGCAGAGTGAGCAGGGATGTCTGCAATCTGTAAGGCAGTGGAAGAGACAGGCCTGAAGGCTGCTCTTGTGCTTCTTCAACACACTGAGCTTTACAACTTTGACACACACACTGTTGTCACTCCTCATTGTAGCTCCTAAAAGTGCATTTGAATCCAGCGTTTCTGGTCTCCACTCTCGTTTCCAGTGCAGCAGAGGCAGGTGAGCACGAGCGCTTGGAATCCGCTCCCAGTTCCGAAGGGCGGGGGAGGGAAAGTCCTTGCAGATCATCTTCAGCGCACAGTGAGCTTTGCAACTCTGAAACACACATTGCTGTCACTCCTCACTTTATCTCCTAAAAGTGCATTTCAAGCCAACGTTTCTGGTGCGCTCTCTCGCTTCGAGAGCAGTTGTGACAGGGGAGGACGAGCGCTTGGATTCTAATTTCACAGCCGAAGGGCCAGCATGGAAACTACTGCTGGGCATCTTCAGCACACATTGAGATTCGCAACTCTGAAACACATATTGCTGTCACCTCTCACTTTACTACCTGAAAGTCCAATTGAATAATACATCTCCTGTGCTTGCTCTTTGTGAGCAGTAGCAGAATATAGCACTTACGTTTGGACTCTGCTGAAACAGCAGAAGAGACAGTCCAGAAAGTTCCCACTGATCATCTTCAGCACACAGTGAGCTTTGCAACTCTGCAACACACATTGCTGTCACTTCTTTTCCTGCCTGAAAGACCAATTGATTCCAACACCTCTGTGCCTGCTCTCTGCTGAGCAGCAACAGAGAGAGTAGAGCAGGAATTTTTAGCCTGGGCTAAAACAGCAGAAGAGCCTTGCAAAAAATCTCCTGCTTGATCATGTTTTGCACACAGTGAGCTTTAAACTGTGACACAAACATTGCTGTCACTCCTCACTTTATCTCCTAAAAGTGCATTTGAATCCAAAGTTTCTGGTGCGCTCTCACGTTTCGAGAGGAGTTGTGACAGGGGAGGAGCAGCGCTTGGACTCTAATCCCACAGACGAAGGGCCAGCAGGGAAACTCCTGCAGGGCATCTTCAGCACACAGTGAGCTTTGCAATTCTGCAACACACATTGCTGTAACTCCTCCTTTTCCTGCCTGGAAGACCAATGGATTCCAACATCTCTGTGCCCACTCTCTGCTGAGCAGCAGCAGAGAGAAGGAATGTTTAGACTGGGCTAAAACAGCAGAAGAGCCTTGCAAAAAAGCTCCTCCTGATCATGTTTAGCACACAGTGAGCTTTAAACTGTGACACAAACATTGCTGTCACTCTTCACTCTTTCTCCTAAAAGACCATTTCAATCCAAGAACTCCGTTGCCAGCACTCTGCTGAGCAGCAGAGTGAGCAGGGATGTCTGCAATCTGTAAGGCAGTGGAAGAGACAGGCCTGAAGGCTGCTCTTGTGCTTCTTCAACACACTGAGCTTTACAACTTTGACACACACACTGTTGTCACTCCTCATTGTAGCTCCTAAAAGTGCATTTGAATCCAGCGTTTCTGGTCTCCACTCTCGTTTCCAGTGCAGCAGAGGCAGGTGAGCACGAGCGCTTGGAATCCGCTCCCAGTTCCGAAGGGCGGGGGAGGGAAAGTCCTTGCAGATCATCTTCAGCGCACAGTGAGCTTTGCAACTCTGAAACACACATTGCTGTCACTCCTCACTTTATCTCCTAAAAGTGCATTTCAAGCCAACGTTTCTGGTGCGCTCTCTCGCTTCGAGAGCAGTTGTGACAGGGGAGGACGAGCGCTTGGATTCTAATTTCACAGCCGAAGGGCCAGCATGGAAACTACTGCTGGGCATCTTCAGCACACATTGAGATTCGCAACTCTGAAACACATATTGCTGTCACCTCTCACTTTACTAC
Source organism: Lathamus discolor (assembly GCF_037157495.1). NCBI lineage: Eukaryota > Metazoa > Chordata > Aves > Psittaciformes > Psittacidae > Lathamus > Lathamus discolor. Next base: position 7,083,858 of record NC_088908.1, on the reverse strand, counting down.
CTGAAAGTCCAATTGAATAATACATCTCCTGTGCTTGCTCTTTGTGAGCAGTAGCAGAATATAGCACTTACGTTTGGACTCTGCTGAAACAGCAGAAGAGACAGTCCAGAAAGTTCCCACTGATCATCTTCAGCACACAGTGAGCTTTGCAACTCTGCAACACACATTGCTGTCACTTCTTTTCCTGCCTGAAAGACCAATTGATTCCAACACCTCTGTGCCTGCTCTCTGCTGAGCAGCAACAGAGAGAGTAGAGCAGGAATTTTTAGCCTGGGCTAAAACAGCAGAAGAGCCTTGCAAAAAATCTCCTGCTTGATCATGTTTTGCACACAGTGAGCTTTAAACTGTGACACAAACATTGCTGTCACTCCTCACTTTATCTCCTAAAAGTGCATTTGAATCCAAAGTTTCTGGTGCGCTCTCACGTTTCGAGAGGAGTTGTGACAGGGGAGGAGCAGCGCTTGGACTCTAATCCCACAGACGAAGGGCCAGCAGGGAAACTCCTGCAGGGCATCTTCAGCACACAGTGAGCTTTGCAATTCTGCAACACACATTGCTGTCACTCCTCCTTTTCTTGCCTGAAAGACCAATTGATTCCAACATCTCTGTGCCCACTCTCTGCTGAGCAGCAACAGAGAGAGTAGAGCAGGAATGTTTAGACTGGGCTAAAACAGCAGAAGAGCCTTGCAAAAAAGCTCCTCCTGATCATGTTTAGCACACAGTGAGCTTTAAACTGTGACACAAACATTGCTGTCACTCTTCACTCTTTCTCCTAAAAGACCATTTCAATCCAAGAACTCCGTTGCCAGCACTCTGCTGAGCAGCAGAGTGAGCAGGGATGTCTGCAATCTGTAAGGCAGTGGAAGAGACAGGCCTGAAGGCTGCTCTTGTGCTTCTTCAACACACTGAGCTTTACAACTTTGACACACACACTGTTGTCACTCCTCATTGTAGCTCCTAAAAGTGCATTTGAATCCAGCGTTTCTGGTCTCCACTCTCGTTTCCAGTGCAGCAGAGGCAGGTGAGCACGAGCGCTTGGAATCCGCTCCCAGTTCCGAAGGGCGGGGGAGGGAAAGTCCTTGCAGATCATCTTCAGCGCACAGTGAGCTTTGCAACTCTGAAACACACATTGCTGTCACTCCTCACTTTATCTCCTAAAAGTGCATTTCAAGCCAACGTTTCTGGTGCGCTCTCTCGCTTCGAGAGCAGTTGTGACAGGGGAGGACGAGCGCTTGGATTCTAATTTCACAGCCGAAGGGCCAGCATGGAAACTACTGCTGGGCATCTTCAGCACACATTGAGATTCGCAACTCTGAAACACATATTGCTGTCACCTCTCACTTTACTACCTGAAAGTCCAATTGAATAATACATCTCCTGTGCTTGCTCTTTGTGAGCAGTAGCAGAATATAGCACTTACGTTTGGACTCTGCTGAAACAGCAGAAGAGACAGTCCAGAAAGTTCCCACTGATCATCTTCAGCACACAGTGAGCTTTGCAACTCTGCAACACACATTGCTGTCACTTCTTTTCCTGCCTGAAAGACCAATTGATTCCAACACCTCTGTGCCTGCTCTCTGCTGAGCAGCAACAGAGAGAGTAGAGCAGGAATTTTTAGCCTGGGCTAAAACAGCAGAAGAGCCTTGCAAAAAATCTCCTGCTTGATCATGTTTTGCACACAGTGAGCTTTAAACTGTGACACAAACATTGCTGTCACTCCTCACTTTATCTCCTAAAAGTGCATTTGAATCCAAAGTTTCTGGTGCGCTCTCACGTTTCGAGAGGAGTTGTGACAGGGGAGGAGCAGCGCTTGGACTCTAATCCCACAGACGAAGGGCCAGCAGGGAAACTCCTGCAGGGCATCTTCAGCACACAGTGAGCTTTGCAATTCTGCAACACACATTGCTGTCACTCCTCCTTTTCCTGCCTGGAAGACCAATGGATTCCAACATCTCTGTGCCCACTCTCTGCTGAGCAGCAGCAGAGAGAAGGAATGTTTAGACTGGGCTAAAACAGCAGAAGAGCCTTGCAAAAAAGCTCCTCCTGATCATGTTTAGCACACAGTGAGCTTTAAACTGTGACACAAACATTGCTGTCACTCTTCACTCTTTCTCCTAAAAGACCATTTCAATCCAAGAACTCCGTTGCCAGCACTCTGCTGAGCAGCAGAGTGAGCAGGGATGTCTGCAATCTGTAAGGCAGTGGAAGAGACAGGCCTGAAGGCTGCTCTTGTGCTTCTTCAACACACTGAGCTTTACAACTTTGACACACACACTGTTGTCACTCCTCATTGTAGCTCCTAAAAGTGCATTTGAATCCAGCGTTTCTGGTCTCCACTCTCGTTTCCAGTGCAGCAGAGGCAGGTGAGCACGAGCGCTTGGAATCCGCTCCCAGTTCCGAAGGGCGGGGGAGGGAAAGTCCTTGCAGATCATCTTCAGCGCACAGTGAGCTTTGCAACTCTGAAACACACATTGCTGTCACTCCTCACTTTATCTCCTAAAAGTGCATTTCAAGCCAACGTTTCTGGTGCGCTCTCTCGCTTCGAGAGCAGTTGTGACAGGGGAGGACGAGCGCTTGGATTCTAATTTCACAGCCGAAGGGCCAGCATGGAAACTACTGCTGGGCATCTTCAGCACACATTGAGATTCGCAACTCTGAAACACATATTGCTGTCACCTCTCACTTTACTACCTGAAAGTCCAATTGAATAATACATCTCCTGTGCTTGCTCTTTGTGAGCAGTAGCAGAATATAGCACTTACGTTTGGACTCTGCTGAAACAGCAGAAGAGACAGTCCAGAAAGTTCCCACTGATCATCTTCAGCACACAGTGAGCTTTGCAACTCTGCAACACACATTGCTGTCACTTCTTTTCCTGCCTGAAAGACCAATTGATTCCAACACCTCTGTGCCTGCTCTCTGCTGAGCAGCAACAGAGAGAGTAGAGCAGGAATTTTTAGCCTGGGCTAAAACAGCAGAAGAGCCTTGCAAAAAATCTCCTGCTTGATCATGTTTTGCACACAGTGAGCTTTAAACTGTGACACAAACATTGCTGTCACTCCTCACTTTATCTCCTAAAAGTGCATTTGAATCCAAAGTTTCTGGTGCGCTCTCACGTTTCGAGAGGAGTTGTGACAGGGGAGGAGCAGCGCTTGGACTCTAATCCCACAGACGAAGGGCCAGCAGGGAAACTCCTGCAGGGCATCTTCAGCACACAGTGAGCTTTGCAATTCTGCAACACACATTGCTGTAACTCCTCCTTTTCCTGCCTGGAAGACCAATGGATTCCAACATCTCTGTGCCCACTCTCTGCTGAGCAGCAGCAGAGAGAAGGAATGTTTAGACTGGGCTAAAACAGCAGAAGAGCCTTGCAAAAAAGCTCCTCCTGATCATGTTTAGCACACAGTGAGCTTTAAACTGTGACACAAACATTGCTGTCACTCTTCACTCTTTCTCCTAAAAGACCATTTCAATCCAAGAACTCCGTTGCCAGCACTCTGCTGAGCAGCAGAGTGAGCAGGAATGTCTGCAATCTGTAAGGCAGTGGAAGAGACAGGCCTGAAGGCTGCTCTTGTGCTTCTTCAACACACTGAGCTTTACAACTGTGACACACACACTGTTGTCACTCCTCATTGTAGCTCCTAAAAGTGCAATTGAATCCAGCGTTTCTGGTCTCCACTCTCGTTTCAAGAGCAGCAGAGGAAGGTGAGCACGAGCGCTTGGAATCCGCTCCCAGTTCCGAAGGGCAGGGAGGGAAAGTCCTTGCAGATCATCTTCAGCGCACAGTGAGCTTTGCAACTCTGAAACACACATTGCTGTCACTCCTCACTTCATCTCCTAATAATCCGTTTGAATCCATGGTCTCTCCCGCCCTCTCTCGTTTGAACAGCAGCAGTGACAGGTGAACACGATCTCTTGGCCTCTGCTCCCACAGCCGAAGAGCCCGGAGTGAAAGCTCCGGCAGGGCATCTTCAGCACGCAGTCAGCTTTGCAACTGTGACACATATATTGCTCTCGCTCCGCACTTTCCTACCTCAAAGTCCAATTGAATCCAAAATCTCTGTGCCCTTTCTCTGCTGGGCAGAAGCAGAGTAGAGCAGGAACCTTTAGCCAATGCTAAAAGAGCAGAAGAGACAGTCCAGAAAGTTCCCACTGATCATCTTCAGCGCACAGCGAGCTTTGCAACTCTGCAACACACATTGCTGTCACTCCTCCCTTTTTGCCTGAAAGACCAGCTGAATCCACCATCTCTGTGCCCGCTCTCTGCTGAGCAGCAACAGAGAGAGTAGAGCAGGAATTTTTAGACCTGCCTAAAACAGCAGAAGAGCCTTGAAAAAAATCTCCTGCTTGATCATGTTTTGCACACAGTGAGCTTTAAACTGTGACACAAACATTGCTGTCACTCCTCACTTTATCTCCTAAAAGTGCATTTGAATCCAAAGTTTCTGGTGCGCTCTCTCGTTTCGAGAGGAGTTGTGACAGGGGAGGAGCAGCGCTTGGACTCTAATCCCACAGACGAAGGGCCAGCAGGGAAACTCCTGCAGGGCATCTTCAGCACACAGTGAGCTTTGCAATTCTGCAACACACATTGCTGTCACTCCTCCTTTTCTTGCCTGAAAGACCAATTGATTCCAACATCTCTGTGCCCACTCTCTGCTGAGCAGCAACAGAGAGAGTAGAGCAGGAATGTTTAGACTGGGCTAAAACAGCAGAAGAGCCTTGCAAAAAAGCTCCTCCTGATCATGTTTAGCACACAGTGAGCTTTAAACTGTGACACAAACATTGCTGTCACTCTTCACTCTTTCTCCTAAAAGACCATTTCAATCCCAGAACTCCGTTGCCAGCACTCTGCTGAGCAGCAGAGTGAGCAGGGATGTCTGCAATCTGTAAGGCAGTGGAAGAGACAGGCCTGAAGGCTGCTCTTGTGCTTCTTCAACACACTGAGCTTTACAACTTTGACACACACACTGTTGTCACTCCTCATTGTAGCTCCTAAAAGTGCATTTGAATCCAGCGTTTCTGGTCTCCACTCTCGTTTCCAGTGCACCAGAGGCAGGTGAGCACGAGCGCTTGGAATCCGCTCCCAGTTCCGAAGGGCAGGGAGGGAAAGTCCTTGCAGATCATCTTCAGCGCACAGTGAGCTTTACAACTCTGAAACACACATTGCTGTCACTCCTCACTTTATCCCCTAAAAGTGCATTTCAAGCCAACGTTTCTGGTGCGCTCTCTCGCTTCGAGAGCAGTTGTGACAGGGGAGGACGAGCGCTTGGATTCTAATTTCACAGCCGAAGGGCCAGCATGGAAACTACTGCTGGGCATCTTCAACACACATTGAGATTCGCAACTCTGAAACACATATTGCTGTCACCTCTCACTTTCCTACCTGAAAGTCCAATTGAATAATACATCTCCTGTGCTTGCTCTTTGTGAGCAGTAGCAGAATATAGCACTTACGTTTGGACTCTGCTGAAACAGCAGAAGAGACAGTCCAGAAAGTTCCCAATGATCATCTTCAGCGCACAGTGAGCTTTGCAACTCTGCAACACACATTGCTGTCACTTCTTTTCCTGTCTGAAAGACCAATTGATTCCAACACCTCTGTGCCCGCTCTCTGCTGAGCAGCAACAGAGAGAGTAGAGCAGGAATGTTTAGCCTGGGCTAAAACAGCAGAAGAGCCTTGCAAAAAATCTCCTGCTTGATCATGTTTTGCACACAGTGAGCTTTAAACTGTGACACAAACATTGCTGTCACTCCTCACTTTATCTCCTAAAAGTGCATTTGAATCCAAAGTTTCTGGTGCGCTCTCACGTTTCGAGAGGAGTTGTGACAGGGGAGGAGCAGCGCTTGGACTCTAATCCCACAGACGAAGGGCCAGCAGGGAAACTCCTGCAGGGCATCTTCAGCACACAGTGAGCTTTGCAACTTTGCAAAACACACTGCTGTAACTCCTCCTTTTCCTGCCTGGAAGACCTATTGATTCCAACATCTCTGTGCCCACTCTCTGCTGAGCAGCAACAGAGAGAGTAGAGCAGGAATGTTTAGACTGGGCTAAAACAGCAGAAGAGCCTTGCAAAAAAGCTCCTCCTGATCATGTTTAGCACACAGTGAGCTTTAAACTGTGACACAAACATTGCTGTCACTCTTCACTCTTTCTCCTAAAAGACCATTTCAATCCAAGAACTCCGTTGCCAGCACTCTGCTGAGCAGCAGAGTGAGCAGGAATGTCTGCAATCTGTAAGGCAGTGGAAGAGACAGGCCTGAAGGCTGCTCTTGTGCTTCTTCAACACACTGAGCTTTACAACTGTGACACACACACTGTTGTCACTCCTCATTGTAGCTCCTAAAAGTGCATTTGAATCCAGCGTTTCTGGTCTCCACTCTCGTTTCAAGAGCAGCAGAGGAAGGTGAGCACGAGCGCTTGGAATCCGCTCCCAGTTCCGAAGGGCAGGGAGGGAAAGTCCTTGCAGATCATCTTCAGCGCACAGTGAGCTTTGCAACTCTGAAACACACATTGCTGTCACTCCTCACTTCATCTCCTAATAATCCGTTTGAATCCATGGTCTCTCCCGCCCTCTCTCGTTTGAACAGCAGCAGTGACAGGTGAACACGATCTCTTGGCCTCTGCTCCCACAGCCGAAGAGCCCGGAGTGAAAGCTCCGGCAGGGCATCTTCAGCACGCAGTCAGCTTTGCAACTGTGACACATATATTGCTCTCGCTCCGCACTTTCCTACCTCAAAGTCCAATTGAATCCAAAATCTCTGTGCCCTTTCTCTGCTGGGCAGAAGCAGAGTAGAGCAGGAACCTTTAGCCAATGCTAAAAGAGCAGAAGAGACAGTCCAGAAAGTTCCCACTGATCATCTTCAGCGCACAGCGAGCTTTGCAACACTGCAACGCACATTGCTGTCACTCCTCCCTTTTTGCCTGAAAGACCAGCTGAATCCACCATCTCTGTGCCCACTCTCTGCTGAGCAGCAACAGAGATAGTAGAGCAGGAATTTTTAGACCTGCCTAAAACAGCAGAAGAGCCTTGAAAAAAATCTCCTGCTTGATCATGTTTTGCACACAGTGAGCTTTAAACTGTGACACAAACATTGCTGTCACTCCTCACTTTATCTCCTAAAAGTGCATTTGAATCCAAAGTTTCAGGTGCGCTCTCTCGTTTCGAGAGCAGTTGTGACAGGGGAGGAGCAGCGCTTGGACTCTAATCCCACAGACGAAGGGCCAGCAGGGAAACTCCTGCAGGGCATCTTCAGCACACAGTGAGCTTTGCAACTCTGCAAAACACATTGCTGTAACTCCTCCTTTTCCTGCCTGGAAGACCAATTGATTCCAACATCTCTGTGCCCACTCTCTGCTGAGCAGCAACAGAGAGAGTAGAGCAGGAATGTTTAGACTGGGCTAAAACAGCAGAAGAGCCTTGCAAAAAAGCTCCTCCTGATCATGTTTAGCACACAGTGAGCTTTAAACTGTGACACAAACATTGCTGTCACTCTTCACTCTTTCTCCTAAAAGACCATTTCAATCCAAGAACTCCGTTGCCAGCACTCTGCTGAGCAGCAGATTGAGCAGGGATGTCTGCAATCTGTAAGGCAGTGGAAGAGACAGGCCTGAAGGCTGCTCTTGTGCTTCTTCAACACACTGAGCTTTACAACTTTGACACACACACTGTTGTCACTCCTCATTGTAGCTCCTAAAAGTGCATTTGAATCCAGGGTTTCTGGTCTCCACTCTCGTTTCCAGTGCAGCAGAGGCAGGTGAGCACGAGCGCTTGGAATCCGCTCCCAGTTCCGAAGGGCAGGGGAGGGAAAGTCCTTGCAGATCATCTTCAGCGCACAGTGAGCTTTGCAACTCTGAAACACACATTGCTGTCACTCCTCACTTTATCTCCTTAAAGTGCATTTCAATCCAACGTTTCTGGTGCGCTCTCTCGCTTCGAGAGCAGTTGTGACAGGGGAGGACGAGCGCTTGGATTCTAATTTCACAGCCGAAGGGCCAGCATGGAAACTACTGCTGGGCATCTTCAGCACACATTGAGATTCACAACTCTGAAACACATATTGCTGTCACCTCACATTTTCCTACCTGAAAGTCCAATTGAATAATACATCTCCTGTGCTTGCTCTTTGTGAGCAGTAGCAGAATATAGCACTTACGTTTGGACTCTGCTGAAACAGCAGAAGAGACAGTCCAGAAAGTTCCCACTGATCATCTTCAGCACACAGAGAGCTTTGCAACTCTGCAACACACATTGCTGTCACTTCTTTTCCTGCCGGAAAGACCAATTGATTCCAACACCTCTGTGCCCGCTCTCTGCTGAGCAGCAACAGAGAGAGTAGAGCAGGAATGTTTAGCCTGGGCTAAAACAGCAGAAGAGCCTTGCAAAAAATCTCCTGCTTGATCATGTTTTGCACTCAGTGAGCTTTAAACTGTGACACAAACATTGCTGTCACTCCTCACTTTATCTCCTAAAAGTGCATTTGAATCCAAAGTTTCTGGTGCGCTCTCTCGTTTCGAGAGCAGATGTCACAGGGGAGGACGAGCGTTTGGACTCTAATTTCACAGACGAATTGCCAGCATGGAAAATCCTGCTGGGCATCTTCAGCACCCAGTGAGCTTTGCAACTCTGAAACACACATTGCTGTCACCTCTCACTTTCCTACCTGAAAGTCCAATTGAATCCTACATCTCCTGTGCTTGCTCTTTGTGAGCAGTAGCAGAATATAGCACTTACGTTTGGACTCTGAAGAAACAGCAGAAGAGACAGTCCAGAAAATTCCCACTGATCATCTTCAGCGAACAGCGAGCTTTGCAACTCTGCAACACACATTGCTGTCACTTCTTTTCCTGCCTGAAAGACCAATTGATTCCAACATCTCTGTGCCCACTCTCTGCTGAGTAGCAACAGAGAGTTGAGCAGGAATGTTTAGCCTGGGCTAAAACAGCAGAAGAGCCTTGCAAAAAATCTCCTGCTTGATCATGTTTTGCACACAGTGAGCTTTAAACTGTGACACAAACATTGCTGTCACTCCTCACTTTATCTCCTAAAAGTTCATTTGAATCCAAAGTTTCTGGTACGCTCTCTCGTTTGGAGAGGAGTTGTGACAGGGGAGTAGCAGCGCTTGGACTCTAATCCCACAGACGAAGGGCCAGCAGGGAAACTCCTGCAGGGCATCTTCAGCACACAGTGAGCTTTGCAACTCTGCAAAACACATTGCTGTAACTCCTCCTTTTCCTGCCTGGAAGACCTATTGATTCCAACATCTCTGTGCCCACTCTCTGCTGAGCAGCAACAGAGAGAAGGAATGTTTAGACTGGGCTAAAACAGCAGAAGAGCCTTGCAAAAAAGCTCCTCCTGATCATGTTTAGCACACAGTGAGCTTTAAACTGTGACACAAACATTGCTGTCACTCTTCACTCTTTCTCCTAAAAGACCATTTCAATCCAAGAACTCCGTTGCCAGCACTCTGCTGAGCAGCAGAGTGAGCAGGAATGTCTGCAATCTGTAAGGCAGTGGAAGAGACAGGCCTGAAGGCTGCTCTTGTGCTTCTTCAACACACTGAGCTTTACAACTGTGACACACACACTGTTGTCACTCCTCATTGTAGCTCCTAAAAGTGCATTTGAATCCAGCGTTTCTGGTCTCCACTCTCGTTTCAAGAGCAGCAGAGGAAGGTGAGCACGAGCGCTTGGAATCCGCTCCCAGTTCCGAAGGGCAGGGAGGGAAAGTCCTTGCAGATCATCTTCAGCGCACAGTGAGCTTTGCAACTCTGAAACACACATTGCTGTCACTCCTCACTTCATCTCCTAATAATCCGTTTGAATCCATGGTCTCTCCCGCCCTCTCTCGTTTGAACAGCAGCAGTGACAGGTGAACACGATCTCTTGGCCTCTGCTCCCACAGCCGAAGAGCCCGGAGTGAAAGCTCCGGCAGGGCATCTTCAGCACGCAGTCAGCTTTGCAACTGTGACACATATATTGCTCTCGCTCCGCACTTTCCTACCTCAAAGTCCAATTGAATCCAAAATCTCTGTGCCCTTTCTCTGCTGGGCAGAAGCAGAGTAGAGCAGGAACCTTTAGCCAATGCTAAAAGAGCAGAAGAGACAGTCCAGAAAGTTCCCACTGATCATCTTCAGCGCACAGCGAGCTTTGCAACTCTGCAACGCACATTGCTGTCACTCCTCCCTTTTTGCCTGAAAGACCAGCTGAATCCACCATCTCTGTGCCCGCTCTCTGCTGAGCAGCAACAGAGAGAGTAGAGCAGGAATTTTTAGACCTGCCTAAAACAGCAGAAGAGCCTTGCAAAAAATCTCCTGCTTGATCATGTTTTGCACACAGTGAGCTTTAAACTGTGACACAAACATTGCTGTCACTCCTCACTTTATCTCCTAAAAGTGCATTTGAATCCAAAGTTTCTGGCGCGCTCTCTCGTTTCGAGAGGAGTTGTGACAGGGGAGGAGCAGCGCTTGGACTCTAATCCCACAGACGAAGGGCCAGCAGGGAAACTCCTGCAGGGCATCTTCAGCACACAGTGAGCTTTGCAATTCTGCAACACACATTGCTGTCACTCCTCCTTTTCTTGCCTGAAAGACCAATTGATTCCAACATCTCTGTGCCCACTCTCTGCTGAGCTGCAACAGAGAGAGTAGAGCAGGAATGTTTAGACTGGGCTAAAACAGCAGAAGAGCCTTGCAAAAAGGCTCCTCCTGATCATGTTTAGCACACAGTGAGCTTTAAACTGTGACACAAACATTGCTGTCACTCTTCACTCTTTCTCCTAAAAGACCATTTCAATCCAAGAACTCCGTTGCCAGCACTCTGCTGAGCAGCAGAGTGAGCAGGGATGTCTGCAATCTGTAAGGCAGTGGAAGAGACAGGCCTGAAGGCTGCTCTTGTGCTTCTTCAACACACTGAGCTTTACAACTTTGACACACACACTGTTGTCACTCCTCATTGTAGCTCCTAAAAGTGCATTTGAATCCAGCGTTTCTGGTCTCCACTCTCGTTTCCAGTGCAGCAGAGGCAGGTGAGCACGAGCGCTTGGAATCCGCTCCCAGTTCCGAAGGGCGGGGGAGGGAAAGTCCTTGCAGATCATCTTCAGCGCACAGTGAGCTTTGCAACTCTGAAACACACATTGCTGTCACTCCTCACTTTATCTCCTAAAAGTGCATTTCAAGCCAACGTTTCTGGTGCGCTCTCTCGCTTCGAGAGCAGTTGTGACAGGGGAGGACGAGCGCTTGGATTCTAATTTCACAGCCGAAGGGCCAGCATGGAAACTACTGCTGGGCATCTTCAGCACACATTGAGATTCGCAACTCTGAAACACATATTGCTGTCACCTCTCACTTTACTACCTGAAAGTCCAATTGAATAATACATCTCCTGTGCTTGCTCTTTGTGAGCAGTAGCAGAATATAGCACTTACGTTTGGACTCTGCTGAAACAGCAGAAGAGACAGTCCAGAAAGTTCCCACTGATCATCTTCAGCACACAGTGAGCTTTGCAACTCTGCAACACACATTGCTGTCACTTCTTTTCCTGCCTGAAAGACCAATTGATTCCAACACCTCTGTGCCCGCTCTCTGCTGAGCAGCAACAGAGAGAGTAGAGCAGCAATGTTTAGCCTGGGCTAAAACAGCAGAAGAGCCTTGCAAAAAATCTCCTGCTTGATCATGTTTTGCACACAGTGAGCTTTAAACTGTGACACAAGCATTGCTGTCACTCCTCACTTTATCTCCTAAAAGTGCATTTGAATCCAAAGTTTCTGGTGCGCTCTCACGTTTCGAGAGGAGTTGTGACAGGGGAGGAGCAGCGCTTGGACTCTAATCCCACAGACGAAGGGCCAGCAGGGAAACGCCTGCAGGGCATCTTCAGCACACAGTGAGCTTTGCAATTCTGCAACACACATTGCTGTAACTCCTCCTTTTCCTGCCTGGAAGACCAATTGATTCCAACATCTCTGTGCCCACTCTCTGCTGAGCAGCAACAGAGAGAAGGAATGTTTAGACTGGGCTAAAACAGCAGAAGAGCCTTGCAAAAAATCTCCTGCTTGATCATGTTTTGCACTCAGTGAGCTTTAAACTGTGACACAAACATTGCTGTCACTCCTCACTTTATCTCCTAAAAGTGCATTTGAATCCAAAGTTTCTGGTGCGCTCTCTCGTTTCGAGAGCAGATGTCACAGGGGAGGACGAGCGTTTGGACTCTAATTTCACAGACGAATTGCCAGCATGGAAAATCCTGCTGGGCATCTTCAGCACCCAGTGAGCTTTGCAACTCTGAAACACACATTGCTGTCACCTCTCACTTTCCTACCTGAAAGTCCAATTGAATCCTACATCTCCTGTGCTTGCTCTTTGTGAGCAGTAGCAGAATATAGCACTTACGTTTGGACTCTGAAGAAACAGCAGAAGAGACAGTCCAGAAAATTCCCACTGATCATCTTCAGCGAACAGCGAGCTTTGCAACTCTGCAACACACATTGCTGTCACTTCTTTTCCTGCCTGAAAGACCAATTGATTCCAACATCTCTGTGCCCACTCTCTGCTGAGTAGCAACAGAGAGTTGAGCAGGAATGTTTAGCCTGGGCTAAAACAGCAGAAGAGCCTTGCAAAAAATCTCCTGCTTGATCATGTTTTGCACACAGTGAGCTTTAAACTGTGACACAAACATTGCTGTCACTCCTCACTTTATCTCCTAAAAGTTCATTTGAATCCAAAGTTTCTGGTACGCTCTCTCGTTTGGAGAGGAGTTGTGACAGGGGAGTAGCAGCGCTTGGACTCTAATCCCACAGACGAAGGGCCAGCAGGGAAACTCCTGCAGGGCATCTTCAGCACACAGTGAGCTTTGCAACTCTGCAAAACACATTGCTGTAACTCCTCCTTTTCCTGCCTGGAAGACCTATTGATTCCAACATCTCTGTGCCCACTCTCTGCTGAGCAGCAACAGAGAGAAGGAATGTTTAGACTGGGCTAAAACAGCAGAAGAGCCTTGCAAAAAAGCTCCTCCTGATCATGTTTAGCACACAGTGAGCTTTAAACTGTGACACAAACATTGCTGTCACTCTTCACTCTTTCTCCTAAAAGACCATTTCAATCCAAGAACTCCGTTGCCAGCACTCTGCTGAGCAGCAGAGTGAGCAGGAATGTCTGCAATCTGTAAGGCAGTGGAAGAGACAGGCCTGAAGGCTGCTCTTGTGCTTCTTCAACACACTGAGCTTTACAACTGTGACACACACACTGTTGTCACTCCTCATTGTAGCTCCTAAAAGTGCATTTGAATCCAGCGTTTCTGGTCTCCACTCTCGTTTCAAGAGCAGCAGAGGAAGGTGAGCACGAGCGCTTGGAATCCGCTCCCAGTTCCGAAGGGCAGGGAGGGAAAGTCCTTGCAGATCATCTTCAGCGCACAGTGAGCTTTGCAACTCTGAAACACACATTGCTGTCACTCCTCACTTCATCTCCTAATAATCCGTTTGAATCCATGGTCTCTCCCGCCCTCTCTCGTTTGAACAGCAGCAGTGACAGGTGAACACGATCTCTTGGCCTCTGCTCCCACAGCCGAAGAGCCCGGAGTGAAAGCTCCGGCAGGGCATCTTCAGCACGCAGTCAGCTTTGCAACTGTGACACATATATTGCTCTCGCTCCGCACTTTCCTACCTCAAAGTCCAATTGAATCCAAAATCTCTGTGCCCTTTCTCTGCTGGGCAGAAGCAGAGTAGAGCAGGAACCTTTAGCCAATGCTAAAAGAGCAGAAGAGACAGTCCAGAAAGTTCCCACTGATCATCTTCAGCGCACAGCGAGCTTTGCAACTCTGCAACGCACATTGCTGTCACTCCTCCCTTTTTGCCTGAAAGACCAGCTGAATCCACCATCTCTGTGCCCGCTCTCTGCTGAGCAGCAACAGAGAGAGTAGAGCAGGAATTTTTAGACCTGCCTAAAACAGCAGAAGAGCCTTGCAAAAAATCTCCTGCTTGATCATGTTTTGCACACAGTGAGCTTTAAACTGTGACACAAACATTGCTGTCACTCCTCACTTTATCTCCTAAAAGTGCATTTGAATCCAAAGTTTCTGGCGCGCTCTCTCGTTTCGAGAGGAGTTGTGACAGGGGAGGAGCAGCGCTTGGACTCTAATCCCACAGACGAAGGGCCAGCAGGGAAACTCCTGCAGAGCATCTTCAGCACACAGTGAGCTTTGCAATTCTGCAACACACATTGCTGTCACTCCTCCTTTTCTTGCCTGAAAGACCAATTGATTCCAACATCTCTGTGCCCACTCTCTGCTGAGCAGCAACAGAGAGAGTAGAGCAGGAATGTTTAGACTGGGCTAAAACAGCAGAAGAGCCTTGCAAAAAAGCTCCTCCTGATCATGTTTAGCACACAGTGAGCTTTAAACTGTGACACAAACATTGCTGTCACTCTTCACTCTTTCTCCTAAAAGACCATTTCAATCCAAGAACTCCGTTGCCAGCACTCTGCTGAGCAGCAGAGTGAGCAGGAATGTCTGCAATCTGTAAGGCAGTGGAAGAGACAGGCCTGAAGGCTGCTCTTGTGCTTCTTCAACACACTGAGCTTTACAACTGTGACACACACACTGTTGTCACTCCTCATTGTAGCTCCTAAAAGTGCATTTGAATCCAGCGTTTCTGGTCTCCACTCTCGTTTCAAGAGCAGCAGAGGAAGGTGAACACGAGCGCTTGGAATCCTCTCCCAGTTCCGAAGGGCAGGGAGGGAAAGTCCTTGCAGATCATCTTCAGCGCACAGTGAGCTTTGCAACTCTGAAACACACATTGCTGTCACTCCTCACTTCATCTCCTAATAATCCGTTTGAATCCATGGTCTCTCCCGCCCTCTCTCGTTTGAACAGCAGCAGTGACAGGTGAACACGATCTCTTGGCCTCTGCTCCCACAGCCAAAGAGCCCGGAGTGAAAGCTCCGGCAGGGCATCTTCAGCACGCAGTCAGCTTTGCAACTGTGACACATATATTGCTCTCGCTCCGCACTTTCCTACCTCAAAGTCCAATTGAATCCAAAATCTCTGTGCCCTTTCTCTGCTGGGCAGAAGCAGAGTAGAGCAGGAACCTTTAGCCAATGCTAAAAGAGCAGAAGAGACAGTCCAGAAAGTTCCCACTGATCATCTTCAGCGCACAGCGAGCTTTGCAACTCTGCAACGCACATTGCTGTCACTCCTCCCTTTTTGCCTGAAAGACCAGCTGAATCCACCATCTCTGTGCCCGCTCTCTGCTGAGCAGCAACAGAGAGAGTAGAGCAGGAATTTTTAGACCTGCCTAAAACAGCAGAAGAGCCTTGAAAAAAATCTCCTGCTTGATCATGTTTTGCACACAGTGAGCTTTAAACTGTGACACAAACATTGCTGTCACTCCTCACTTTATCTCCTAAAAGTGCATTTGAATCCAAAGTTTCTGGCGCGCTCTCTCGTTTCGAGAGGAGTTGTGACAGGGGAGGAGCAGCGCTTGGACTCTAATCCCACAGACGAAGGGCCAGCAGGGAAACTCCTGCAGGGCATCTTCAGCACACAGTGAGCTTTGCAATTCTGCAACACACATTGCTGTCACTCCTCCTTTTCTTGCCTGAAAGACCAATTGATTCCAACATCTCTGTGCCCACTCTCTGCTGAGTAGCAACAGAGAGAGTAGAGCAGGAATGTTTAGACTGGGCTAAAACAGCAGAAGAGCCTTGCAAAAAAGCTCCTCCTGATCATGTTTAGCACACAGTGAGCTTTAAACTGTGACACAAACATTGCTGTCACTCTTCACTCTTTCTCCTAAAAGACCATTTCAATCCAAGAACTCCGTTGCCAGCACTCTGCTGAGCAGCAGAGTGAGCAGGGATGTCTGCAATCTGTAAGGCAGTGGAAGAGACAGGCCTGAAGGCTGCTCTTGTGCTTCTTCAACACACTGAGCTTTACAACTTTGACACACACACTGTTGTCACTCCTCATTGTAGCTCCTAAAAGTGCATTTGAATCCAGCGTTTCTGGTCTCCACTCTCGTTTCAAGAGCAGCAGAGGAAGGTGAGCACGAGCGCTTTGAATCCGCTCCCAGTTCCGAAGGGCAGGGGAGGGAAAGTCCTTGCAGATCATCTTCAGCGCACAGTGAGCTTTGCAACCCTGAAACACACATTGCTGTCACTCCTCACTTTATCTCCTAAAAGTGCATTTCAAGCCAACGTTTCTGGTGCGCTCTCTCGCTTCGAGAGCAGTTGTGACAGGGGAGGACGAGCGCTTGGATTCTAATTTCACAGCCGAAGGGCCAGCATGGAAACTACTGCTGGGCATCATCAGCACACATTGAGATTCGCAACTCTGAAACACATATTGCTGTCACCTCTCACTTTCCTACCTGAAAGTCCAATTGAATAATACATCTCCTGTGCTTGCTCTTTGTGAGCAGTAGCAGAATATAGCACTTACGTTTGGACTCTGCTGAAACAGCAGAAGAGACAGTCCAGAAAGTTCCCACTGATCATCTTCAGCACACAGTGAGCTTTGCAACTCTGCAACACACATTGCTGTCACTTCTTTTCCTGCCTGAAAGACCAATTGATTCCAACACCTCTGTGCCCGCTCTCTGCTGAGCAGCAACAGAGAGAGTAGAGCAGGAATGTTTAGCCTGGGCTAAAACAGCAGAAGAGCCTTGCAAAAAATCTCCTGCTTGATCATGTTTTGCACACAGTGAGCTTTAAACTGTGACACAAACATTGCTGTCACTCCTCACTTTATCTCCTAAAAGTGCATTTGAATCCAAAGTTTCTGGTGCGCTCTCTCGTTTCGAGAGGAGTTGTGACAGGGGAGGAGCAGCGCTTGGACTCTAATCCCACAGACGAAGGGCCAGCAGGGAAACTCCTGCAGGGCATCTTCAGCACACAGTGAGCTTTGCAATTCTGCAACACACATTGCTGTAACTCCTCCTTTTCCTGCCTGGAAGACCAATGGATTCCAACATCTCTGTGCCCACTCTCTGCTGAGCAGCAGCAGAGAGAAGGAATGTTTAGACTGGGCTAAAACAGCAGAAGAGCCTTGCAAAAAAGCTCCTCCTGATCATGTTTAGCACACAGTGAGCTTTAAACTGTGACACAAACATTGCTGTCACTCTTCACTCTTTCTCCTAAAAGACCATTTCAATCCAAGAACTCCGTTGCCAGCACTCTGCTGAGCAGCAGAGTGAGCAGGAATGTCTGCAATCTGTAAGGCAGTGGAAGAGACAGGCCTGAAGGCTGCTCTTGTGCTTCTTCAACACACTGAGCTTTACAACTGTGACACACACACTGTTGTCACTCCTCATTGTAGCTCCTAAAAGTGCATTTGAATCCAGGGTTTCTGGTCTCCACTCTCGTTTCAAGAGCAGCAGAGGAAGGTGAGCACGAGCGCTTGGAATCCGCTCCCAGTTCCGAAGGGCAGGGAGGGAAAGTCCTTGCAGATCATCTTCAGCGCACAGTGAGCTTTGCAACTCTGAAACACACATTGCTGTCACTCCTCACTTCATCTCCTAATAATCCGTTTGAATCCATGGTCTCTCCCGCCCTCTCTCGTTTGAACAGCAGCAGTGACAGGTGAACACGATCTCTTGGCCTCTGCTCCCACAGCCGAAGAGCCCGGAGTGAAAGCTCCGGCAGGGCATCTTCAGCACGCAGTCAGCTTTGCAACTGTGACACATATATTGCTCTCGCTCCGCACTTTCCTACCTCAAAGTCCAATTGAATCCAAAATCTCTGTGCCCTTTCTCTGCTGGGCAGAAGCAGAGTAGAGCAGGAACCTTTAGCCAATGCTAAAAGAGCGGAAGAGACAGTCCAGAAAGTTCCCACTGATCATCTTCAGCGCACAGCGAGCTTTGCACCTCTGCAACGCACATTGCTGTCACTCCTCCCTTTTTGCCTGAAAGACCAGCTGAATCCACCATCTCTGTGCCCGCTCTCTGCTGAGCAGCAACAGAGAGAGTAGAGCAGGAATTTTTAGACCTGCCTAAAACAGCAGAAGAGCCTTGAAAAAAATCTCCTGCTTGATCATGTTTTGCACACAGTGAGCTTTAAACTGTGACACAAACATTGCTGTCACTCCTCACTTTATCTCCTAAAAGTGCATTTGAATCCAAAGTTTCTGGCGCGCTCTCTCGTTTCGAGAGGAGTTGTGACAGGGGAGGAGCAGCGCTTGGACTCTAATCCCACAGACGAAGGGCCAGCAGGGAAACTCCTGCAGGGCATCTTCAGCACACAGTGAGCTTTGCAATTCTGCAACACACATTGCTGTCACTCCTCCTTTTCTTGCCTGAAAGACCAATTGATTCCAACATCTCTGTGCCCACTCTCTGCTGAGTAGCAACAGAGAGAGTAGAGCAGGAATGTTTAGACTGGGCTAAAACAGCAGAAGAGCCTTGCAAAAAAGCTCCTCCTGATCATGTTTAGCACACAGTGAGCTTTAAACTGTGACACAAACATTGCTGTCACTCTTCACTCTTTCTCCTAAAAGACCATTTCAATCCAAGAACTCCGTTGCCAGCACTCTGCTGAGCAGCAGAGTGAGCAGGGATGTCTGCAATCTGTAAGGCAGTGGAAGAGACAGGCCTGAAGGCTGCTCTTGTGCTTCTTCAACACACTGAGCTTTACAACTTTGACACACACACTGTTGTCACTCCTCATTGTAGCTCCTAAAAGTGCATTTGAATCCAGCGTTTCTGGTCTCCACTCTTGTTTCAAGAGCAGCAGAGGAAGGTGAGCACGAGCGCTTTGAATCCGCTCCCAGTTCCGAAGGGCAGGGGAGGGAAAGTCCTTGCAGATCATCTTCAGCGCACAGTGAGCTTTGCAACTCTGAAACACACATTGCTGTCACTCCTCACTTTATCTCCTAAAAGTGCATTTCAAGCCAACGTTTCTGGTGCGCTCTCTCGCTTCGAGAGCAGTTGTGACAGGGGAGGACGAGCGCTTGGATTCTAATTTCACAGCCGAAGGGCCAGCATGGAAACTACTGCTGGGCATCATCAGCACACATTGAGATTCGCAACTCTGAAACACATATTGCTGTCACCTCTCACTTTCCTACCTGAAAGTCCAATTGAATAATACATCTCCTGTGCTTGCTCTTTGTGAGCAGTAGCAGAATATAGCACTTACGTTTGGACTCTGCTGAAACAGCAGAAGAGACAGTCCAGAAAGTTCCCACTGATCATCTTCAGCACACAGTGAGCTTTGCAACTCTGCAACACACATTGCTGTCACTTCTTTTCCTGCCTGAAAGACCAATTGATTCCAACACCTCTGTGCCCGCTCTCTGCTGAGCAGCAACAGAGAGAGTAGAGCAGGAATGTTTAGCCTGGGCTAAAACAGCAGAAGAGCCTTGCAAAAAATCTCCTGCTTGATCATGTTTTGCACACAGTGAGCTTTAAACTGTGACACAAACATTGCTGTCACTCCTCACTTTATCTCCTAAAAGTGCATTTGAATCCAAAGTTTCTGGCGCGCTCTCTCGTTTCGAGAGGAGTTGTGACAGGGGAGGAGCTGCGCTTGGACTCTAATCCCACAGACGAAGGGCCAGCAGGGAAACTCCTGCAGGGCATCTTCAGCACACAGTGAGCTTTGCAATTCTGCAACACACATTGCTGTAACTCCTCCTTTTCCTGCATGGAAGACCAATTGATTCCAACATCTCTGTGCCCACTCTCTGCTGAGCAGCAGCAGAGAGAAGGAATGTTTAGACTGGGCTAAAACAGCAGAAGAGCCTTGCAAAAAAGCTCCTCCTGATCATGTTTAGCACACAGTGAGCTTTAAACTGTGACACAAACATTGCTGTCACTCTTCACTCTTTCTCCTAAAAGACCATTTCAATCCAAGAACTCCGTTGCCAGCACTCTGCTGAGCAGCAGAGTGAGCAGGAATGTCTGCAATCTGTAAGGCAGTGGAAGAGACAGGCCTGAAGGCTGCTCTTGTGCTTCTTCAACACACTGAGCTTTACAACTGTGACACACACACTGTTGTCACTCCTCATTGTAGCTCCTAAAAGTGCATTTGAATCCAGCGTTTCTGGTCTCCACTCTCGTTTCAAGAGCAGCAGAGGAAGGTGAGCACGAGCGCTTGGAATCCGCTCCCAGTTCCGAAGGGCAGGGAGGGAAAGTCCTTGCAGATCATCTTCAGCGCACAGTGAGCTTTGCAACTCTGAAACACACATTGCTGTCACTCCTCACTTCATCTCCTAATAATCCGTTTGAATCCATGGTCTCTCCCGCCCTCTCTCGTTTGAACAGCAGCAGTGACAGGTGAACACGATCTCTTGGCCTCTGCTCCCACAGCCGAAGAGCCCGGAGTGAAAGCTCCGGCAGGGCATCTTCAGCACGCAGTCAGCTTTGCAACTGTGACACATATATTGCTCTCGCTCCGCACTTTCCTACCTCAAAGTCCAATTGAATCCAAAATCTCTGTGCCCTTTCTCTGCTGGGCAGAAGCAGAGTAGAGCAGGAACCTTTAGCCAATGCTAAAAGAGCAGAAGAGACAGTCCAGAAAGTTCCCACTGATCATCTTCAGCGCACAGCGAGCTTTGCAACTCTGCAACGCACATTGCTGTCACTCCTCCCTTTTTGCCTGAAAGACCAGCTGAATCCACCATCTCTGTGCCCGCTCTCTGCTGAGCAGCAACAGAGAGAGTAGAGCAGGAATTTTTAGACCTGCCTAAAACAGCAGAAGAGCCTTGAAAAAAATCTCCTGCTTGATCATGTTTTGCACACAGTGAGCTTTAAACTGTGACACAAACATTGCTGTCACTCCTCACTTTATCTCCTAAAAGTGCATTTGAATCCAAAGTTTCTGGTGCGCTCTCTCGTTTCGAGAGGAGTTGTGACAGGGGAGGAGCAGCGCTTGGACTCTAATCCCACAGACGAAGGGCCAGCAGGGAAACTCCTGCAGGGCATCTTCAGCACACAGTGAGCTTTGCAATTCTGCAACACACATTGCTGTAACTCCTCCTTTTCCTGCATGGAAGACCAATTGATTCCAACATCTCTGTGCCCACTCTCTGCTGAGCAGCAGCAGAGAGAAGGAATGTTTAGACTGGGCTAAAACAGCAGAAGAGCCTTGCAAAAAAGCTCCTCCTGATCATGTTTAGCACACAGTGAGCTTTAAACTGTGACACAAACATTGCTGTCACTCTTCACTCTTTCTCCTAAAAGACCATTTCAATCCAAGAACTCCGTTGCCAGCACTCTGCTGAGCAGCAGAGTGAGCAGGAATGTCTGCAATCTGTAAGGCAGTGGAAGAGACAGGCCTGAAGGCTGCTCTTGTGCTTCTTCAACACACTGAGCTTTACAACTGTGACACACACACTGTTGTCACTCCTCATTGTAGCTCCTAAAAGTGCATTTGAATCCAGCGTTTCTGGTCTCCACTCTCGTTTCAAGAGCAGCAGAGGAAGGTGAACACGAGCGCTTGGAATCCTCTCCCAGTTCCGAAGGGCAGGGAGGGAAAGTCCTTGCAGATCATCTTCAGCGCACAGTGAGC
Organism: Lathamus discolor; assembly: GCF_037157495.1. Classification (NCBI taxonomy): domain Eukaryota; kingdom Metazoa; phylum Chordata; class Aves; order Psittaciformes; family Psittacidae; genus Lathamus; species Lathamus discolor. Next base: position 7,062,366 of record NC_088908.1, on the reverse strand, counting down.
TTTGCAACTCTGAAACACACATTGCTGTCACTCCTCACTTCATCTCCTAATAATCCGTTTGAATCCATGGTCTCTCCCGCCCTCTCTCGTTTGAACAGCAGCAGTGACAGGTGAACACGATCTCTTGGCCTCTGCTCCCACAGCCGAAGAGCCCGGAGTGAAAGCTCCGGCAGGGCATCTTCAGCACGCAGTCAGCTTTGCAACTGTGACACATATATTGCTCTCGCTCCGCACTTTCCTACCTCAAAGTCCAATTGAATCCAAAATCTCTGTGCCCTTTCTCTGCTGGGCAGAAGCAGAGTAGAGCAGGAACCTTTAGCCAATGCTAAAAGAGCAGAAGAGACAGTCCAGAAAGTTCCCACTGATCATCTTCAGCGCACAGCGAGCTTTGCAACTCTGCAACGCACATTGCTGTCACTCCTCCCTTTTTGCCTGAAAGACCAGCTGAATCCACCATCTCTGTGCCCGCTCTCTGCTGAGCAGCAACAGAGAGAGTAGAGCAGGAATTTTTAGACCTGCCTAAAACAGCAGAAGAGCCTTGAAAAAAATCTCCTGCTTGATCATGTTTTGCACACAGTGAGCTTTAAACTGTGACACAAACATTGCTGTCACTCCTCACTTTATCTCCTAAAAGTGCATTTGAATCCAAAGTTTCTGGCGCGCTCTCTCGTTTCGAGAGGAGTTGTGACAGGGGAGGAGCAGCGCTTGGACTCTAATCCCACAGACGAAGGGCCAGCAGGGAAACTCCTGCAGGGCATCTTCAGCACACAGTGAGCTTTGCAATTCTGCAACACACATTGCTGTCACTCCTCCTTTTCTTGCCTGAAAGACCAATTGATTCCAACATCTCTGTGCCCACTCTCTGCTGAGTAGCAACAGAGAGAGTAGAGCAGGAATGTTTAGACTGGGCTAAAACAGCAGAAGAGCCTTGCAAAAAAGCTCCTCCTGATCATGTTTAGCACACAGTGAGCTTTAAACTGTGACACAAACATTGCTGTCACTCTTCACTCTTTCTCCTAAAAGACCATTTCAATCCAAGAACTCCGTTGCCAGCACTCTGCTGAGCAGCAGAGTGAGCAGGGATGTCTGCAATCTGTAAGGCAGTGGAAGAGACAGGCCTGAAGGCTGCTCTTGTGCTTCTTCAACACACTGAGCTTTACAACTTTGACACACACACTGTTGTCACTCCTCATTGTAGCTCCTAAAAGTGCATTTGAATCCAGCGTTTCTGGTCTCCACTCTCGTTTCAAGAGCAGCAGAGGAAGGTGAGCACGAGCGCTTTGAATCCGCTCCCAGTTCCGAAGGGCAGGGGAGGGAAAGTCCTTGCAGATCATCTTCAGCGCACAGTGAGCTTTGCAACTCTGAAACACACATTGCTGTCACTCCTCACTTTATCTCCTAAAAGTGCATTTCAAGCCAACGTTTCTGGTGCGCTCTCTCGCTTCGAGAGCAGTTGTGACAGGGGAGGACGAGCGCTTGGATTCTAATTTCACAGCCGAAGGGCCAGCATGGAAACTACTGCTGGGCATCTTCAGCACACATTGAGATTCACAACTCTGAAACACATATTGCTGTCACCTCTCACTTTCCTACCTGAAAGTCCAATGGAATAATACATCTCCTGTGCTTGCTCTTTGTGAGCAGTAGCAGAATATAGCACTTACGTTTGGACTCTGCTGAAACAGCAGAAGAGACAGTCCAGAAAGTTCCCACTGATCATCTTCAGAACACAGTGAGCTTTGCAACTCTGCAACACACATTGCTGTCACTTCTTTTCCTGCCTGAAAGACCAATTGATTCCAACACCTCTGTGCCCGCTCTCTGCTGAGCAGCAACAGAGAGAGTAGAGCAGGAATGTTTAGCCTGGGCTAAAACAGCAGAAGAGCCTTGCAAAAAATCTCCTGCTTGATCATGTTTTGCACACAGTGAGCTTTAAACTGTGACACAAACATTGCTGTCACTCCTCACTTTATCTCCTAAAAGTGCATTTGAATCCAAAGTTTCTGGTGCGCTCTCTCGTTTCGTGAGCAGATGTCACAGGGGAGGACGAGCGTTTGGACTCTAATTTCACAGACGAATTGCCAGCATGGAAAATCCTGCTGGGCATCTTCAGCACCCAGTGAGCTTTGCAACTCTGAAACACACATTGCTGTCACCTCTCACTTTCCTACCTGAAAGTCCAATTGAATCCTACATCTCCTGTGCTTGCTCTTTGTGAGCAGTAGCAGAATATAGCACTTACGTTTGGACTCTGAAGAAACAGCAGAAGAGACAGTCCAGAAAATTCCCACTGATCATCTTCAGCGAACAGCGAGCTTTGCAACTATGCAACACACATTGCTGTCACTTCTTTTCCTGCCTGAAAGACCAATTGATTCCAACATCTCTGTGCCCACTCTCTGCTGAGTAGCAACAGAGAGTTGAGCAGGAATGTTTAGCCTGGGCTAAAACAGCAGAAGAGCCTTGCAAAAAATCTCCTGCTTGATCATGTTTTGCACACAGTGAGCTTTAAACTGTGACACAAACATTGCTGTCACTCCTCACTTTATCTCCTAAAAGTTCATTTGAATCCAAAGTTTCTGGTACGCTCTCTCGTTTGGAGAGGAGTTGTGACAGGGGAGTAGCAGCGCTTGGACTCTAATCCCACAGACGAAGGGCCAGCAGGGAAACTCCTGCAGGGCATCTTCAGCACACAGTGAGCTTTGCAACTCTGCAAAACACATTGCTGTAACTCCTCCTTTTCCTGCCTGGAAGACCTATTGATTCCAACATCTCTGTGCCCACTCTCTGCTGAGCAGCAACAGAGAGAAGGAATGTTTAGACTGGGCTAAAACAGCAGAAGAGCCTTGCAAAAAAGCTCCTCCTGATCATGTTTAGCACACAGTGAGCTTTAAACTGTGACACAAACATTGCTGTCACTCTTCACTCTTTCTCCTAAAAGACCATTTCAATCCAAGAACTCCGTTGCCAGCACTCTGCTGAGCAGCAGAGTGAGCAGGAATGTCTGCAATCTGTAAGGCAGTGGAAGAGACAGGCCTGAAGGCTGCTCTTGTGCTTCTTCAACACACTGAGCTTTACAACTGTGACACACACACTGTTGTCACTCCTCATTGTAGCTCCTAAAAGTGCATTTGAATCCAGCGTTTCTGGTCTCCACTCTCGTTTCAAGAGCAGCAGAGGAAGGTGAGCACGAGCGCTTGGAATCCGCTCCCAGTTCCGAAGGGCAGGGAGGGAAAGTCCTTGCAGATCATCTTCAGCGCACAGTGAGCTTTGCAACTCTGAAACACACATTGCTGTCACTCCTCACTTCATCTCCTAATAATCCGTTTGAATCCATGGTCTCTCCCGCCCTCTCTCGTTTGAACAGCAGCAGTGACAGGTGAACACGATCTCTTGGCCTCTGCTCCCACAGCCGAAGAGCCCGGAGTGAAAGCTCCGGCAGGGCATCTTCAGCACGCAGTCAGCTTTGCAACTGTGACACATATATTGCTCTCGCTCCGCACTTTCCTACCTCAAAGTCCAATTGAATCCAAAATCTCTGTGCCCTTTCTCTGCTGGGCAGAAGCAGAGTAGAGCAGGAACCTTCAGCCAATGCTAAAAGAGCAGAAGAGACAGTCCAGAAAGTTCCCACTGATCATCTTCAGCGCACAGCGAGCTTTGCAACTCTGCAACGCACATTGCTGTCACTCCTCCCTTTTTGCCTGAAAGACCAGCTGAATCCACCATCTCTGTGCCCGCTCTCTGCTGAGCAGCAACAGAGAGAGTAGAGCAGGAATTTTTAGACCTGCCTAAAACAGCAGAAGAGCCTTGAAAAAAATCTCCTGCTTGATCATGTTTTGCACACAGTGAGCTTTAAACTGTGACACAAACATTGCTGTCACTCCTCACTTTATCTCCTAAAAGTGCATTTGAATCCAAAGTTTCTGGCGCGCTCTCTCGTTTCGAGAGGAGTTGTGACAGGGGAGGAGCAGCGCTTGGACTCTAATCCCACAGACGAAGGGCCAGCAGGGAAACTCCTGCAGAGCATCTTCAGCACACAGTGAGCTTTGCAATTCTGCAACACACATTGCTGTCACTCCTCCTTTTCTTGCCTGAAAGACCAATTGATTCCAACATCTCTGTGCCCACTCTCTGCTGAGCAGCAACAGAGAGAGTAGAGCAGGAATGTTTAGACTGGGCTAAAACAGCAGAAGAGCCTTGCAAAAAAGCTCCTCCTGATCATGTTTAGCACACAGTGAGCTTTAAACTGTGACACAAACATTGCTGTCACTCTTCACTCTTTCTCCTAAAAGACCATTTCAATCCAAGAACTCCGTTGCCAGCACTCTGCTGAGCAGCAGTGTGAGCAGGGATGTCTGCAATCTGTAAGGCAGTGGAAGAGACAGGCCTGAAGGCTGCTCTTGTGCTTCTTCAACACACTGAGCTTTACAACTTTGACACACACACTGTTGTCACTCCTCATTGTAGCTCCTAAAAGTGCATTTGAATCCAGCGTTTCTGGTCTCCACTCTCGTTTCAAGAGCAGCAGAGGAAGGTGAGCACGAGCGCTTGGAATCCGCTCCCAGTTCCGAAGGGCAGGGGAGGGAAAGTCCTTGCAGATCATCTTCAGCGCACAGTGAGCTTTGCAACTCTGAAACACACATTGCTGTCACTCTACACTTTATCTCCTAAAAGTGCATTTCAAGCCAACGTTTCTGGTGCGCTCTCTCGCTTCGAGAGCAGTTGTGACAGGGGAGGACGAGCGCTTGGATTCTAATTTCACAGCCGAAGGGCCAGCATGGAAACTACTGCTGGGCATCATCAGCACACATTGAGATTCGCAACTCTGAAACACATATTGCTGTCACCTCTCACTTTCCTACCTGAAAGTCCAATTGAATAATACATCTCCTGTGCTTGCTCTTTGTGAGCAGTAGCAGAATATAGCACTTACGTTTGGACTCTGCTGAAACAGCAGAAGAGACAGTCCAGAAAGTTCCCACTGATCATCTTCAGCACACAGTGAGCTTTGCAACTCTGCAACACACATTGCTGTCACTTCTTTTCCTGCCTGAAAGACCAATTGATTCCAACACCTCTGTGCCCGCTCTCTGCTGAGCAGCAACAGAGAGAGTAGAGCAGGAATGTTTAGACCTGCCTAAAACAGCAGAAGAGCCTTGCAAAAAATCTCCTGCTTGATCATTTTTGCACACAGTGAGCTTTAAACTGTGACACAAACATTGCTGTCACTCCTCACTTTATCTCCTAAAAGTGCATTTGAATCCAAAGTTTCTGGCGCGCTCTCTCGTTTCGAGAGGAGTTGTGACAGGGGAGGAGCAGCGCTTGGACTCTAATCCCACAGACGAAGGGCCAGCAGGGAAACTCCTGCAGGGCATCTTCAGCACACAGTGAGCTTTGCAATTCTGCAACACACATTGCTGTAACTCCTCCTTTTCCTGCATGGAAGACCAATTGATTCCAACATCTCTGTGCCCACTCTCTGCTGAGCAGCAGCAGAGAGAAGGAATGTTTAGACTGGGCTAAAACAGCAGAAGAGCCTTGCAAAAAAGCTCCTCCTGATCATGTTTAGCACACAGTGAGCTTTAAACTGTGACACAAACATTGCTGTCACTCTTCACTCTTTCTCCTAAAAGACCATTTCAATCCAAGAACTCCGTTGCCAGCACTCTGCTGAGCAGCAGAGTGAGCAGGAATGTCTGCAATCTGTAAGGCAGTGGAAGAGACAGGCCTGAAGGCTGCTCTTGTGCTTCTTCAACACACTGAGCTTTACAACTGTGACACACACACTGTTGTCACTCCTCATTGTAGCTCCTAAAAGTGCATTTGAATCCAGCGTTTCTGGTCTCCACTCTCGTTTCAAGAGCAGCAGAGGAAGGTGAACACGAGCGCTTGGAATCCTCTCCCAGTTCCGAAGGGCAGGGAGGGAAAGTCCTTGCAGATCATCTTCAGCGCACAGTGAGCTTTGCAACTCTGAAACACACATTGCTGTCACTCCTCACTTCATCTCCTAATAATCCGTTTGAATCCATGGTCTCTCCCGCCCTCTCTCGTTTGAACAGCAGCAGTGACAGGTGAACACGATCTCTTGGCCTCTGCTCCCACAGCCGAAGAGCCCGGAGTGAAAGCTCCGGCAGGGCATCTTCAGCACGCAGTCAGCTTTGCAACTGTGACACATATATTGCTCTCGCTCCGCACTTTCCTACCTCAAAGTCCAATTGAATCCAAAATCTCTGTGCCCTTTCTCTGCTGGGCAGAAGCAGAGTAGAGCAGGAACCTTTAGCCAATGCTAAAAGAGCAGAAGAGACAGTCCAGAAAGTTCCCACTGATCATCTTCAGCGCACAGCGAGCTTTGCAACTCTGCAACGCACATTGCTGTCACTCCTCCCTTTTTGCCTGAAAGACCAGCTGAATCCACCATCTCTGTGCCCGCTCTCTGCTGAGCAGCAACAGAGAGAGTAGAGCAGGAATTTTTAGACCTGCCTAAAACAGCAGAAGAGCCTTGAAAAAAATCTCCTGCTTGATCATGTTTTGCACACAGTGAGCTTTAAACTGTGACACAAACATTGCTGTCACTCCTCACTTTATCTCCTAAAAGTGCATTTGAATCCAAAGTTTCTGGTGCGCTCTCTCGTTTCGAGAGGAGTTGTGACAGGGGAGGAGCAGCGCTTGGACTCTAATCCCACAGACGAAGGGCCAGCAGGGAAACTCCTGCAGGGCATCTTCAGCACACAGTGAGCTTTGCAATTCTGCAACACACATTGCTGTAACTCCTCCTTTTCCTGCATGGAAGACCAATTGATTCCAACATCTCTGTGCCCACTCTCTGCTGAGCAGCAGCAGAGAGAAGGAATGTTTAGACTGGGCTAAAACAGCAGAAGAGCCTTGCAAAAAAGCTCCTCCTGATCATGTTTAGCACACAGTGAGCTTTAAACTGTGACACAAACATTGCTGTCACTCTTCACTCTTTCTCCTAAAAGACCATTTCAATCCAAGAACTCCGTTGCCAGCACTCTGCTGAGCAGCAGAGTGAGCAGGAATGTCTGCAATCTGTAAGGCAGTGGAAGAGACAGGCCTGAAGGCTGCTCTTGTGCTTCTTCAACACACTGAGCTTTGCAACTGTGACACACACACTGTTGTCACTCCTCATTGTAGCTCCTAAAAGTGCATTTGAATCCAGCGTTTCTGGTCTCCACTCTCGTTTCAAGAGCAGCAGAGGAAGGTGAACACGAGCGCTTGGAATCCTCTCCCAGTTCCGAAGGGCAGGGAGGGAAAGTCCTTGCAGATCATCTTCAGCGCACAGTGAGCTTTGCAACTCTGAAACACACATTGCTGTCACTCCTCACTTCATCTCCTAATAATCCGTTTGAATCCATGGTCTCTCCCGCCCTCTCTCGTTTGAACAGCAGCAGTGACAGGTGAACACGATCTCTTGGCCTCTGCTCCCACAGCCAAAGAGCCCGGAGTGAAAGCTCCGGCAGGGCATCTTCAGCACGCAGTCAGCTTTGCAACTGTGACACATATATTGCTCTCGCTCCGCACTTTCCTACCTCAAAGTCCAATTGAATCCAAAATCTCTGTGCCCTTTCTCTGCTGGGCAGAAGCAGAGTAGAGCAGGAACCTTTAGCCAATGCTAAAAGAGCAGAAGAGACAGTCCAGAAAGTTCCCACTGATCATCTTCAGCGCACAGCGAGCTTTGCACCTCTGCAACGCACATTGCTGTCACTCCTCCCTTTTTGCCTGAAAGACCAGCTGAATCCACCATCTCTGTGCCCGCTCTCTGCTGAGCAGCAACAGAGAGAGTAGAGCAGGAATTTTTAGACCTGCCTAAAACAGCAGAAGAGCCTTGAAAAAAATCTCCTGCTTGATCATGTTTTGCACACAGTGAGCTTTAAACTGTGACACAAACATTGCTGTCACTCCTCACTTTATCTCCTAAAAGTGCATTTGAATCCAAAGTTTCTGGCGCGCTCTCTCGTTTCGAGAGGAGTTGTGACAGGGGAGGAGCAGCGCTTGGACTCTAATCCCACAGACGAAGGGCCAGCAGGGAAACTCCTGCAGGGCATCTTCAGCACACAGTGAGCTTTGCAATTCTGCAACACACATTGCTGTCACTCCTCCTTTTCTTGCCTGAAAGACCAATTGATTCCAACATCTCTGTGCCCACTCTCTGCTGAGTAGCAACAGAGAGAGTAGAGCAGGAATGTTTAGACTGGGCTAAAACAGCAGAAGAGCCTTGCAAAAAAGCTCCTCCTGATCATGTTTAGCACACAGTGAGCTTTAAACTGTGACACAAACATTGCTGTCACTCTTCACTCTTTCTCCTAAAAGACCATTTCAATCCAAGAACTCCGTTGCCAGCACTCTGCTGAGCAGCAGAGTGAGCAGGGATGTCTGCAATCTGTAAGGCAGTGGAAGAGACAGGCCTGAAGGCTGCTCTTGTGCTTCTTCAACACACTGAGCTTTACAACTTTGACACACACACTGTTGTCACTCCTCATTGTAGCTCCTAAAAGTGCATTTGAATCCAGTGTTTCTGGTCTCCACTCTTGTTTCAAGAGCAGCAGAGGAAGGTGAGCACGAGCGCTTTGAATCCGCTCCCAGTTCCGAAGGGCAGGGGAGGGAAAGTCCTTGCAGATCATCTTCAGCGCACAGTGAGCTTTGCAACTCTGAAACACACATTGCTGTCACTCCTCACTTTATCTCCTAAAAGTGCATTTCAAGCCAACGTTTCTGGTGCGCTCTCTCGCTTCGAGAGCAGTTGTGACAGGGGAGGACGAGCGCTTGGATTCTAATTTCACAGCCGAAGGGCCAGCATGGAAACTACTGCTGGGCATCATCAGCACACATTGAGATTCGCAACTCTGAAACACATATTGCTGTCACCTCTCACTTTCCTACCTGAAAGTCCAATTGAATAATACATCTCCTGTGCTTGCTCTTTGTGAGCAGTAGCAGAATATAGCACTTACGTTTGGACTCTGCTGAAACAGCAGAAGAGACAGTCCAGAAAGTTCCCACTGATCATCTTCAGCACACAGTGAGCTTTGCAACTCTGCAACACACATTGCTGTCACTTCTTTTCCTGCCTGAAAGACCAATTGATTCCAACACCTCTGTGCCCGCTCTCTGCTGAGCAGCAACAGAGAGAGTAGAGCAGGAATGTTTAGCCTGGGCTAAAACAGCAGAAGAGCCTTGCAAAAAATCTCCTGCTTGATCATGTTTTGCACACAGTGAGCTTTAAACTGTGACACAAACATTGCTGTCACTCCTCACTTTATCTCCTAAAAGTGCATTTGAATCCAAAGTTTCTGGTGCGCTCTCTCGTTTCGAGAGGAGTTGTGACAGGGGAGGAGCAGCGCTTGGACTCTAATCCCACAGACGAAGGGCCAGCAGGGAAACTCCTGCAGGGCATCTTCAGCACACAGTGAGCTTTGCAATTCTGCAACACACATTGCTGTAACTCCTCCTTTTCCTGCCTGGAAGACCTATTGATTCCAACATCTCTGTGCCCACTCTCTGCTGAGCAGCAACAGAGAGAAGGAATGTTTAGACTGGGCTAAAACAGCAGAAGAGCCTTGCAAAAAAGCTCCTCCTGATCATGTTTAGCACACAGTGAGCTTTAAACTGTGACACAAACATTGCTGTCACTCTTCACTCTTTCTCCTAAAAGACCATTTCAATCCAAGAACTCCGTTGCCAGCACTCTGCTGAGCAGCAGAGTGAGCAGGAATGTCTGCAATCTGTAAGGCAGTGGAAGAGACAGGCCTGAAGGCTGCTCTTGTGCTTCTTCAACACACTGAGCTTTACAACTGTGACACACACACTGTTGTCACTCCTCATTGTAGCTCCTAAAAGTGCATTTGAATCCAGCGTTTCTGGTCTCCACTCTCGTTTCAAGAGCAGCAGAGGCAGGTGAGCACGAGCGCTTGGAATCCGCTCCCAGTTCCGAAGGGCAGGGAGGGAAAGTCCTTGCAGATCATCTTCAGCGCACAGTGAGCTTTGCAACTCTGAAACACACATTGCTGTCACTCCTCACTTCATCTCCTAATAATCCGTTTGAATCCATGGTCTCTCCCGCCCTCTCTCGTTTGAACAGCAGCAGTGACAGGTGAACACGATCTCTTGGCCTCTGCTCCCACAGCCGAAGAGCCCGGAGTGAAAGCTCCGGCAGGGCATCTTCAGCACGCAGTCAGCTTTGCAACTGTGACACATATATTGCTCTCGCTCCGCACTTTCCTACCTCAAAGTCCAATTGAATCCAAAATCTCTGTGCCCTTTCTCTGCTGGGCAGAAGCAGAGAGAGTAGAGCAGGAACCTTTAGCCAATGCTAAAAGAGCAGAAGAGACAGTCCAGAAAGTTCCCACTGATCATCTTCAGCGCACAGCGAGCTTTGCAACTCTGCAACACACATTGCTGTCACTCCTCCCTTTTTGCCTGAAAGACCAGCTGAATCCACCATCTCTGTGCCCGCTCTCTGCTGAGCAGCAACAGAGAGAGTAGAGCAGGAATTTTTAGACCTGCCTAAAACAGCAGAAGAGCCTTGAAAAAAATCTCCTGCTTGATCATGTTTTGCACACAGTGAGCTTTAAACTGTGACACAAACATTGCTGTCACTCCTCACTTTATCTCCTAAAAGTGCATTTGAATCCAAAGTTTCTGGTGCGCTCTCTCGTTTGGAGAGGAGTTGTGACAAGGGAGGAGCAGCGCTTGGACTCTAATCCCACAGACGAAGGGCCAGCAGGGAAACTCCTGCAGGGCATCTTCAGCACACAGTGAGCTTTACAATTCTGCAACACACATTGCTGTCACTCCTCCTTTTCTTGCCTGAAAGACCAATTGATTCCAACACCTCTGTGCCCACTCTCTGCTGAGCAGCAACAGAGAGAGTAGAGCAGGAATGTTTAGACTGGGCTAAAACAGCAGAAGAGCCTTGCAAAAAAGCTCCTCCTGATCATGTTTAGCACACAGTGAGCTTTAAACTGTGACACAAGCATTGGTGTCCCTCTTCACTCTTTCTCCTAAAAGACCATTTCAATCCCAGAACTCCGTTGCCAGCACTCTGCTGAGCAGCAGAGTGAGCAGGGATGTCTGCAATCTGTAAGGCAGTGGAAGAGACAGGCCTGAAGGCTGCTCTTGTGCTTCTTCAACACACTGAGCTTTACAACTTTGACACACACACTGTTGTCACTCCTCATTGTAGCTCCTAAAAGTGCATTTGAATCCAGCGTTTCTGGTCTCCACTCTCGTTTCCAGTGCACCAGAGGCAGGTGAGCACGAGCGCTTGGAATCCGCTCCCAGTTCCGAAGGGCAGGGAGGGAAAGTTCTTGCAGATCATCTTCAGCGCACAGTGAGCTTTGCAACTCTGAAACACACATTGCTGTCACTCCTCACTTTATCTCCAAAAAGTGCATTTCAAGCCAACGTTTCTGGTGCGCTCTCTCGCTTCGAGAGCAGTTGTGACAGGGGAGGACGAGCGCTTGGATTCTAATTTCACAGCCGAAGGGCCAGCATGGAAACTACTGCTGGGCATCTTCAGCACACATTGAGATTCGCAACTCTGAAACACATATTGCTGTCACCTCTCACTTTCCTACCTGAAAGTCCAATTGAATAATACATCTCCTGTGCTTGCTCTTTGTGAGCAGTAGCAGAATATAGCACTTACGTTTGGACTCTGCTGAAACAGCAGAAGAGACAGTCCAGAAAGTTCCCACTGATCATCTTCAGCACACAGTGAGCTTTGCAACTCTGCAACACACATTGCTGTCTCTTCTTTTCCTGCCTGAAAGACCAGCTGAATCCACCATCTCTGTGCCCGCTCTCTGCTGAGCAGCAACAGAGAGAGTAGAGCAGGAATGTTTAGCCTGGGCTAAAACAGCAGAAGAGCCTTGCAAAAAATCTCCTGCTTGATCATGTTTTGCACACAGTGAGCTTTAAACTGTGACACAAACATTGCTGTCACTCCTCACTTTATCTCCTAAAAGTGCATTTGAATCCAAAGTTTCTGGTGCGCTCTCTCGTTTCGAGAGGAGTTGTGACAGGGGAGGAGCAGCGCTTGGACTCTAATCCCACAGACGAAGGGCCAGCAGGGAAACTCCTGCAGGGCATCTTCAGCACACAGTGAGCTTTGCAATTCTGCAACACACATTGCTGTAACTCCTCCTTTTCCTGCCTGGAAGACCAATGGATTCCAACATCTCTGTGCCCACTCTCTGCTGAGCAGCAGCAGAGAGAAGGAATGTTTAGACTGGGCTAAAACAGCAGAAGAGCCTTGCAAAAAAGCTCCTCCTGATCATGTTTAGCACACAGTGAGCTTTAAACTGTGACACAAACATTGCTGTCACTCTTCACTCTTTCTCCTAAAAGACCATTTCAATCCAAGAACTCCGTTGCCAGCACTCTGCTGAGCAGCAGAGTGAGCAGGAATGTCTGCAATCTGTAAGGCAGTGGAAGAGACAGGCCTGAAGGCTGCTCTTGTGCTTCTTCAACACACTGAGCTTTACAACTGTGACACACACACTGTTGTCACTCCTCATTGTAGCTCCTAAAAGTGCATTTGAATCCAGGGTTTCTGGTCTCCACTCTCGTTTCAAGAGCAGCAGAGGAAGGTGAGCACGAGCGCTTGGAATCCGCTCCCAGTTCCGAAGGGCAGGGAGGGAAAGTCCTTGCAGATCATCTTCAGCGCACAGTGAGCTTTGCAACTCTGAAACACACATTGCTGTCACTCCTCACTTCATCTCCTAATAATCCGTTTGAATCCATGGTCTCTCCCGCCCTCTCTCGTTTGAACAGCAGCAGTGACAGGTGAACACGATCTCTTGGCCTCTGCTCCCACAGCCGAAGAGCCCGGAGTGAAAGCTCCGGCAGGGCATCTTCAGCACGCAGTCAGCTTTGCAACTGTGACACATATATTGCTCTCGCTCCGCACTTTCCTACCTCAAAGTCCAATTGAATCCAAAATCTCTGTGCCCTTTCTCTGCTGGGCAGAAGCAGAGTAGAGCAGGAACCTTTAGCCAATGCTAAAAGAGCAGAAGAGACAGTCCAGAAAGTTCCCACTGATCATCTTCAGCGCACAGCGAGCTTTGCAACTCTGCAACACACATTGCTGTCACTCCTCCCTTTTTGCCTGAAAGACCAGCTGAATCCACCATCTCTGTGCCCGCTCTCTGCTGAGCAGCAACAGAGAGAGTAGAGCAGGAATTTTTAGACCTGCCTAAAACAGCAGAAGAGCCTTGAAAAAAATCTCCTGCTTGATCATGTTTTGCACACAGTGAGCTTTAAACTGTGACACAAACATTGCTGTCACTCCTCACTTTATCTCCTAAAAGTGCATTTGAATCCAAAGTTTCTGGTGCGCTCTCTCGTTTGGAGAGGAGTTGTGACAGGGGAGGAGCAGCGCTTGGACTCTAATCCCACAGACGAAGGGCCAGCAGGGAAACTCCTGCAGGGCATCTTCAGCACACAGTGAGCTTTGCAATTCTGCAACACACATTGCTGTCACTCCTCCTTTTCTTGCCTGAAAGACCAATTGATTCCAACATCTCTGTGCCCACTCTCTGCTGAGCAGCAACAGAGAGAGTAGAGCAGGAATGTTTAGACTGGGCTAAAACAGCAGAAGAGCCTTGCAAAAAAGCTCCTCCTGATCATGTTTAGCACACAGTGAGCTTTAAACTGTGACACAAACATTGCTGTCACTCTTCACTCTTTCTCCTAAAAGACCATTTCAATCCAAGAACTCCGTTGCCAGCACTCTGCTGAGCAGCAGAGTGAGCAGGGATGTCTGCAATCTGTAAGGCAGTGGAAGAGACAGGCCTGAAGGCTGCTCTTGTGCTTCTTCAACACACTGAGCTTTACAACTTTGACACACACACTGTTGTCACTCCTCATTGTAGCTCCTAAAAGTGCATTTGAATCCAGGGTTTCTGGTCTCCACTCTCGTTTCCAGTGCAGCAGAGGCAGGTGAGCACGAGCGCTTGGAATCCGCTCCCAGTTCCGAAGGGCAGGGGAGGGAAAGTCCTTGCAGATCATCTTCAGCGCACAGTGAGCTTTGCAACTCTGAAACACACATTGCTGTCACTCCTCACTTTATCTCCTTAAAGTGCATTTCAATCCAACGTTTCTGGTGCGCTCTCTCGCTTCGAGAGCAGTTGTGACAGGGGAGGACGAGCGCTTGGATTCTAATTTCACAGCCGAAGGGCCAGCATGGAAACTACTGCTGGGCATCTTCAGCACACATTGAGATTCACAACTCTGAAACACATATTGCTGTCACCTCTCACTTTCCTACCTGAAAGTCCAATTGAATAATACATCTCCTGTGCTTGCTCTTTGTGAGCAGTAGCAGAATATAGCACTTACGTTTGGACTCTGCTGAAACAGCAGAAGAGACAGTCCAGAAAGTTCCCACTGATCATCTTCAGCACACAGAGAGCTTTGCAACTCTGCAACACACATTTCTGTCACTTCTTTTCCTGCCGGAAAGACCAATTGATTCCAACACCTCTGTGCCCGCTCTCTGCTGAGCAGCAACAGAGAGAGTAGAGCAGGAATGTTTAGCCTGGGCTAAAACAGCAGAAGAGCCTTGCAAAAAATCTCCTGCTTGATCATGTTTTGCACTCAGTGAGCTTTAAACTGTGACACAAACATTGCTGTCACTCCTCACTTTATCTCCTAAAAGTGCATTTGAATCCAAAGTTTCTGGTGCGCTCTCTCGTTTTGGGAGCAGATGTCACAGGGGAGGACGAGCGTTTGGACTCTAATTTCACAGACGAATTGCCAGCATGGAAAATCCTGCTGGGCATCTTCAGCACCCAGTGAGCTTTGCAACTCTGAAACACACATTGCTGTCACCTCTCACTTTCCTACCTGAAAGTCCAATTGAATCCTACATCTCCTGTGCTTGCTCTTTGTGAGCAGTAGCAGAATATAGCACTTACGTTTGGACTCTGAAGAAACAGCAGAAGAGACAGTCCAGAAAATTCCCACTGAATATCTTCAGCGAACAGCGAGCTTTGCAACTCTGCAACACACATTGCTGTCACTTCTTTTCCTGCCTGAAAGACCAATTGATTCCAACATCTCTGTGCCCACTCTCTGCTGAGTAGCAACAGAGAGTTGAGCAGGAATGTTTAGCCTGGGCTAAAACAGCAGAAGAGCCTTGCAAAAAATCTCCTGCTTGATCATGTTTTGCACACAGTGAGCTTTAAACTGTGACACAAACATTGCTGTCACTCCTCACTTTATCTCCTAAAAGTTCATTTGAATCCAAAGTTTCTGGTACGCTCTCTCGTTTGGAGAGGAGTTGTGACAGGGGAGTAGCAGCGCTTGGACTCTAATCCCACAGACGAAGGGCCAGCAGGGAAACTCCTGCAGGGCATCTTCAGCACACAGTGAGCTTTGCAACTCTGCAAAACACATTGCTGTAACTCCTCCTTTTCCTGCCTGGAAGACCTATTGATTCCAACATCTCTGTGCCCACTCTCTGCTGAGCAGCAACAGAGAGAAGGAATGTTTAGACTGGGCTAAAACAGCAGAAGAGCCTTGCAAAAAAGCTCCTCCTGATCATGTTTAGCACACAGTGAGCTTTAAACTGTGACACAAACATTGCTGTCACTCTTCACTCTTTCTCCTAAAAGACCATTTCAATCCAAGAACTCCGTTGCCAGCACTCTGCTGAGCAGCAGAGTGAGCAGGAATGTCTGCAATCTGTAAGGCAGTGGAAGAGACAGGCCTGAAGGCTGCTCTTGTGCTTCTTCAACACACTGAGCTTTACAACTGTGACACACACACTGTTGTCACTCCTCATTGTAGCTCCTAAAAGTGCATTTGAATCCAGCGTTTCTGGTCTCCACTCTCGTTTCAAGAGCAGCAGAGGAAGGTGAGCACGAGCGCTTGGAATCCGCTCCCAGTTCCGAAGGGCAGGGAGGGAAAGTCCTTGCAGATCATCTTCAGCGCACAGTGAGCTTTGCAACTCTGAAACACACATTGCTGTCACTCCTCACTTCATCTCCTAATAATCCGTTTGAATCCATGGTCTCTCCCGCCCTCTCTCGTTTGAACAGCAGCAGTGACAGGTGAACACGATCTCTTGGCCTCTGCTCCCACAGCCGAAGAGCCCGGAGTGAAAGCTCCGGCAGGGCATCTTCAGCACGCAGTCAGCTTTGCAACTGTGACACATATATTGCTCTCGCTCCGCACTTTCCTACCTCAAAGTCCAATTGAATCCAAAATCTCTGTGCCCTTTCTCTGCTGGGCAGAAGCAGAGTAGAGCAGGAACCTTTAGCCAATGCTAAAAGAGCAGAAGAGACAGTCCAGAAAGTTCCCACTGATCATCTTCAGCGCACAGCGAGCTTTGCAACTCTGCAACGCACATTGCTGTCACTCCTCCCTTTTTGCCTGAAAGACCAGCTGAATCCACCATCTCTGTGCCCGCTCTCTGCTGAGCAGCAACAGAGAGAGTAGAGCAGGAATTTTTAGACCTGCCTAAAACAGCAGAAGAGCCTTGAAAAAAATCTCCTGCTTGATCATGTTTTGCACACAGTGAGCTTTAAACTGTGACACAAACATTGCTGTCACTCCTCACTTTATCTCCTAAAAGTGCATTTGAATCCAAAGTTTCTGGCGCGCTCTCTCGTTTCGAGAGGAGTTGTGACAGGGGAGGAGCAGCGCTTGGACTCTAATCCCACAGACGAAGGGCCAGCAGGGAAACTCCTGCAGAGCATCTTCAGCACACAGTGAGCTTTGCAATTCTGCAACACACATTGCTGTCACTCCTCCTTTTCTTGCCTGAAAGACCAATTGATTCCAACATCTCTGTGCCCACTCTCTGCTGAGCAGCAACAGAGAGAGTAGAGCAGGAATGTTTAGACTGGGCTAAAACAGCAGAAGAGCCTTGCAAAAAAGCTCCTCCTGATCATGTTTAGCACACAGTGAGCTTTAAACTGTGACACAAACATTGCTGTCACTCTTCACTCTTTCTCCTAAAAGACCATTTCAATCCAAGAACTCCGTTGCCAGCACTCTGCTGAGCAGCAGTGTGAGCAGGGATGTCTGCAATCTGTAAGGCAGTGGAAGAGACAGGCCTGAAGGCTGCTCTTGTGCTTCTTCAACACACTGAGCTTTACAACTTTGACACACACACTGTTGTCACTCCTCATTGTAGCTCCTAAAAGTGCATTTGAATCCAGGGTTTCTGGTCTCCACTCTCGTTTCCAGTGCAGCAGAGGCAGGTGAGCACGAGCGCTTGGAATCCGCTCCCAGTTCCGAAGGGCAGGGGAGGGAAAGTCCTTGCAGATCATCTTCAGCGCACAGTGAGCTTTGCAACTCTGAAACACACATTGCTGTCACTCCTCACTTTATCTCCTTAAAGTGCATTTCAATCCAACGTTTCTGGTGCGCTCTCTCGCTTCGAGAGCAGTTGTGACAGGGGAGGACGAGCGCTTGGATTCTAATTTCACAGCCGAAGGGCCAGCATGGAAACTACTGCTGGGCATCTTCAGCACACATTGAGATTCACAACTCTGAAACACATATTGCTGTCACCTCTCACTTTCCTACCTGAAAGTCCAATTGAATAATACATCTCCTGTGCTTGCTCTTTGTGAGCAGTAGCAGAATATAGCACTTACGTTTGGACTCTGCTGAAACAGCAGAAGAGACAGTCCAGAAAGTTCCCACTGATCATCTTCAGCACACAGAGAGCTTTGCAACTCTGCAACACACATTGCTGTCACTTCTTTTCCTGCCGGAAAGACCAATTGATTCCAACACCTCTGTGCCCGCTCTCTGCTGAGCAGCAACAGAGAGAGTAGAGCAGGAATGTTTAGCCTGGGCTAAAACAGCAGAAGAGCCTTGCAAAAAATCTCCTGCTTGATCATGTTTTGCACTCAGTGAGCTTTAAACTGTGACACAAACATTGCTGTCACTCCTCACTTTATCTCCTAAAAGTGCATTTGAATCCAAAGTTTCTGGTGCGCTCTCTCGTTTCGAGAGCAGATGTCACAGGGGAGGACGAGCGTTTGGACTCTAATTTCACAGACGAATTGCCAGCATGGAAAATCCTGCTGGGCATCTTCAGCACCCAGTGAGCTTTGCAACTCTGAAACACACATTGCTGTCACCTCTCACTTTCCTACCTGAAAGTCCAATTGAATCCTACATCTCCTGTGCTTGCTCTTTGTGAGCAGTAGCAGAATATAGCACTTACGTTTGGACTCTGAAGAAACAGCAGAAGAGACAGTCCAGAAAATTCCCACTGATCATCTTCAGCGAACAGCGAGCTTTGCAACTCTGCAACACACATTGCTGTCACTTCTTTTCCTGCCTGAAAGACCAATTGATTCCAACATCTCTGTGCCCACTCTCTGCTGAGTAGCAACAGAGAGTTGAGCAGGAATGTTTAGCTTGGGCTAAAACAGCAGAAGAGCCTTGCAAAAAATCTCCTGCTTGATCATGTTTTGCACACAGTGAGCTTTAAACTGTGACACAAACATTGCTGTCACTCCTCACTTTATCTCCTAAAAGTTCATTTGAATCCAAAGTTTCTGGTACGCTCTCTCGTTTGGAGAGGAGTTGTGACAGGGGAGTAGCAGCGCTTGGACTCTAATCCCACAGACGAAGGGCCAGCAGGGAAACTCCTGCAGGGCATCTTCAGCACACAGTGAGCTTTGCAACTCTGCAAAACACATTGCTGTAACTCCTCCTTTTCCTGCCTGGAAGACCTATTGATTCCAACATCTCTGTGCCCACTCTCTGCTGAGCAGCAACAGAGAGAAGGAATGTTTAGACTGGGCTAAAACAGCAGAAGAGCCTTGCAAAAAAGCTCCTCCTGATCATGTTTAGCACACAGTGAGCTTTAAACTGTGACACAAACATTGCTGTCACTCTTCACTCTTTCTCCTAAAAGACCATTTCAATCCAAGAACTCCGTTGCCAGCACTCTGCTGAGCAGCAGAGTGAGCAGGAATGTCTGCAATCTGTAAGGCAGTGGAAGAGACAGGCCTGAAGGCTGCTCTTGTGCTTCTTCAACACACTGAGCTTTACAACTGTGACACACACACTGTTGTCACTCCTCATTGTAGCTCCTAAAAGTGCATTTGAATCCAGCGTTTCTGGTCTCCACTCTCGTTTCAAGAGCAGCAGAGGAAGGTGAGCACGAGCGCTTGGAATCCGCTCCCAGTTCCGAAGGGCAGGGAGGGAAAGTCCTTGCAGATCATCTTCAGCGCACAGTGAGCTTTGCAACTCTGAAACACACATTGCTGTCACTCCTCACTTCATCTCCTAATAATCCGTTTGAATCCATGGTCTCTCCCGCCCTCTCTCGTTTGAACAGCAGCAGTGACAGGTGAACACGATCTCTTGGCCTCTGCTCCCACAGCCGAAGAGCCCGGAGTGAAAGCTCCGGCAGGGCATCTTCAGCACGCAGTCAGCTTTGCAACTGTGACACATATATTGCTCTCGCTCCGCACTTTCCTACCTCAAAGTCCAATTGAATCCAAAATCTCTGTGCCCTTTCTCTGCTGGGCAGAAGCAGAGTAGAGCAGGAACCTTTAGCCAATGCTAAAAGAGCAGAAGAGACAGTCCAGAAAGTTCCCACTGATCATCTTCAGCGCACAGCGAGCTTTGCAACTCTGCAACACACATTGCTGTCACTCCTCCCTTTTTGCCTGAAAGACCAGCTGAATCCACCATCTCTGTGCCCGCTCTCTGCTGAGCAGCAACAGAGAGAGTAGAGCAGGAATTTTTAGACCTGCCTAAAACAGCAGAAGAGCCTTGAAAAAAATCTCCTGCTTGATCATGTTTTGCACACAGTGAGCTTTAAACTGTGACACAAACATTGCTGTCACTCCTCACTTTATCTCCTAAAAGTGCATTTGAATCCAAAGTTTCTGGCGCGCTCTCTCGTTTCGAGAGGAGTTGTGACAGGGGAGGAGCAGCGCTTGGACTCTAATCCCACAGACGAAGGGCCAGCAGGGAAACTCCTGCAGAGCATCTTCAGCACACAGTGAGCTTTGCAATTCTGCAACACACATTGCTGTCACTCCTCCTTTTCTTGCCTGAAAGACCAATTGATTCCAACATCTCTGTGCCCACTCTCTGCTGAGCAGCAACAGAGAGAGTAGAGCAGGAATGTTTAGACTGGGCTAAAACAGCAGAAGAGCCTTGCAAAAAAGCTCCTCCTGATCATGTTTAGCACACAGTGAGCTTTAAACTGTGACACAAACATTGCTGTCACTCTTCACTCTTTCTCCTAAAAGACCATTTCAATCCAAGAACTCCGTTGCCAGCACTCTGCTGAGCAGCAGAGTGAGCAGGGATGTCTGCAATCTGTAAGGCAGTGGAAGAGACAGGCCTGAAGGCTGCTCTTGTGCTTCTTCAACACACTGAGCTTTACAACTTTGACACACACACTGTTGTCACTCCTCATTGTAGCTCCTAAAAGTGCATTTGAATCCAGCGTTTCTGGTCTCCACTCTCGTTTCAAGAGCAGCAGAGGAAGGTGAGCACGAGCGCTTGGAATCCGCTCCCAGTTCCGAAGGGCAGGGGAGGGAAAGTCCTTGCAGATCATCTTCAGCGCACAGTGAGCTTTGCAACTCTGAAACACACATTGCTGTCACTCCTCACTTTATCTCCTAAAAGTGCATTTCAAGCCAACGTTTCTGGTGCGCTCTCTCGCTTCGAGAGCAGTTGTGACAGGGGAGGACGAGCGCTTGGATTCTAATTTCACAGCCGAAGGGCCAGCATGGAAACTACTGCTGGGCATCATCAGCACACATTGAGATTCGCAACTCTGAAACACATATTGCTGTCACCTCTCACTTTCCTACCTGAAAGTCCAATTGAATAATACATCTCCTGTGCTTGCTCTTTGTGAGCAGTAGCAGAATATAGCACTTACGTTTGGACTCTGCTGAAACAGCAGAAGAGACAGTCCAGAAAGTTCCCACTGATCATCTTCAGCACACAGTGAGCTTTGCAACTCTGCAACACACATTGCTGTCACTTCTTTTCCTGCCTGAAAGACCAATTGATTCCAACACCTCTGTGCCCGCTCTCTGCTGAGCAGCAACAGAGAGAGTAGAGCAGGAATGTTTAGACCTGCCTAAAACAGCAGAAGAGCCTTGCAAAAAATCTCCTGCTTGATCATGTTTTGCACACAGTGAGCTTTAAACTGTGACACAAACATTGCTGTCACTCCTCACTTTATCTCCTAAAAGTGCATTTGAATCCAAAGTTTCTGGTGCGCTCTCACGTTTCGAGAGGAGTTGTGACAGGGGAGGAGCAGCGCTTGGACTCTAATCCCACAGACGAAGGGCCAGCAGGGAAACGCCTGCAGGGCATCTTCAGCACACAGTGAGCTTTGCAATTCTGCAACACACATTGCTGTAACTCCTCCTTTTCCTGCCTGGAAGACCAATGGATTCCAACATCTCTGTGCCCACTCTCTGCTGAGCAGCAACAGAGAGAAGGAATGTTTAGACTGGGCTAAAACAGCAGAAGAGCCTTGCAAAAAAGCTCCTCCTGATCATGTTTAGCACACAGTGAGCTTTAAACTGTGACACAAACATTGCTGTCACTCTTCACTCTTTCTCCTAAAAGACCATTTCAATCCAAGAACTCCGTTGCCATCACTCTGCTGAGCAGCAGAGTGAGCAGGAATGTCTGCAATCTGTAAGGCAGTGGAAGAGACAGGCCTGAAGGCTGCTCTTGTGCTTCTTCAACACACTGAGCTTTACAACTGTGACACACACACTGTTGTCACTCCTCATTGTAGCTCCTAAAAGTGCATTTGAATCCAGGGTTTCTGGTCTCCACTCTCGTTTCAAGAGCAGCAGAGGAAGGTGAGCACGAGCGCTTGGAATCCGCTCCCAGTTCCGAAGGGCAGGGAGGGAAAGTCCTTGCAGATCATCTTCAGCGCACAGTGAGCTTTGCAACTCTGAAACACACATTGCTGTCACTCCTCACTTCATCTCCTAATAATCCGTTTGAATCCATGGTCTCTCCCGCCCTCTCTCGTTTGAACAGCAGCAGTGACAGGTGAACACGATCTCTTGGCCTCTGCTCCCACAGCCGAAGAGCCCGGAGTGAAAGCTCCGGCAGGGCATCTTCAGCACGCAGTCAGCTTTGCAACTGTGACACATATATTGCTCTCGCTCCGCACTTTCCTACCTCAAAGTCCAATTGAATCCAAAATCTCTGTGCCCTTTCTCTGCTGGGCAGAAGCAGAGTAGAGCAGGAACCTTTAGCCAATGCTAAAAGAGCGGAAGAGACAGTCCAGAAAGTTCCCACTGATCATCTTCAGCGCACAGCGAGCTTTGCAACTCTGCAACACACATTGCTGTCACTCCTCCCTTTTTGCCTGAAAGACCAGCTGAATCCACCATCTCTGTGCCCGCTCTCTGCTGAGCAGCAACAGAGAGAGTAGAGCAGGAATTTTTAGACCTGCCTAAAACAGCAGAAGAGCCTTGAAAAAAATCTCCTGCTTGATCATGTTTTGCACACAGTGAGCTTTAAACTGTGACACAAACATTGCTGTCACTCCTCACTTTATCTCCTAAAATTGCATTTCAAGCCAACGTTTCTGGTGCGCTCTCTCGCTTCGAGAGCAGTTGTTACAGGGGAGGACGAGCGCTTGGATTCTAATTTCACAGCCGAAGGGCCAGCATGGAAACTACTGCTGGGCATCTTCAGCACACATTGAGATTCGCAACTCTGAAACACATATTGCTGTCACCTCTCACTTTCCTACCTGAAAGTCCAATTGAATAATACATCTCCTGTTCTTGCTCTTTGTGAGCAGTAGCAGAATATAGCACTTACGTTTGGACTCTGCTGAAACAGCAGAAGAGACAGTCCAGAAAGTTCCCACTGATCATCTTCAGCACACAGTGAGCTTTGCAACTCTGCAACACACATTGCTGTCTCTTCTTTTCCTGCCTGAAAGACCAGCTGAATCCACCATCTCTGTGCCCGCTCTCTGCTGAGCAGCAACAGAGAGAGTAGAGCAGGAATGTTTAGCCTGGGCTAAAACAGCAGAAGAGCCTTGCAAAAAATCTCCTGCTTGATCATGTTTTGCACACAGTGAGCTTTAAACTGTGACACAAACATTGCTGTCATTCCTCACTTTATCTCCTAAAAGTGCATTTGAATCCAAAGTTTCTGGTGCGCTCTCTCGTTTCGAGAGGAGTTGTGACAGGGGAGGAGCAGCGCTTGGACTCTAATCCCACAGACGAAGGGCCAGCAGGGAAACTCCTGCAGGGCATCTTCAGCACACAGTGAGCTTTGCAATTCTGCAACACACATTGCTGTAACTCCTTTTCCTGCCTGGAAGACCAATTGATTCCAACATCTCTGTGCCCACTCTCTGCTGAGCAGCAACAGAGAGAAGGAATGTTTAGATTGGGCTAAAACAGCAGAAGAGCCTTGCAAAAAAGCTCCTCCTGATCATGTTTAGCACACAGTGAGCTTTAAACTGTGACACAAACATTGCTGTCACTCTTCACTCTTTCTCCTAAAAGACCATTTCAATCCAAGAACTCCGTTGCCAGCACTCTGCTGAGCAGCAGAGTGAGCAGGAATGTCTGCAATCTGTAAGGCAGTGGAAGAGACAGGCCTGAAGGCTGCTCTTGTGCTTCTTCAACACACTGAGCTTTACAACTGTGACACACACACTGTTGTCACTCCTCATTGTAGCTCCTAAAAGTGCATTTGAATCCAGCGTTTCTGATCTCCACTCTCGTTTCAAGAGCAGCAGAGGAAGGTGAACACGAGCGCTTGGAATCCTCTCCCAGTTCCGAAGGGCAGGGAGGGAAAGTCCTTGCAGATCATCTTCAGCGCACAGTGAGCTTTGCAACTCTGAAACACACATTGCTGTCACTCCTCACTTTATCTCCTAAAAGTGCATTTCAAGCCAACGTTTCTGGTGCGCTCTCTCGCTTCGAGAGCAGTTGTGACAGGGGAGGACGAGCGCTTGGATTCTAATTTCACAGCCGAAGGGCCAGCATGGAAACTACTGCTGGGCATCTTCAGCACACATTGAGATTCACAACTCTGAAACACATATTGCTGTCACCTCTCACTTTCCTACCTGAAAGTCCAATTGAATAATACATCTCCTGTGCTTGCTCTTTGTGAGCAGTAGCAGAATATAGCACTTACGTTTGGACTCTGCTGAAACAGCAGAAGAGACAGTCCAGAAAGTTCCCACTGATCATCTTCAGCACACAGTGAGCTTTGCAACTCTGCAACACACATTGCTGTCACTTCTTTTCCTGCCTGAAAGACCAATTGATTCCAACACCTCTGTGCCCGCTCTCTGCTGAGCAGCAACAGAGAGAGTAGAGCAGGAATGTTTAGCCTGGGCTAAAACAGCAGAAGAGCCTTGCAAAAAATCTCCTGCTTGATCATGTTTTGCACACAGTGAGCTTTAAACTGTGACACAAACATTGCTGTCACTCCTCACTTTATCTCCTAAAAGTGCATTTGAATCCAAAGTTTCTGGTGCGCTCTCACGTTTCGAGAGGAGTTGTGACAGGGGAGGAGCAGCGCTTGGACTCTAATCCCACAGACGAAGGGCCAGCATTGAAACTCCTGCAGGGCATCTTCAGCACACAGTGAGCTTTGCAATTCTGCAACACACATTGCTGTAACTCCTTTTCGTGCCTGGAAGACCAATTGATTCCAACATCTCTGTGCCCACTCTCTGCTGAGCAGCAACAGAGAGAAGGAATGTTTAGATTGGGCTAAAACAGCAGAAGAGCCTTGCAAAAAAGCTCCTCCTGATCATGTTTAGCACACAGTGAGCTTTAAACTGTGACATAAACATTGCTGTCACTCTTCACTCTTTCTCCTAAAAGACCATTTCAATCCAAGAACTCCGTTGCCAGCACTCTGCTGAGCAGCAGAGTGAGCAGGAATGTCTGCAATCTGTAAGGCAGTGGAAGAGACAGGCCTGAAGGCTGCTCTTGTGCTTCTTCAACACACTGAGCTTTACAACTGTGACACACACACTGTTGTCACTCCTCATTGTAGCTCCTAAAAGTGCATTTGAATCCAGCGTTTCTGGTCTCCACTCTCGTTTCAAGAGCAGCAGAGGAAGGTGAGCACGAGCGCTTGGAATCCGCTCCCAGTTCCGAAGGGCAGGGAGGGAAAGTCCTTGCAGATCATCTTCAGCGCACAGTGAGCTTTGCAACTCTGAAACACACATTGCTGTCACTCCTCACTTCATCTCCTAATAATCCGTTTGAAACCATGGTCTCTCCCGCCCTCTCTCGTTTGAACAGCAGCAGTGACAGGTGAACACGATCTCTTGGCCTCTGCTCCCACAGCCGAAGAGCCCGGAGTGAAAGCTCCGGCAGGGCATCTTCAGCACGCAGTCAGCTTTGCAACTGTGACACATATATTGCTCTCGCTCCGCACTTTCCTACCTCAAAGTCCAATTGAATCCAAAATCTCTGTGCCCTTTCTCGGCTGGGCAGAAGCAGAGTAGAGCAGGAACCTTTAGCCAATGCTAAAAGAGCAGAAGAGACAGTCCAGAAAGTTCCCACTGATCATCTTCAGCGCACAGCGAGCTTTGCAACTCTGCAACACACATTGCTGTCACTCCTCCCTTTTTGCCTGAAAGACCAGCTGAATCCACCATCTCTGTGCCCGCTCTCTGCTGAGCAGCAACAGAGAGAGTAGAGCAGGAATTTTTAGACCTGCCTAAAACAGCAGAAGAGCCTTGAAAAAAATCTCCTGCTTGATCATGTTTTGCACACAGTGAGCTTTAAACTGTGACACAAACATTGCTGTCACTCCTCACTTTATCTCCTAAAAGTGCATTTGAATCCAGCGTTTCTGGTCTCCACTCTCGTTTCCAGTGCAGCAGAGGCAGGTGAGCACGAGCGCTTGGAATCCGCTCCCAGTTCCGAAGGGCAGGGGAGGGAAAGTCCTTGCAGATCATCTTCAGCGCACAGTGAGCTTTGCAACTCTGAAACACACATTGCTGTCACTCCTCACTTTATCTCCTAAAAGTGCATTTCAAGCCAATGTTTCTGGTGCTCTCTCTCGCTTCGAGAGCAGTTGTGACAGGGGAGGACGAGCGCTTGGATTCTAATTTCACAGCCGAAGGGCCAGCATGGAAACTACTGCTGGGCATCTTCAGCACACATTGAGATTCGCAACTCTGAAACACATATTGCTGTCACCTCTCACTTTCCTACCTGAAAGTCCAATTGAATAATACATCTCCTGTGCTTGCTCTTTGTGAGCAGTAGCAGAATATAGCACTTACGTTTGGACTCAGCTGAAATAGCAGAAGAGACAGTCCAGAAAGTTCCCACTGATCATCTTCAGCGCACAGTGTGCTTTGCAACTCTGCAACACACATTGCTGTCACTTCTTTTCCTGCCTGAAAGACCAATTGATTCCAACACCTCTGTGCCCGCTCTCTGCTGAGCAGCAACAGAGAGAGTAGAGCAGGAATGTTTAGCCTGGGCTAAAACAGCAGAAGAGCCTTGCAAAAAATCTCCTGCTTGATCATGTTTTGCACACAGTGAGCTTTAAACTGTGACACAAACATTGCTGTCACTCCTCACTTTATCTCCTATAAGTGCATTTGAATCCAAAGTTTCTGGCGCGCTCTCTCGTTTCGAGAGGAGTTGTGACAGGGGAGGAGCAGCGCTTGGACTCTAATCCCACAGACGAAGGGCCAGCAGGGAAACTCCTGCAGGGCATCTTCAGCACACAGTGAGCTTTGCAATTCTGCAACACACATTGCTGTAACTCCTCCTTTTCCTGCCTGGAAGACCAATTGATTCCAACATCTCTGTTCCCACTCTCTGCTGAGCAGCAACAGAGAGAAGGAATGTTTAGACTGGGCTAAAACAGCAGAAGAGCCTTGCAAAAAAGCTCCTCCTGATCATGTTTAGCACACAGTGAGCTTTAAACTGTGACACAAACATTGCTGTCACTCTTCACTCTTTCTCCTAAAAGACCATTTCAATCCAAGAACTCCGTTGCCAGCACTCTGCTGAGCAGCAGAGTGAGCAGGAATGTCTGCAATCTGTAAGGCAGTGGAAGAGACAGGCCTGAAGGCTGCTCTTGTGCTTCTTCAACACACTGAGCTTTACAACTGTGACACACACACTGTTGTCACTCCTCATTGTAGCTCCTAAAAGTGCATTTGAATCCAGGGTTTCTGGTCTCCACTCTCGTTTCAAGAGCAGCAGAGGAAGGTGAGCACGAGCGCTTGGAATCCGCTCCCAGTTCCGAAGGGCAGGGAGGGAAAGTCCTTGCAGATCATCTTCAGCGCACAGTGAGCTTTGCAACTCTGAAACACACATTGCTGTCACTCCTCACTTCATCTCCTAATAATCCGTTTGAATCCATGGTCTCTCCCGCCCTCTCTCGTTTGAACAGCAGCAGTGACAGGTGAACACGATCTCTTGGCCTCTGCTCCCACAGCCGAAGAGCCCGGAGTGAAAGCTCCGGCAGGGCATCTTCAGCACGCAGTCAGCTTTGCAACTGTGACACATATATTGCTCTAGCTCCGCACTTTCCTACCTCAAAGTCCAATTGAATCCAAAATCTCTGTGCCCTTTCTCTGCTGGGCAGAAGCAGAGTAGAGCAGGAACCTTTAGCCAATGCTAAAAGAGCGGAAGAGACAGTCCAGAAAGTTCCCACTGATCATCTTCAGCGCACAGCGAGCTTTGCAACTCTGCAACACACATTGCTGTCACTCCTCCCTTTTTGCCTGAAAGACCAGCTGAATCCACCATCTCTGTGCCCGCTCTCTGCTGAGCAGCAACAGAGAGAGTAGAGCAGGAATTTTTAGACCTGCCTAAAACAGCAGAAGAGCCTTGAAAAAAATCTCCTGCTTGATCATGTTTTGCACACAGTGAGCTTTAAACTGTGACACAAACATTGCTGTCACTCCTCACTTTATCTCCTAAAAGTGCATTTGAATCCAAAGTTTCTGGTGCGCTCTCTCGTTTGGAGAGGAGTTGTGACAGGGGAGGAGCAGCGCTTGGACTCTAATCCCACAGACGAAGGGCCAGCAGGGAAACTCCTGCAGGGCATCTTCAGCACACAGTGAGCTTTGCAATTCTGCAACACACATTGCTGTCACTCCTCCTTTTCTTGCCTGAAAGACCAATTGATTCCAACATCTCTGTGCCCACTCTCTGCTGAGCAGCAACAGAGAGAGTAGAGCAGGAATGTTTAGACTGGGCTAAAACAGCAGAAGAGCCTTGCAAAAAAGCTCCTCCTGATCATGTTTAGCACACAGTGAGCTTTAAACTGTGACACAAACATTGCTGTCACTCTTCACTCTTTCTCCTAAAAGACCATTTCAATCCAAGAACTCCGTTGCCAGCACTCTGCTGAGCAGCAGAGTGAGCAGGAATGTCTGCAATCTGTAAGGCAGTGGAAGAGACAGGCCTGAAGGCTGCTCTTGTGCTTCTTCAACACACTGAGCTTTACAACTGTGACACACACACTGTTGTCACTCCTCATTGTAGCTCCTAAAAGTGCATTTGAATCCAGCGTTTCTGGTCTCCACCCTCGTTTCCAGTGCAGCAGAGGCAGGTGAGCACGAGCGCTTGGAATCCGCTCCCAGTTCCGAAGGGCAGGGAGGGAAAGTCCTTGCAGATCATCTTCAGCGCACAGTGAGCTTTGCAACTCTGAAACACACATTGCTGTCACTCCTCACTTCATCTCCTAATAATCCGTTTGAATCCATGGTCTCTCCCGCCCTCTCTCGTTTGAACAGCAGCAGTGACAGGTGAACACGATCTCTTGGCCTCTGCTCCCACAGCCGAAGAGCCCGGAGTGAAAGCTCCGGCAGGGCATCTTCAGCACGCAGTCAGCTTTGCAACTGTGACACATATATTGCTCTCGCTCCGCACTTTCCTACCTCAAAGTCCAATTGAATCCAAAATCTCTGTGCCCTTTCTCTGCTGGGCAGAAGCAGAGTAGAGCAGGAACCTTTAGCCAATGCTAAAAGAGCAGAAGAGACAGTCCAGAAAGTTCCCACTGATCATCTTCAGCGCACAGCGAGCTTTGCAACTCTGCAACACACATTGCTGTCACTCCTCCCTTTTTGCCTGAAAGACCAGCTGAATCCCCCATCTCTGTGCCCGCTCTCTGCTGAGCAGCAACAGAGAGAGTAGAGCAGGAATTTTTAGACCTGCCTAAAACAGCAGAAGAGCCTTGAAAAAAATCTCCTGCTTGATCATGTTTTGCACACAGTGAGCTTTAAACTGTGACACAAATATTGCTGTCACTCCTCACTTTATCTCCTAAAAGTGCATTTGAATCCAAAGTTTCTGGTGCGCTCTCTCGTTTCGAGAGGAGTTGTGACAAGGGAGGAGCAGCGCTTGGACTGTAATCCCACAGACGAAGGGCCAGCAGGGAAACTCCTGCAGAGCATCTTCAGCACACAGTGAGCTTTACAATTCTGCAACACACATTGCTGTCACTCCTCCTTTTCTTGCCTGAAAGACCAATTGACTCCAACATCTCTGTGCCCACTCTCTGCTGAGCAGCAACAGAGAGAGTAGAGCAGGAATTTTTAGACCTGCCTAAAACAGCAGAAGAGCCTTGAAAAAAATCTCCTGCTTGATCATGTTTTGCACACAGTGAGCTTTAAACTGTGACACAAACATTGCTGTCACTCCTCACTTTATCTCCTAAAATTGCATTTCAAGCCAACGTTTCTGGTGCGCTCTCTCGCTTCGAGAGCAGTTGTTACAGGGGAGGACGAGCGCTTGGATTCTAATTTCACAGCCGAAGGGCCAGCATGGAAACTACTGCTGGGCATCTTCAGCACACATTGAGATTCGCAACTCTGAAACACATATTGCTGTCACCTCTCACTTTCCTACCTGAAAGTCCAATTGAATAATACATCTCCTGTGCTTGCTCTTTGTGAGCAGTAGCAGAATATAGCACTTACGTTTGGACTCTGCTGAAACAGCAGAAGAGACAGTCCAGAAAGTTCCCACTGATCATCTTCAGCACACAGTGAGCTTTGCAACTCTGCAACACACATTGCTGTCTCTTCTTTTCCTGCCTGAAAGACCAGCTGAATCCACCATCTCTGTGCCCGCTCTCTGCTGAGCAGCAACAGAGAGAGTAGAGCAGGAATGTTTAGCCTGGGCTAAAACAGCAGAAGAGCCTTGCAAAAAATCTCCTGCTTGATCATGTTTTGCACACAGTGAGCTTTAAACTGTGACACAAACATTGCTGTCATTCCTCACTTTATCTCCTAAAAGTGCATTTGAATCCAAAGTTTCTGGTGCGCTCTCTCGTTTCGAGAGGAGTTGTGACAGGGGAGGAGCAGCGCTTGGACTCTAATCCCACAGACGAAGGGCCAGCAGGGAAACTCCTGCAGGGCATCTTCAGCACACAGTGAGCTTTGCAATTCTGCAACACACATTGCTGTAACTCCTTTTCCTGCCTGGAAGACCAATTGATTCCAACATCTCTGTGCCCACTCTCTGCTGAGCAGCAACAGAGAGAAGGAATGTTTAGATTGGGCTAAAACAGCAGAAGAGCCTTGCAAAAAAGCTCCTCCTGATCATGTTTAGCACACAGTGAGCTTTAAACTGTGACACAAACATTGCTGTCACTCTTCACTCTTTCTCCTAAAAGACCATTTCAATCCAAGAACTCCGTTGCCAGCACTCTGCTGAGCAGCAGAGTGAGCAGGAATGTCTGCAATCTGTAAGGCAGTGGAAGAGACAGGCCTGAAGGCTGCTCTTGTGCTTCTTCAACACACTGAGCTTTACAACTGTGACACACACACTGTTGTCACTCCTCATTGTAGCTCCTAAAAGTGCATTTGAATCCAGCGTTTCTGATCTCCACTCTCGTTTCAAGAGCAGCAGAGGAAGGTGAACACGAGCGCTTGGAATCCTCTCCCAGTTCCGAAGGGCAGGGAGGGAAAGTCCTTGCAGATCATCTTCAGCGCACAGTGAGCTTTGCAACTCTGAAACACACATTGCTGTCACTCCTCACTTTATCTCCTAAAAGTGCATTTCAAGCCAACGTTTCTGGTGCGCTCTCTCGCTTCGAGAGCAGTTGTGACAGGGGAGGACGAGCGCTTGGATTCTAATTTCACAGCCGAAGGGCCAGCATGGAAACTACTGCTGGGCATCTTCAGCACACATTGAGATTCACAACTCTGAAACACATATTGCTGTCACCTCTCACTTTCCTACCTGAAAGTCCAATTGAATAATACATCTCCTGTGCTTGCTCTTTGTGAGCAGTAGCAGAATATAGCACTTACGTTTGGACTCTGCTGAAACAGCAGAAGAGACAGTCCAGAAAGTTCCCACTGATCATCTTCAGCACACAGTGAGCTTTGCAACTCTGCAACACACATTGCTGTCACTTCTTTTCCTGCCTGAAAGACCAATTGATTCCAACACCTCTGTGCCCGCTCTCTGCTGAGCAGCAACAGAGAGAGTAGAGCAGGAATGTTTAGCCTGGGCTAAAACAGCAGAAGAGCCTTGCAAAAAATCTCCTGCTTGATCATGTTTTGCACACAGTGAGCTTTAAACTGTGACACAAACATTGCTGTCACTCCTCACTTTATCTCCTAAAAGTGCATTTGAATCCAAAGTTTCTGGTGCGCTCTCACGTTTCGAGAGGAGTTGTGACAGGGGAGGAGCAGCGCTTGGACTCTAATCCCACAGACGAAGGGCCAGCATTGAAACTCCTGCAGGGCATCTTCAGCACACAGTGAGCTTTGCAATTCTGCAACACACATTGCTGTAACTCCTTTTCGTGCCTGGAAGACCAATTGATTCCAACATCTCTGTGCCCACTCTCTGCTGAGCAGCAACAGAGAGAAGGAATGTTTAGATTGGGCTAAAACAGCAGAAGAGCCTTGCAAAAAAGCTCCTCCTGATCATGTTTAGCACACAGTGAGCTTTAAACTGTGACATAAACATTGCTGTCACTCTTCACTCTTTCTCCTAAAAGACCATTTCAATCCAAGAACTCCGTTGCCAGCACTCTGCTGAGCAGCAGAGTGAGCAGGAATGTCTGCAATCTGTAAGGCAGTGGAAGAGACAGGCCTGAAGGCTGCTCTTGTGCTTCTTCAACACACTGAGCTTTACAACTGTGACACACACACTGTTGTCACTCCTCATTGTAGCTCCTAAAAGTGCATTTGAATCCAGCGTTTCTGGTCTCCACTCTCGTTTCAAGAGCAGCAGAGGAAGGTGAGCACGAGCGCTTGGAATCCGCTCCCAGTTCCGAAGGGCAGGGAGGGAAAGTCCTTGCAGATCATCTTCAGCGCACAGTGAGCTTTGCAACTCTGAAACACACATTGCTGTCACTCCTCACTTCATCTCCTAATAATCCGTTTGAAACCATGGTCTCTCCCGCCCTCTCTCGTTTGAACAGCAGCAGTGACAGGTGAACACGATCTCTTGGCCTCTGCTCCCACAGCCGAAGAGCCCGGAGTGAAAGCTCCGGCAGGGCATCTTCAGCACGCAGTCAGCTTTGCAACTGTGACACATATATTGCTCTCGCTCCGCACTTTCCTACCTCAAAGTCCAATTGAATCCAAAATCTCTGTGCCCTTTCTCGGCTGGGCAGAAGCAGAGTAGAGCAGGAACCTTTAGCCAATGCTAAAAGAGCAGAAGAGACAGTCCAGAAAGTTCCCACTGATCATCTTCAGCGCACAGCGAGCTTTGCAACTCTGCAACACACATTGCTGTCACTCCTCCCTTTTTGCCTGAAAGACCAGCTGAATCCACCATCTCTGTGCCCGCTCTCTGCTGAGCAGCAACAGAGAGAGTAGAGCAGGAATTTTTAGACCTGCCTAAAACAGCAGAAGAGCCTTGAAAAAAATCTCCTGCTTGATCATGTTTTGCACACAGTGAGCTTTAAACTGTGACACAAACATTGCTGTCACTCCTCACTTTATCTCCTAAAAGTGCATTTGAATCCAGCGTTTCTGGTCTCCACTCTCGTTTCCAGTGCAGCAGAGGCAGGTGAGCACGAGCGCTTGGAATCCGCTCCCAGTTCCGAAGGGCAGGGGAGGGAAAGTCCTTGCAGATCATCTTCAGCGCACAGTGAGCTTTGCAACTCTGAAACACACATTGCTGTCACTCCTCACTTTATCTCCTAAAAGTGCATTTCAAGCCAATGTTTCTGGTGCTCTCTCTCGCTTCGAGAGCAGTTGTGACAGGGGAGGACGAGCGCTTGGATTCTAATTTCACAGCCGAAGGGCCAGCATGGAAACTACTGCTGGGCATCTTCAGCACACATTGAGATTCGCAACTCTGAAACACATATTGCTGTCACCTCTCACTTTCCTACCTGAAAGTCCAATTGAATAATACATCTCCTGTGCTTGCTCTTTGTGAGCAGTAGCAGAATATAGCACTTACGTTTGGACTCAGCTGAAATAGCAGAAGAGACAGTCCAGAAAGTTCCCACTGATCATCTTCAGCGCACAGTGTGCTTTGCAACTCTGCAACACACATTGCTGTCACTTCTTTTCCTGCCTGAAAGTCCAATTGATTCCAACACCTCTGTGCCCGCTCTCTGCTGAGCAGCAACAGAGAGAGTAGAGCAGGAATGTTTAGCCTGGGCTAAAACAGCAGAAGAGCCTTGCAAAAAATCTCCTGCTTGATCATGTTTTGCACACAGTGAGCTTTAAACTGTGACACAAACATTGCTGTCACTCCTCACTTTATCTCCTATAAGTGCATTTGAATCCAAAGTTTCTGGCGCGCTCTCTCGTTTCGAGAGGAGTTGTGACAGGGGAGGAGCAGCGCTTGGACTCTAATCCCACAGACGAAGGGCCAGCAGGGAAACTCCTGCAGGGCATCTTCAGCACACAGTGAGCTTTGCAATTCTGCAACACACATTGCTGTAACTCCTCCTTTTCCTGCCTGGAAGACCAATTGATTCCAACATCTCTGTTCCCACTCTCTGCTGAGCAGCAACAGAGAGAAGGAATGTTTAGACTGGGCTAAAACAGCAGAAGAGCCTTGCAAAAAAGCTCCTCCTGATCATGTTTAGCACACAGTGAGCTTTAAACTGTGACACAAACATTGCTGTCACTCTTCACTCTTTCTCCTAAAAGACCATTTCAATCCAAGAACTCCGTTGCCAGCACTCTGCTGAGCAGCAGAGTGAGCAGGAATGTCTGCAATCTGTAAGGCAGTGGAAGAGACAGGCCTGAAGGCTGCTCTTGTGCTTCTTCAACACACTGAGCTTTACAACTGTGACACACACACTGTTGTCACTCCTCATTGTAGCTCCTAAAAGTGCATTTGAATCCAGCGTTTCTGGTCTCCACTCTCGTTTCAAGAGCAGCAGAGGAAGGTGAACACGAGCGCTTGGAATCCTCTCCCAGTTCCGAAGGGCAGGGAGGGAAAGTCCTTGCAGATCATCTTCAGCGCACAGTGAGCTTTGCAACTCTGAAACACACATTGCTGTCACTCCTCACTTCATCTCCTAATAATCCGTTTGAATCCATGGTCTCTCCCGCCCTCTCTCGTTTGAACAGCAGCAGTGACAGGTGAACACGATCTCTTGGCCTCTGCTCCCACAGCCGAAGAGCCCGGAGTGAAAGCTCCGGCAGGGCATCTTCAGCACGCAGTCAGCTTTGCAACTGTGACACATATATTGCTCTCGCTCCGCACTTTCCTACCTCAAAGTCCAATTGAATCCAAAATCTCTGTGCCCTTTCTCTGCTGGGCAGAAGCAGAGTAGAGCAGGAACCTTTAGCCAATGCTAAAAGAGCAGAAGAGACAGTCCAGAAAGTTCCCACTGATCATCTTCAGCGCACAGCGAGCTTTGCAACTCTGCAACACACATTGCTGTCACTCCTCCCTTTTTGCCTGAAAGACCAGCTGAATCCACCATCTCTGAGCCCGCTCTCTGCTGAGCAGCAACAGAGAGAGTAGAGCAGGTATTTTTAGACCTGCCTAAAACAGCAGAAGAGCCTTGAAAAAAATCTCCTGCTTGATCATGTTTTGCACACAGTGAGCTTTAAACTGTGACACAAACATTGCTGTCACTCCTCACTTTATCTCCTAAAAGTGCATTTGAATCCAGCGTTTCTGGTCTCCACTCTCGTTTCCAGTGCAGCAGAGGCAGGTGAGCACGAGCGCTTGGAATCCGCTCCCAGTTCCGAAGGGCAGGGGAGGGAAAGTCCTTGCAGATCATCTTCAGCGCACAGTGAGCTTTGCAACTCTGAAACACACATTGCTGTCACTCCTCACTTTATCTCCTAAAAGTGCATTTCAAGCCAATGTTTCTGGTGCTCTCTCTCGCTTCGAGAGCAGTTGTGACAGGGGAGGACGAGCGCTTGGATTCTAATTTCACAGCCGAAGGGCCAGCATGGAAACTACTGCTGGGCATCTTCAGCACACATTGAGATTCGCAACTCTGAAACACATATTGCTGTCACCTCTCACTTTCCTACCTGAAAGTCCAATTGAATAATACATCTCCTGTGCTTGCTCTTTGTGAGCAGTAGCAGAATATAGCACTTACGTTTGGACTCTGCTGAAACAGCAGAAGAGACAGTCCAGAAAGTTCCCACTGATCATCTTCAGCGCACAGTGTGCTTTGCAACTCTGCAACACACATTGCTGTCACTTCTTTTCCTGCCTGAAAGACCAATTGATTCCAACACCTCTGTGCCCGCTCTCTGCTGAGCAGCAACAGAGAGAGTAGAGCAGGAATGTTTAGCCTGGGCTAAAACAGCAGAAGAGCCTTGCAAAAAATCTCCTGCTTGATCATGTTTTGCACACAGTGAGCTTTAAACTGTGACACAAACATTGCTGTCACTCCTCACTTTATCTCCTAAAAGTGCATTTGAATCCAAAGTTTCTGGTGCGCTCTCACGTTTCGAGAGGAGTTGTGACAGGGGAGGAGCAGCGCTTGGACTCTAATCCCACAGACGAAGGGCCAGCAGGGAAACTCCTGCAGGGCATCTTCAGCACACAGTGAGCTTTGCAATTCTGCAACACACATTGCTGTAACTCCTCCTTTTCCTGCCTGGAAGACCAATTGATTCCAACACCTCTGTGCCCGCTCTCTGCTGAGCAGCAACAGAGAGAGTAGAGCAGGAATGTTTAGACCTGCCTAAAACAGCAGAAGAGCCTTGCAAAAAATCTCCTGCTTGATCATGTTTTGCACACAGTGAGCTTTAAACTGTGACACAAACATTGCTGTCACTCCTCACTTTATCTCCTAAAAGTGCATTTGAATCCAAAGTTTCTGGTGCGCTCTCTCGTTTCGAGAGGAGTTGTGACAGGGGAGGAGCAGCGCTTGGACTCTAATCCCACAGACGAAGGGCCAGCAGGGAAACTCCTGCAGGGCATCTTCAGCACACAGTGAGCTTTACAATTCTGCAACACACATTGCTGTCACTCCTCCTTTTCTTGCCTGAAAGACCAATTGATTCCAACATCTCTGTGCCCACTCTCTGCTGAGCAGCAACAGAGAGAGTAAAGCAGGAATGTTTAGACTGGGCTAAAACAGCAGAAGAGCCTTGCAAAAAAGCTCCTCCTGATCATGTTTAGCACACAGTGAGCTTTAAACTGTGACACAAACATTGCTGTCACTCTTCACTCTTTCTCCTAAAAGACCATTTCAATCCCAGAACTCCGTTGCCAGCACTCTGCTGAGCAGCAGAGTGAGCAGGGATGTCTGCAATCTGTAAGGCAGTGGAAGAGACAGGCCTGAAGGCTGCTCTTGTGCTTCTTCAACACACTGAGCTTTACAACTTTGACACACACACTGTTGTCACTCCTCATTGTAGCTCCTAAAAGTGCATTTGAATCCAGCGTTTCTGGTCTCCACTCTCGTTTCCAGTGCAGCAGAGGCAGGTGAGCACGAGCGCTTGGAATCCGCTCCCAGTTCCGAAGGGCAGGGAGGGAAAGTCCTTGCAGATCATCTTCAGCGCACAGTGAGCTTTGCAACTCTGAAACACACATTGCTGTCACTCCTCACTTTATCTCCAAAAAGTGCATTTCAAGCCAACGTTTCTGGTGCGCTCTCTCGCTTCGAGAGCAGTTGTGACAGGGGAGGACGAGCGCTTGGATTCTAATTTCACAGCCGAAGGGCCAGCATGGAAACTACTGCTTGGCATCTTCAGCACACATTGAGATTCGCAACTCTGAAACACATATTGCTGTCACCTCTCACTTTCCTACCTGAAAGTCCAATTGAATAATACATCTCCTGTGCTTGCTCTTTGTGAGCAGTAGCAGAATATAGCACTTACGTTTGGACTCTGCTGAAACAGCAGAAGAGACAGTCCAGAAAGTTCCCACTGATCATCTTCAGCACACAGTGAGCTTTGCAACTCTGCAACACACATTGCTGTCACTCCTCCTTTTCTTGCCTGAAAGACCAATTGATTCCAACATCTCTGTGCCCACTCTCTGCTGAGCAGCAACAGAGAGAAGGAATGTTTAGATTGGGCTAAAACAGCAGAAGAGCCTTGCAAAAAAGCTCCTCCTGATCATGTTTAGCACACAGTGAGCTTTAAACTGTGACACAAACATTGCTGTCACTCTTCACTCTTTCTCCTAAAAGACCATTTCAATCCAAGAACTCCGTTGCCAGCACTCTGCTGAGCAGCAGAGTGAGCAGGAATGTCTGCAATCTGTAAGGCAGTGGAAGAGACAGGCCTGAAGGCTGCTCTTGTGCTTCTTCAACACACTGAGCTTTACAACTGTGACACACACACTGTTGTCACTCCTCATTGTAGCTCCTAAAAGTGCATTTGAATCCAGCGTTTCTGATCTCCACTCTCGTTTCAAGAGCAGCAGAGGAAGGTGAACACGAGCGCTTGGAATCCTCTCCCAGTTCCGAAGGGCAGGGAGGGAAAGTCCTTGCAGATCATCTTCAGCGCACAGTGAGCTTTGCAACTCTGAAACACACATTGCTGTCACTCCTCACTTCATCTCCTAATAATCCGTTTGAATCCATGGTCTCTCCCGCCCTCTCTCGTTTGAACAGCAGCAGTGACAGGTGAACACGATCTCTTGGCCTCTGCTCCCACAGCCGAAGAGCCCGGAGTGAAAGCTCCGGCAGGGCATCTTCAGCACGCAGTCAGCTTTGCAACTGTGACACATATATTGCTCTCGCTCCGCACTTTCCTACTTCAAAGTCCAATTGAATCCAAAATCTCTGTGCCCTTTCTCTGCTGGGCAGAAGCAGAGTAGAGCAGGAACCTTTAGCCAATGCTAAAAGAGCAGAAGAGACAGTCCAGAAAGTTCCCACTGATCATCTTCAGCGCACAGCGAGCTTTGCAACTCTGCAACGCACATTGCTGTCACTCCTCCCTTTTTGCCTGAAAGACCAGCTGAATCCACCATCTCTGTGCCCGCTCTCTGCTGAGCAGCAACAGAGAGAGTAGAGCAGGAATTTTTAGACCTGCCTAAAACAGCAGAAGAGCCTTGAAAAAAATCTCCTGCTTGATCATGTTTTGCACACAGTGAGCTTTAAACTGTGACACAAACATTGCTGTCACTCCTCACTTTATCTCCTAAAAGTGCATTTGAATCCAAAGTTTCTGGCGCGCTCTCTCGTTTCGAGAGGAGTTGTGACAAGGGAGGAGCAGCGCTTGGACTCTAATCCCACAGACGAAGGGCCAGCAGGGAAACTCCTGCAGGGCATCTTCAGCACACAGTGAGCTTTGCAATTCTGCAACACACATTGCTGTCACTCCTCCTTTTCTTGCCTGAAAGACCAATTGATTCCAACATCTCTGTGCCCACTCTCTGCTGAGCAGCAACAGAGAGAGTAGAGCAGGAATGTTTAGACTGGGCTAAAACAGCAGAAGAGCCTTGCAAAAAAGCTCCTCCTGATCATGTTTAGCACACAGTGAGCTTTAAACTGTGACACAAACATTGCTGTCACTCTTCACTCTTTCTCCTAAAAGACCATTTCAATCCAAGAACTCCGTTGCCAGCACTCTGCTGAGCAGCAGAGTGAGCAGGAATGTCTGCAATCTGTAAGGCAGTGGAAGAGACAGGCCTGAAGGCTGCTCTTGTGCTTCTTCAACACACTGAGCTTTACAACTGTGACACACACACTGCTGTCACTCCTCATTGTAGCTCCTAAAAGTGCATTTGAATCCAGCGTTTCTGGTCTCCACTCTCGTTTCAAGAGCAGCAGAGGAAGGTGAGCACGAGCGCTTGGAATCCGCTCCCAGTTCCGAAGGGCAGGGAGGGAAAGTCCTTGCAGATCATCTTCAGCGCACAGTGAGCTTTGCAACTCTGAAACACACATTGCTGTCACTCCTCACTTCATCTCCTAATAATCCGTTTGAATCCATGGTCTCTCCCGCCCTCTCTCGTTTGAACAGCAGCAGTGACAGGTGAACACGATCTCTTGGCCTCTGCTCCCACAGCCGAAGAGCCCGCAGTGAAAGCTCCGGCAGGGCATCTTCAGCACGCAGTCAGCTTTGCAACTGTGACACATATATTGCTCTCGCTCCGCACTTTCCTACCTCAAAGTCCAATTGAATCCAAAATCTCTGTGCCCTTTCTCTGCTGGGCAGAAGCAGAGAGAGTAGAGCAGGAACCTTTAGCCAATGCTAAAAGAGCAGAAGAGACAGTCCAGAAAGTTCCCACTGATCATCTTCAGCGCACAGCGAGCTTTGCAACTCTGCAACACACATTGCTGTCACTCCTCCCTTTTTGCCTGAAAGACCAATTGATTCCAACACCTCTGTGCCCGCTCTCTGCTGAGCAGCAACAGAGAGAGTAGAGCAGGAATTTTTAGACCTGCCTAAAACAGCAGAAGAGCCTTGCAAAAAATCTCCTGCTTGATCATGTTTTGCACACAGTGAGCTTTAAACTGTGACACAAACATTGCTGTCACTCCTCACTTTATCTCCTAAAAGTGCATTTGAATCCAAAGTTTCTGGTGCGCTCTCTCGTTTCGAGAGGAGTTGTGACAGGGGAGGAGCAGCGCTTGGACTCTAATCCCACAGACGAAGGGCCAGCAGGGAAACTCCTGCAGGGCATCTTCAGCACACAGTGAGCTTTACAATTCTGCAACACACATTGCTGTCACTCCTCCTTTTCTTGCCTGAAAGACCAATTGATTCCAACATCTCTGTGCCCACTCTCTGCTGAGCAGCAACAGAGAGAGTAAAGCAGGAATGTTTAGACTGGGCTAAAACAGCAGAAGAGCCTTGCAAAAAAGCTCCTCCTGATCATGTTTAGCACACAGTGAGCTTTAAACTGTGACACAAACATTGCTGTCACTCTTCACTCTTTCTCCTAAAAGACCATTTCAATCCAAGAACTCCGTTGCCAGCACTCTGCTGAGCAGCAGAGTGAGCAGGGATGTCTGCAATCTGTAAGGCAGTGGAAGAGACAGGCCTGAAGGCTGCTCTTGTGCTTCTTCAACACACTGAGCTTTACAACTTTGACACACACACTGTTGTCACTCCTCATTGTAGCTCCTAAAAGTGCATTTGAATCCAGCGTTTCTGGTCTCCACTCTCGTTTCCAGTGCAGCAGAGGCAGGTGAGCACGAGCGCTTGGAATCCGCTCCCAGTTCCGAAGGGCAGGGAGGGAAAGTCCTTGCAGATCATCTTCAGCGCACAGTGAGCTTTGCAACTCTGAAACACACATTGCTGTCACTCCTCACTTTATCTCCTAAAAGTGCATTTCAAGCCAAAGTTTCTGGTGCGCTCTCTCGCTTCGAGAGCAGTTGTGACAGGGGAGGATGAGCGCTTGGATTCTAATTTCACAGCCGAAGGGCCAGCATGGAAACTACTGCTGGGCATCTTCAGCACACATTGAGCTTTACAACTCTGAAACACATATTGCTGTCACCTCTCACTTTCCTACCTGAAAGTCCAATTGAATAATACATCTCCTGTGCTTGCTCTTTGTGAGCAGTAGCAGAATATAGCACTTACGTTTGGACTCTGCTGAAACAGCAGAAGAGACAGTCCAGAAAGTTCCCACTGATCATCTTCAGCACACAGTGAGCTTTGCAACTCTGCAACACACATTGCTGTCTCTTCTTTTCCTGCCTGAAAGACCAATTGATTCCAACACCTCTGTGCCCGCTCTCTGCTGAGCAGCAACAGAGAGAGTAGAGCAGGAATGTTTAGCCTGGGCTAAAACAGCAGAAGAGCCTTGCAAAAAATCTCCTGCTTGATCATGTTTTGCACACAGTGAGCTTTAAACTGTGACACAAACATTGCTGTCACTCCTCACTTTATCTCCTAAAAGTGCATTTGAATCCAAAGTTTCTGGTGCGCTCTCACGTTTCGAGAGGAGTTGTGACAGGGGAGGAGCAGCGCTTGGACTCTAATCCCACAGACGAAGGGCCAGCATTGAAACTCCTGCAGGGCATCTTCAGCACACAGTGAGCTTTGCAATTCTGCAACACACATTGCTGTAACTCCTTTTCGTGCCTGGAAGACCAATTGATTCCAACATCTCTGTGCCCACTCTCTGCTGAGTAGCAACAGAGAGAAGGAATGTTTAGATTGGGCTAAAACAGCAGAAGAGCCTTGCAAAAAAGCTCCTCCTGATCATGTTTAGCACACAGTGAGCTTTAAACTGTGACACAAACATTGCTGTCACTCTTCACTCTTTCTCCTAAAAGACCATTTCAATCCAAGAACTCCGTTGCCAGCACTCTGCTGAGCAGCAGAGTGAGCAGGAATGTCTGCAATCTGTAAGGCAGTGGAAGAGACAGGCCTGAAGGCTGCTCTTGTGCTTCTTCAACACACTGAGCTTTACAACTTTGACACACACAATGTTGTCACTCCTCATTGTAGCTCCTAAAAGTGCATTTGAATCCAGCGTTTCTGGTCTCCACTCTCGTTTCAAGAGCAGCAGAGGAAGGTGAGCACGAGCGCTTTGAATCCGCTCCCAGTTCCGAAGGGCAGGGAGGGAAAGTCCTTGCAGATCATCTTCAGCGCACAGTGAGCTTTGCAACTCTGAAACACACATTGCTGTCACTCCTCACTTCATCTCCTAATAATCCGTTTGAATCCATGGTCTCTCCCGCCCTCTCTCGTTTGAACAGCAGCAGTGACAGGTGAACACGATCTCTTGGCCTC
Source organism: Lathamus discolor (assembly GCF_037157495.1). Lineage (NCBI taxonomy): Eukaryota > Metazoa > Chordata > Aves > Psittaciformes > Psittacidae > Lathamus > Lathamus discolor. The sequence continues at coordinate 7,020,302 of NC_088908.1, read as the reverse complement.
TGCTTCCACAGCCGAAGAGACCGGAGTGAAAGCTCCGGCAGGGCATCTTCAGCACGCAGTCAGCTTTGCAACTGTGACACATATATTGCTCTCGCTCCGCACTTTCCTACCTCAAAGTCCAATTGAATCCAAAATCTCTGTGCCCTTTCTCTGCTGGGCAGAAGCAGAGAGAGTAGAGCAGGAACCTTTAGCCAATGCTAAAAGAGCAGAAGAGACAGTCCAGAAAGTTCCCACTGATCATCTTCAGCGCACAGCGAGCTTTGCAACTCTGCAACACACATTGCTGTCACTCCTCCCTTTTTGCCTGAAAGACCAATTGATTCCAACACCTCTGTGCCCGCTCTCTGCTGAGCAGCAACAGAGAGAGTAGAGCAGGAATTTTTAGACCTGCCTAAAACAGCAGAAGAGCCTTGAAAAAAATCTCCTGCTTGATCATGTTTTGCACACAGTGAGCTTTAAACTGTGACACAAACATTGCTGTCACTCCTCACTTTATCTCCTAAAAGTGCATTTGAATCCAAAGTTTCTGGTGCGCTCTCACGTTTCGAGAGGAGTTGTGACAGGGGAGGAGCAGCGCTTGGACTCTAATCCCACAGACGAAGGGCCAGCAGGGAAACTCCTGCAGGGCATCTTCAGCACACAGTGAGCTTTGCAATTCTGCAACACACATTGCTGTAACTCCTTTTCGTGCCTGGAAGACCAATTGATTCCAACATCTCTGTGCCCACTCTCTGCTGAGCAGCAACAGAGAGAAGGAATGTTTAGACTGGGCTAAAACAGCAGAAGAGCCTTGCAAAAAAGCTCCTCCTGATCATGTTTAGCACACAGTGAGCTTTAAACTGTGACACAAACATTGCTGTCACTCTTCACTCTTTCTCCTAAAAGACCATTTCAATCCAAGAACTCCGTTGCCAGCACTCTGCTGAGCAGCAGAGTGAGCAGGAATGTCTGCAATCTGTAAGGCAGTGGAAGAGACAGGCCTGAAGGCTGCTCTTGTGCTTCTTCAACACACTGAGCTTTACAACTTTGACACACACAATGTTGTCACTCCTCATTGTAGCTCCTAAAAGTGCATTTGAATCCAGCGTTTCTGGTCTCCACTCTCGTTTCAAGAGCAGCAGAGGAAGGTGAGCACGAGCGCTTTGAATCCGCTCCCAGTTCCGAAGGGCAGGGAGGGAAAGTCCTTGCAGATCATCTTCAGCGCACAGTGAGCTTTGCAACTCTGAAACACACATTGCTGTCACTCCTCACTTCATCTCCTAATAATCCGTTTGAATCCATGGTCTCTCCCGCCCTCTCTCGTTTGAACAGCAGCAGTGACAGGTGAACACGATCTCTTGGCCTCTGCTTCCACAGCCGAAGAGACCGGAGTGAAAGCTCCGGCAGGGCATCTTCAGCACGCAGTCAGCTTTGCAACTGTGACACATATATTGCTCTCGCTCCGCACTTTCCTACCTCAAAGTCCAATTGAATCCAAAATCTCTGTGCCCTTTCTCTGCTGGGCAGAAGCAGAGAGAGTAGAGCAGGAACCTTTAGCCAATGCTAAAAGAGCAGAAGAGACAGTCCAGAAAGTTCCCACTGATCATCTTCAGCGCACAGCGAGCTTTGCAACTCTGCAACACACATTGCTGTCACTCCTCCCTTTTTGCCTGAAAGACCAATTGATTCCAACACCTCTGTGCCCGCTCTCTGCTGAGCAGCAACAGAGAGAGTAGAGCAGGAATTTTTAGACCTGCCTAAAACAGCAGAAGAGCCTTGAAAAAAATCTCCTGCTTGATCATGTTTTGCACACAGTGAGCTTTAAACTGTGACACAAACATTGCTGTCACTCCTCACTTTATCTCCTAAAAGTGCATTTGAATCCAAAGTTTCTGGTGCGCTCTCTCGTTTGGAGAGGAGTTGTGACAGGGGAGGAGCAGCGCTTGGACTCTAATCCCACAGACGAAGGGCCAGCAGGGAAACTCCTGCAGGGCATCTTCAGCACACAGTGAGCTTTGCAACTCTGCAAAACACATTGCTGTAACTCCTCCTTTTCCTGCCTGGAAGACCTATTGATTCCAACATCTCTGTGCCCACTCTCTGCTGAGCAGCAACAGAGAGAGTAGAGCAGGAATGTTTAGACTGGGCTAAAACAGCAGAAGAGCCTTGCAAAAAAGCTCCTCCTGATCATGTTTAGCACACAGTGAGCTTTAAACTGTGACACAAACATTGCTGTCACTCTTCACTCTTTCTCCTAAAAGACCATTTCAATCCAAGAACTCCGTTGCCAGCACTCTGCTGATCAGCAGAGTGAGCAGGAATGTCTGCAATCTGTAAGGCAGTGGAAGAGACAGGCCTGAAGGCTGCTCTTGTGCTTCTTCAACACACTGAGCTTTACAACTGTGACACACACACTGTTGTCACTCCTCATTGTAGCTCCTAAAAGTGCATTTGAATCCAGCGTTTCTGGTCTCCACTCTCGTTTCCAGTGCAGCAGAGGCAGGTGAGCACGAGCGCTTGGAATCCGCTCCCAGTTCCGAAGGGCAGGGAGGGAAAGTCCTTGCAGATCATCTTCAGCGCACAGTGAGCTTTGCAACTCTGAAACACACATTGCTGTCACTCCTCACTTTATCTCCTAAAAGTGCATTTCAAGCCAACGTTTCTGGTGCTCTCTCTCGCTTCGAGAGCAGTTGTGACAGGGGAGGACGAGCGCTTGGATTCTAATTTCACAGCCGAAGGGCCAGCATGGAAACTACTGCTGGGCATCTTCAGCACACATTGAGATTCGCAACTCTGAAACACATATTGCTGTCACTTCTCACTTTCCTACCTGAAAGTCCAATTGAATAATACATCTCCTGTGCTTGCTCTTTGTGAGCAGTAGCAGAATATAGCACTTACGTTTGGACTCTGCTGAAACAGCAGAAGAGACAGTCCAGAAAGTTCCCACTGATCATCTTCAGCACACAGTGAGCTTTGCAACTCTGCAACACACATTGCTGTCTCTTCTTTTCCTGCCTGAAAGACCAGCTGAATCCACCATCTCTGTGCCCGCTCTCTGCTGAGCAGCAACAGAGAGAGTAGAGCAGGAATGTTTAGCCTGGGCTAAAACAGCAGAAGAGCCTTGCAAAAAAGCTCCTCCTGATCATGTTTAGCACACAGTGAGCTTTAAACTGTGACACAAACATTGCTGTCACTCTTCACTCTTTCTCCTAAAAGACCATTTCAATCCAAGAACTCCGTTGCCAGCACTCTGCTGAGCAGCAGAGTGAGCAGGAATGTCTGCAATCTGTAAGGCAGTGGAAGAGACAGGCCTGAAGGCTGCTCTTGTGCTTCTTCAACACACTGAGCTTTACAACTGTGACACACACACTGTTGTCACTCCTCATTGTAGCTCCTAAAAGTGCATTTGAATCCAGGGTTTCTGGTCTCCACTCTCGTTTCAAGAGCAGCAGAGGAAGGTGAGCACGAGCGCTTGGAATCCGCTCCCAGTTCCGAAGGGCAGGGAGGGAAAGTCCTTGCAGATCATCTTCAGCGCACAGTGAGCTTTGCAACTCTGAAACACACATTGCTGTCACTCCTCACTTCATCTCCTAATAATCCGTTTGAATCCATGGTCTCTCCCGCCCTCTCTCGTTTGAACAGCAGCAGTGACAGGTGAACACGATCTCTTGGCCTCTGCTCCCACAGCCGAAGAGCCCGGAGTGAAAGCTCCGGCAGGGCATCTTCAGCACGCAGTCAGCTTTGCAACTGTGACACATATATTGCTCTCGCTCCGCACTTTCCTACCTCAAAGTCCAATTGAATCCAAAATCTCTGTGCCCTTTCTCTGCTGGGCAGAAGCAGAGTAGAGCAGGAACCTTTAGCCAATGCTAAAAGAGCGGAAGAGACAGTCCAGAAAGTTCCCACTGATCATCTTCAGCGCACAGCGAGCTTTGCAACTCTGCAACACACATTGCTGTCACTCCTCCCTTTTTGCCTGAAAGACCAGCTGAATCCACCATCTCTGTGCCCGCTCTCTGCTGAGCAGCAACAGAGAGAGTAGAGCAGGAATTTTTAGACCTGCCTAAAACAGCAGAAGAGCCTTGCAAAAAATCTCCTGCTTGATCATGTTTTGCACACAGTGAGCTTTAAACTGTGACACAAACATTGCTGTCACTCCTCACTTTATCTCCTAAAAGTGCATTTGAATCCAAAGTTTCTGGTGCGCTCTCTCGTTTCGAGAGGAGTTGTGACAGGGGAGGAGCAGCGCTTGGACTCTAATCCCACAGACGAAGGGCCAGCAGGGAAACTCCTGCAGGGCATCTTCAGCACACAGTGAGCTTTGCAATTCTGCAACACACATTGCTGTCACTCCTCCTTTTCTTGCCTGAAAGACCAATTGATTCCAACATCTCTGTGCCCACTCTCTGCTGAGCAGCAACAGAGAGAGTAGAGCAGGAATGTTTAGACTGGGCTAAAACAGCAGAAGAGCCTTGCAAAAAAGCTCCTCCTGATCATGTTTAGCACACAGTGAGCTTTAAACTGTGACACAAACATTGCTGTCACTCTTCACTCTTTCTCCTAAAAGACCATTTCAATCCAAGAACTCCGTTGCCAGCACTCTGCTGAGCAGCAGAGTGAGCAGGAATGTCTGCAATCTGTAAGGCAGTGGAAGAGACAGGCCTGAAGGCTGCTCTTGTGCTTCTTCAACACACTGAGCTTTACAACTGTGACACACACACTGTTGTCACTCCTCATTGTAGCTCCTAAAAGTGCATTTGAATCCAGCGTTTCTGGTCTCCACCCTCGTTTCCAGTGCAGCAGAGGCAGGTGAGCACGAGCGCTTGGAATCCGCTCCCAGTTCCGAAGGGCAGGGAGGGAAAGTCCTTGCAGATCATCTTCAGCGCACAGTGAGCTTTGCAACTCTGAAACACACATTGCTGTCACTCCTCACTTCATCTCCTAATAATCCGTTTGAATCCATGGTCTCTCCCGCCCTCTCTCGTTTGAACAGCAGCAGTGACAGGTGAACACGATCTCTTGGCCTCTGCTCCCACAGCCGAAGAGCCCGGAGTGAAAGCTCCGGCAGGGCATCTTCAGCACGCAGTCAGCTTTGCAACTGTGACACATATATTGCTCTCGCTCCGCACTTTCCTACCTCAAAGTCCAATTGAATCCAAAATCTCTGTGCCCTTTCTCTGCTGGGCAGAAGCAGAGAGAGTAGAGCAGGAACCTTTAGCCAATGCTAAAAGAGCAGAAGAGACAGTCCAGAAAGTTCCCACTGATCATCTTCAGCGCACAGCGAGCTTTGCAACTCTGCAACACACATTGCTGTCACTCCTCCCTTTTTGCCTGAAAGACCAGCTGAATCCACCATCTCTGTGCCCGCTCTCTGCTGAGCAGCAACAGAGAGAGTAGAGCAGGAATTTTTAGACCTGCCTAAAACAGCAGAAGAGCCTTGAAAAAAATCTCCTGCTTGATCATGTTTTGCACACAGTGAGCTTTAAACTGTGACACAAACATTGCTGTCACTCCTCACTTTATCTCCTAAAAGTGCATTTGAATCCAAAGTTTCTGGTGCGCTCTCTCGTTTGGAGAGGAGTTGTGACAAGGGAGGAGCAGCGCTTGGACTCTAATCCCACAGACGAAGGGCCAGCAGGGAAACTCCTGCAGGGCATCTTCAGCACACAGTGAGCTTTACAATTCTGCAACACACATTGCTGTCACTCCTCCTTTTCTTGCCTGAAAGACCAATTGATTCCAACACCTCTGTGCCCACTCTCTGCTGAGCAGCAACAGAGAGAGTAGAGCAGGAATGTTTAGACTGGGCTAAAACAGCAGAAGAGCCTTGCAAAAAAGCTCCTCCTGATCATGTTTAGCACACAGTGAGCTTTAAACTGTGACACAAGCATTGGTGTCACTCTTCACTCTTTCTCCTAAAAGACCATTTCAATCCCAGAACTCCGTTGCCAGCACTCTGCTGAGCAGCAGAGTGAGCAGGGATGTCTGCAATCTGTAAGGCAGTGGAAGAGACAGGCCTGAAGGCTGCTCTTGTGCTTCTTCAACACACTGAGCTTTACAACTTTGACACACACACTGTTGTCACTCCTCATTGTAGCTCCTAAAAGTGCATTTGAATCCAGCGTTTCTGGTCTCCACTCTCGTTTCCAGTGCACCAGAGGCAGGTGAGCACGAGCGCTTGGAATCCGCTCCCAGTTCCGAAGGGCAGGGAGGGAAAGTTCTTGCAGATCATCTTCAGCGCACAGTGAGCTTTGCAACTCTGAAACACACATTGCTGTCACTCCTCACTTTATCTCCAAAAAGTGCATTTCAAGCCAACGTTTCTGGTGCGCTCTCTCGCTTCGAGAGCAGTTGTGACAGGGGAGGACGAGCGCTTGGATTCTAATTTCACAGCCGAAGGGCCAGCATGGAAACTACTGCTGGGCATCTTCAGCACACATTGAGATTCGCAACTCTGAAACACATATTGCTGTCACCTCTCACTTTCCTACCTGAAAGTCCAATTGAATAATACATCTCCTGTGCTTGCTCTTTGTGAGCAGTAGCAGAATATAGCACTTACGTTTGGACTCTGCTGAAACAGCAGAAGAAACAGTCCAGAAAGTTCCCACTGATCATCTTCAGCACACAGTGAGCCCTGCAACTCTGCAACACACATTGCTGTCTCTTCTTTTCCTGCCTGAAAGACCAGCTGAATCCACCATCTCTGTGCCCGCTCTCTGCTGAGCAGCAACAGAGAGAGTAGAGCAGGAATGTTTAGCCTGGGCTAAAACAGCAGAAGAGCCTTGAAAAAAATCTCCTGCTTGATCATGTTTTGCACACAGTGAGCTTTAAACTGTGACACAAACATTGCTGTCACTCCTCACTTTATCTCCTAAAAGTGCATTTGAATCCAAAGTTTCTGGTGCGCTCTCTCGTTTCGAGAGGAGTTGTGACAGGGGAGGAGCAGCGCTTGGACTCTAATAACACAGACGAAGGGCCAGCAGGGAAACTCCTGCAGGGCATCTTCAGCACACAGTGAGCTTTGCAATTCTGCAACACACATTGCTGTAACTCCTCCTTTTACTGCCTGGAAGACCAATGGATTCCAACATCTCTGTGCCCACTCTCTGCTGAGCAGCAGCAGAGAGAAGGAATGTTTAGACTGGGCTAAAACAGCAGAAGAGCCTTGCAAAAAAGCTCCTCCTGATCATGTTTAGCACACAGTGAGCTTTAAACTGTGACACAAACATTGCTGTCACTCTTCACTCTTTCTCCTAAAAGACCATTTCAATCCAAGAACTCCGTTGCCAGCACTCTGCTGAGCAGCAGAGTGAGCAGGAATGTCTGCAATCTGTAAGGCAGTGGAAGAGACAGGCCTGAAGGCTGCTCTTGTGCTTCTTCAACACACTGAGCTTTACAACTGTGACACACACACTGTTGTCACTCCTCATTGTAGCTCCTAAAAGTGCATTTGAATCCAGCGTTTCTGGTCTCCACTCTCGTTTCAAGAGCAGCAGAGGAAGGTGAGCACGAGCGCTTGGAATCCGCTCCCAGTTCCGAAGGGCAGGGAGGGAAAGTCCTTGCAGATCATCTTCAGCGCACAGTGAGCTTTGCAACTCTGAAACACACATTGCTGTCACTCCTCACTTCATCTCCTAATAATCCGTTTGAATCCATGGTCTCTCCCGCCCTCTCTCGTTTGAACAGCAGCAGTGACAGGTGAACACGATCTCTTGGCCTCTGCTCCCACAGCCGAAGAGCCCGGAGTGAAAGCTCCGGCAGGGCATCTTCAGCACGCAGTCAGCTTTGCAACTGTGACACATATATTGCTCTCGCTCCGCACTTTCCTACCTCAAAGTCCAATTGAATCCAAAATCTCTGTGCCCTTTCTCTGCTGGGCAGAAGCAGAGTAGAGCAGGAACCTTTAGCCAATGCTAAAAGAGCAAAAGAGACAGTCCAGAAAGTTCCCACTGATCATCTTCAGCGCACAGCGAGCTTTGCACCTCTGCAACGCACATTGCTGTCACTCCTCCCTTTTTGCCTGAAAGACCAGCTGAATCCACCATCTCTGTGCCCGCTCTCTGCTGAGCAGCAACAGAGAGAGTAGAGCAGGAATTTTTAGACCTGCCTAAAACAGCAGAAGAGCCTTGAAAAAAATCTCCTGCTTGATCATGTTTTGCACACAGTGAGCTTTAAACTGTGACACAAACATTGCTGTCACTCCTCACTTTATCTCCTAAAAGTGCATTTGAATCCAAAGTTTCTGGTGCGCTCTCTCGTTTGGAGAGGAGTTGTGACAAGGGAGGAGCAGCGCTTGGACTCTAATCCCACAGACGAAGGGCCAGCAGGGAAACTCCTGCAGGGCATCTTCAGCACACAGTGAGCTTTACAATTCTGCAACACACATTGCTGTCACTCCTCCTTTTCTTGCCTGAAAGACCAATTGATTCCAACACCTCTGTGCCCACTCTCTGCTGAGCAGCAACAGAGAGAGTAGAGCAGGAATGTTTAGACTGGGCTAAAACAGCAGAAGAGCCTTGCAAAAAAGCTCCTCCTGATCATGTTTAGCACACAGTGAGCTTTAAACTGTGACACAAGCATTGGTGTCACTCTTCACTCTTTCTCCTAAAAGACCATTTCAATCCCAGAACTCCGTTGCCAGCACTCTGCTGAGCAGCAGAGTGAGCAGGGATGTCTGCAATCTGTAAGGCAGTGGAAGAGACAGGCCTGAAGGCTGCTCTTGTGCTTCTTCAACACACTGAGCTTTACAACTTTGACACACACACTGTTGTCACTCCTCATTGTAGCTCCTAAAAGTGCATTTGAATCCAGCGTTTCTGGTCTCCACTCTCGTTTCCAGTGCACCAGAGGCAGGTGAGCACGAGCGCTTGGAATCCGCTCCCAGTTCCGAAGGGCAGGGAGGGAAAGTTCTTGCAGATCATCTTCAGCGCACAGTGAGCTTTGCAACTCTGAAACACACATTGCTGTCACTCCTCACTTTATCTCCAAAAAGTGCATTTCAAGCCAACGTTTCTGGTGCGCTCTCTCGCTTCGAGAGCAGTTGTGACAGGGGAGGACGAGCGCTTGGATTCTAATTTCACAGCCGAAGGGCCAGCATGGAAACTACTGCTGGGCATCTTCAGCACACATTGAGATTCGCAACTCTGAAACACATATTGCTGTCACCTCTCACTTTCCTACCTGAAAGTCCAATTGAATAATACATCTCCTGTGCTTGCTCTTTGTGAGCAGTAGCAGAATATAGCACTTACGTTTGGACTCTGCTGAAACAGCAGAAGAAACAGTCCAGAAAGTTCCCACTGATCATCTTCAGCACACAGTGAGCCCTGCAACTCTGCAACACACATTGCTGTCTCTTCTTTTCCTGCCTGAAAGACCAGCTGAATCCACCATCTCTGTGCCCGCTCTCTGCTGAGCAGCAACAGAGAGAGTAGAGCAGGAATGTTTAGCCTGGGCTAAAACAGCAGAAGAGCCTTGAAAAAAATCTCCTGCTTGATCATGTTTTGCACACAGTGAGCTTTAAACTGTGACACAAACATTGCTGTCACTCCTCACTTTATCTCCTAAAAGTGCATTTGAATCCAAAGTTTCTGGTGCGCTCTCTCGTTTCGAGAGGAGTTGTGACAGGGGAGGAGCAGCGCTTGGACTCTAATAACACAGACGAAGGGCCAGCAGGGAAACTCCTGCAGGGCATCTTCAGCACACAGTGAGCTTTGCAATTCTGCAACACACATTGCTGTAACTCCTCCTTTTCCTGCCTGGAAGACCAATGGATTCCAACATCTCTGTGCCCACTCTCTGCTGAGCAGCAGCAGAGAGAAGGAATGTTTAGACTGGGCTAAAACAGCAGAAGAGCCTTGCAAAAAAGCTCCTCCTGATCATGTTTAGCACACAGTGAGCTTTAAACTGTGACACAAGCATTGGTGTCACTCTTCACTCTTTCTCCTAAAAGACCATTTCAATCCCAGAACTCCGTTGCCAGCACTCTGCTGAGCAGCAGAGTGAGCAGGGATGTCTGCAATCTGTAAGGCAGTGGAAGAGACAGGCCTGAAGGCTGCTCTTGTGCTTCTTCAACACACTGAGCTTTACAACTTTGACACACACACTGTTGTCACTCCTCATTGTAGCTCCTAAAAGTGCATTTGAATCCAGCGTTTCTGGTCTCCACTCTCGTTTCCAGTGCACCAGAGGCAGGTGAGCACGAGCGCTTGGAATCCGCTCCCAGTTCCGAAGGGCAGGGAGGGAAAGTTCTTGCAGATCATCTTCAGCGCACAGTGAGCTTTGCAACTCTGAAACACACATTGCTGTCACTCCTCACTTTATCTCCAAAAAGTGCATTTCAAGCCAACGTTTCTGGTGCGCTCTCTCGCTTCGAGAGCAGTTGTGACAGGGGAGGACGAGCGCTTGGATTCTAATTTCACAGCCGAAGGGCCAGCATGGAAACTACTGCTGGGCATCTTCAGCACACATTGAGATTCGCAACTCTGAAACACATATTGCTGTCACCTCTCACTTTCCTACCTGAAAGTCCAATTGAATAATACATCTCCTGTGCTTGCTCTTTGTGAGCAGTAGCAGAATATAGCACTTACGTTTGGACTCTGCTGAAACAGCAGAAGAAACAGTCCAGAAAGTTCCCACTGATCATCTTCAGCACACAGTGAGCCCTGCAACTCTGCAACACACATTGCTGTCTCTTCTTTTCCTGCCTGAAAGACCAGCTGAATCCACCATCTCTGTGCCCGCTCTCTGCTGAGCAGCAACAGAGAGAGTAGAGCAGGAATGTTTAGCCTGGGCTAAAACAGCAGAAGAGCCTTGAAAAAAATCTCCTGCTTGATCATGTTTTGCACACAGTGAGCTTTAAACTGTGACACAAACATTGCTGTCACTCCTCACTTTATCTCCTAAAAGTGCATTTGAATCCAAAGTTTCTGGTGCGCTCTCTCGTTTCGAGAGGAGTTGTGACAGGGGAGGAGCAGCGCTTGGACTCTAATAACACAGACGAAGGGCCAGCAGGGAAACTCCTGCAGGGCATCTTCAGCACACAGTGAGCTTTGCAATTCTGCAACACACATTGCTGTAACTCCTCCTTTTCCTGCCTGGAAGACCAATGGATTCCAACATCTCTGTGCCCACTCTCTGCTGAGCAGCAGCAGAGAGAAGGAATGTTTAGACTGGGCTAAAACAGCAGAAGAGCCTTGCAAAAAAGCTCCTCCTGATCATGTTTAGCACACAGTGAGCTTTAAACTGTGACACAAACATTGCTGTCACTCTTCACTCTTTCTCCTAAAAGACCATTTCAATCCAAGAACTCCGTTGCCAGCACTCTGCTGAGCAGCAGAGTGAGCAGGAATGTCTGCAATCTGTAAGGCAGTGGAAGAGACAGGCCTGAAGGCTGCTCTTGTGCTTCTTCAACACACTGAGCTTTACAACTGTGACACACACACTGTTGTCACTCCTCATTGTAGCTCCTAAAAGTGCATTTGAATCCAGCGTTTCTGGTCTCCACTCTCGTTTCAAGAGCAGCAGAGGAAGGTGAGCACGAGCGCTTGGAATCCGCTCCCAGTTCCGAAGGGCAGGGAGGGAAAGTCCTTGCAGATCATCTTCAGCGCACAGTGAGCTTTGCAACTCTGAAACACACATTGCTGTCACTCCTCACTTCATCTCCTAATAATCCGTTTGAATCCATGGTCTCTCCCGCCCTCTCTCGTTTGAACAGCAGCAGTGACAGGTGAACACGATCTCTTGGCCTCTGCTCCCACAGCCGAAGAGCCCGGAGTGAAAGCTCCGGCAGGGCATCTTCAGCACGCAGTCAGCTTTGCAACTGTGACACATATATTGCTCTCGCTCCGCACTTTCCTACCTCAAAGTCCAATTGAATCCAAAATCTCTGTGCCCTTTCTCTGCTGGGCAGAAGCAGAGTAGAGCAGGAACCTTTAGCCAATGCTAAAAGAGCAAAAGAGACAGTCCAGAAAGTTCCCACTGATCATCTTCAGCGCACAGCGAGCTTTGCACCTCTGCAACGCACATTGCTGTCACTCCTCCCTTTTTGCCTGAAAGACCAGCTGAATCCACCATCTCTGTGCCCGCTCTCTGCTGAGCAGCAACAGAGAGAGTAGAGCAGGAATTTTTAGACCTGCCTAAAACAGCAGAAGAGCCTTGAAAAAAATCTCCTGCTTGATCATGTTTTGCACACAGTGAGCTTTAAACTGTGACACAAACATTGCTGTCACTCCTCACTTTATCTCCTAAAAGTGCATTTGAATCCAAAGTTTCTGGTGCGCTCTCTCGTTTGGAGAGGAGTTGTGACAAGGGAGGAGCAGCGCTTGGACTCTAATCCCACAGACGAAGGGCCAGCAGGGAAACTCCTGCAGGGCATCTTCAGCACACAGTGAGCTTTACAATTCTGCAACACACATTGCTGTCACTCCTCCTTTTCTTGCCTGAAAGACCAATTGATTCCAACACCTCTGTGCCCACTCTCTGCTGAGCAGCAACAGAGAGAGTAGAGCAGGAATGTTTAGACTGGGCTAAAACAGCAGAAGAGCCTTGCAAAAAAGCTCCTCCTGATCATGTTTAGCACACAGTGAGCTTTAAACTGTGACACAAGCATTGGTGTCACTCTTCACTCTTTCTCCTAAAAGACCATTTCAATCCCAGAACTCCGTTGCCAGCACTCTGCTGAGCAGCAGAGTGAGCAGGGATGTCTGCAATCTGTAAGGCAGTGGAAGAGACAGGCCTGAAGGCTGCTCTTGTGCTTCTTCAACACACTGAGCTTTACAACTTTGACACACACACTGTTGTCACTCCTCATTGTAGCTCCTAAAAGTGCATTTGAATCCAGCGTTTCTGGTCTCCACTCTCGTTTCCAGTGCACCAGAGGCAGGTGAGCACGAGCGCTTGGAATCCGCTCCCAGTTCCGAAGGGCAGGGAGGGAAAGTTCTTGCAGATCATCTTCAGCGCACAGTGAGCTTTGCAACTCTGAAACACACATTGCTGTCACTCCTCACTTTATCTCCAAAAAGTGCATTTCAAGCCAACGTTTCTGGTGCGCTCTCTCGCTTCGAGAGCAGTTGTGACAGGGGAGGACGAGCGCTTGGATTCTAATTTCACAGCCGAAGGGCCAGCATGGAAACTACTGCTGGGCATCTTCAGCACACATTGAGATTCGCAACTCTGAAACACATATTGCTGTCACCTCTCACTTTCCTACCTGAAAGTCCAATTGAATAATACATCTCCTGTGCTTGCTCTTTGTGAGCAGTAGCAGAATATAGCACTTACGTTTGGACTCTGCTGAAACAGCAGAAGAAACAGTCCAGAAAGTTCCCACTGATCATCTTCAGCACACAGTGAGCCCTGCAACTCTGCAACACACATTGCTGTCTCTTCTTTTCCTGCCTGAAAGACCAGCTGAATCCACCATCTCTGTGCCCGCTCTCTGCTGAGCAGCAACAGAGAGAGTAGAGCAGGAATGTTTAGCCTGGGCTAAAACAGCAGAAGAGCCTTGAAAAAAATCTCCTGCTTGATCATGTTTTGCACACAGTGAGCTTTAAACTGTGACACAAACATTGCTGTCACTCCTCACTTTATCTCCTAAAAGTGCATTTGAATCCAAAGTTTCTGGTGCGCTCTCTCGTTTCGAGAGGAGTTGTGACAGGGGAGGAGCAGCGCTTGGACTCTAATAACACAGACGAAGGGCCAGCAGGGAAACTCCTGCAGGGCATCTTCAGCACACAGTGAGCTTTGCAATTCTGCAACACACATTGCTGTAACTCCTCCTTTTCCTGCCTGGAAGACCAATGGATTCCAACATCTCTGTGCCCACTCTCTGCTGAGCAGCAGCAGAGAGAAGGAATGTTTAGACTGGGCTAAAACAGCAGAAGAGCCTTGCAAAAAAGCTCCTCCTGATCATGTTTAGCACACAGTGAGCTTTAAACTGTGACACAAACATTGCTGTCACTCTTCACTCTTTCTCCTAAAAGACCATTTCAATCCAAGAACTCCGTTGCCAGCACTCTGCTGAGCAGCAGAGTGAGCAGGAATGTCTGCAATCTGTAAGGCAGTGGAAGAGACAGGCCTGAAGGCTGCTCTTGTGCTTCTTCAACACACTGAGCTTTACAACTGTGACACACACACTGTTGTCACTCCTCATTGTAGCTCCTAAAAGTGCATTTGAATCCAGCGTTTCTGGTCTCCACTCTCGTTTCAAGAGCAGCAGAGGAAGGTGAGCACGAGCGCTTGGAATCCGCTCCCAGTTCCGAAGGGCAGGGAGGGAAAGTCCTTGCAGATCATCTTCAGCGCACAGTGAGCTTTGCAACTCTGAAACACACATTGCTGTCACTCCTCACTTCATCTCCTAATAATCCGTTTGAATCCATGGTCTCTCCCGCCCTCTCTCGTTTGAACAGCAGCAGTGACAGGTGAACACGATCTCTTGGCCTCTGCTTCCACAGCCGAAGAGCCCGGAGTGAAAGCTCCGGCAGGGCATCTTCAGCACGCAGTCAGCTTTGCAACTGTGACACATATATTGCTCTCGCTCCGCACTTTCCTACCTCAAAGTCCAATTGAATCCAAAATCTCTGTGCCCTTTCTCTGCTGGGCAGAAGCAGAGTAGAGCAGGAACCTTTAGCCAATGCTAAAAGAGCAAAAGAGACAGTCCAGAAAGTTCCCACTGATCATCTTCAGCGCACAGCGAGCTTTGCAACTCTGCAACACACATTGCTGTCACTCCTCCCTTTTTGCCTGAAAGACCAGCTGAATCCACCATCTCTGTGCCCGCTCTCTGCTGAGCAGCAACAGAGAGAGTAGAGCAGGAATTTTTAGACCTGCCTAAAACAGCAGAAGAGCCTTGAAAAAAATCTCCTGCTTGATCATGTTTTGCACACAGTGAGCTTTAAACTGTGACACAAACATTGCTGTCACTCCTCACTTTATCTCCTAAAAGTGCATTTGAATCCAAAGTTTCTGGTGCGCTCTCTCGTTTCGAGAGGAGTTGTGACAGGGGAGGAGCAGCGCTTGGACTCTAATCCCACAGACGAAGGGCCAGCAGGGAAACTCCTGCAGGGCATCTTCAGCACACAGTGAGCTTTGCAATTCTGCAACACACATTGCTGTCACTCCTCCTTTTCTTGCCTGAAAGACCAATTGATTCCAACATCTCTGTGCCCACTCTCTGCTGAGCAGCAACAGAGAGAGTAGAGCAGGAATGTTTAGACTGGGCTAAAACAGCAGAAGAGCCTTGCAAAAAAGCTCCTCCTGATCATGTTTAGCACACAGTGAGCTTTAAACTGTGACACAAACATTGCTGTCACTCTTCACTCTTTCTCCTAAAAGACCATTTCAATCCAAGAACTCCGTTGCCAGCACTCTGCTGAGCAGCAGAGTGAGCAGGAATGTCTGCAATCTGTAAGGCAGTGGAAGAGACAGGCCTGAAGGCTGCTCTTGTGCTTCTTCAACACACTGAGCTTTACAACTGTGACACACACACTGTTGTCACTCCTCATTGTAGCTCCTAAAAGTGCATTTGAATCCAGGGTTTCTGGTCTCCACTCTCGTTTCAAGAGCAGCAGAGGAAGGTGAGCACGAGCGCTTGGAATCCGCTCCCAGTTCCGAAGGGCAGGGAGGGAAAGTCCTTGCAGATCATCTTCAGCGCACAGTGAGCTTTGCAACTCTGAAACACACATTGCTGTCACTCCTCACTTCATCTCCTAATAATCCGTTTGAATCCATGGTCTCTCCCGCCCTCTCTCGTTTGAACAGCAGCAGTGACAGGTGAACACGATCTCTTGGCCTCTGCTCCCACAGCCGAAGAGCCCGGAGTGAAAGCTCCGGCAGGGCATCTTCAGCACGCAGTCAGCTTTGCAACTGTGACACATATATTGCTCTCGCTCCGCACTTTCCTACCTCAAAGTCCAATTGAATCCAAAATCTCTGTGCCCTTTCTCTGCTGGGCAGAAGCAGAGTAGAGCAGGAACCTTTAGCCAATGCTAAAAGAGCGGAAGAGACAGTCCAGAAAGTTCCCACTGATCATCTTCAGCGCACAGCGAGCTTTGCAACTCTGCAACACACATTGCTGTCACTCCTCCCTTTTTGCCTGAAAGACCAGCTGAATCCACCATCTCTGTGCCCGCTCTCTGCTGAGCAGCAACAGAGAGAGTAGAGCAGGAATTTTTAGACCTGCCTAAAACAGCAGAAGAGCCTTGCAAAAAATCTCCTGCTTGATCATGTTTTGCACACAGTGAGCTTTAAACTGTGACACAAACATTGCTGTCACTCCTCACTTTATCTCCTAAAAGTGCATTTGAATCCAAAGTTTCTGGTGCGCTCTCTCGTTTCGAGAGGAGTTGTGACAGGGGAGGAGCAGCGCTTGGACTCTAATCCCACAGACGAAGGGCCAGCAGGGAAACTCCTGCAGGGCATCTTCAGCACACAGTGAGCTTTGCAATTCTGCAACACACATTGCTGTCACTCCTCCTTTTCTTGCCTGAAAGACCAATTGATTCCAACATCTCTGTGCCCACTCTCTGCTGAGCAGCAACAGAGAGAGTAGAGCAGGAATGTTTAGACTGGGCTAAAACAGCAGAAGAGCCTTGCAAAAAAGCTCCTCCTGATCATGTTTAGCACACAGTGAGCTTTAAACTGTGACACAAACATTGCTGTCACTCTTCACTCTTTCTCCTAAAAGACCATTTCAATCCAAGAACTCCGTTGCCAGCACTCTGCTGAGCAGCAGAGTGAGCAGGAATGTCTGCAATCTGTAAGGCAGTGGAAGAGACAGGCCTGAAGGCTGCTCTTGTGCTTCTTCAACACACTGAGCTTTACAACTGTGACACACACACTGTTGTCACTCCTCATTGTAGCTCCTAAAAGTGCATTTGAATCCAGCGTTTCTGGTCTCCACCCTCGTTTCCAGTGCAGCAGAGGCAGGTGAGCACGAGCGCTTGGAATCCGCTCCCAGTTCCGAAGGGCAGGGAGGGAAAGTCCTTGCAGATCATCTTCAGCGCACAGTGAGCTTTGCAACTCTGAAACACACATTGCTGTCACTCCTCACTTCATCTCCTAATAATCCGTTTGAATCCATGGTCTCTCCCGCCCTCTCTCGTTTGAACAGCAGCAGTGACAGGTGAACACGATCTCTTGGCCTCTGCTCCCACAGCCGAAGAGCCCGGAGTGAAAGCTCCGGCAGGGCATCTTCAGCACGCAGTCAGCTTTGCAACTGTGACACATATATTGCTCTCGCTCCGCACTTTCCTACCTCAAAGTCCAATTGAATCCAAAATCTCTGTGCCCTTTCTCTGCTGGGCAGAAGCAGAGAGAGTAGAGCAGGAACCTTTAGCCAATGCTAAAAGAGCAGAAGAGACAGTCCAGAAAGTTCCCACTGATCATCTTCAGCGCACAGCGAGCTTTGCAACTCTGCAACACACATTGCTGTCACTCCTCCCTTTTTGCCTGAAAGACCAGCTGAATCCACCATCTCTGTGCCCGCTCTCTGCTGAGCAGCAACAGAGAGAGTAGAGCAGGAATTTTTAGACCTGCCTAAAACAGCAGAAGAGCCTTGAAAAAAATCTCCTGCTTGATCATGTTTTGCACACAGTGAGCTTTAAACTGTGACACAAACATTGCTGTCACTCCTCACTTTATCTCCTAAAAGTGCATTTGAATCCAAAGTTTCTGGTGCGCTCTCTCGTTTGGAGAGGAGTTGTGACAAGGGAGGAGCAGCGCTTGGACTCTAATCCCACAGACGAAGGGCCAGCAGGGAAACTCCTGCAGGGCATCTTCAGCACACAGTGAGCTTTACAATTCTGCAACACACATTGCTGTCACTCCTCCTTTTCTTGCCTGAAAGACCAATTGATTCCAACACCTCTGTGCCCACTCTCTGCTGAGCAGCAACAGAGAGAGTAGAGCAGGAATGTTTAGACTGGGCTAAAACAGCAGAAGAGCCTTGCAAAAAAGCTCCTCCTGATCATGTTTAGCACACAGTGAGCTTTAAACTGTGACACAAGCATTGGTGTCACTCTTCACTCTTTCTCCTAAAAGACCATTTCAATCCCAGAACTCCGTTGCCAGCACTCTGCTGAGCAGCAGAGTGAGCAGGGATGTCTGCAATCTGTAAGGCAGTGGAAGAGACAGGCCTGAAGGCTGCTCTTGTGCTTCTTCAACACACTGAGCTTTACAACTTTGACACACACACTGTTGTCACTCCTCATTGTAGCTCCTAAAAGTGCATTTGAATCCAGCGTTTCTGGTCTCCACTCTCGTTTCCAGTGCACCAGAGGCAGGTGAGCACGAGCGCTTGGAATCCGCTCCCAGTTCCGAAGGGCAGGGAGGGAAAGTTCTTGCAGATCATCTTCAGCGCACAGTGAGCTTTGCAACTCTGAAACACACATTGCTGTCACTCCTCACTTTATCTCCAAAAAGTGCATTTCAAGCCAACGTTTCTGGTGCGCTCTCTCGCTTCGAGAGCAGTTGTGACAGGGGAGGACGAGCGCTTGGATTCTAATTTCACAGCCGAAGGGCCAGCATGGAAACTACTGCTGGGCATCTTCAGCACACATTGAGATTCGCAACTCTGAAACACATATTGCTGTCACCTCTCACTTTCCTACCTGAAAGTCCAATTGAATAATACATCTCCTGTGCTTGCTCTTTGTGAGCAGTAGCAGAATATAGCACTTACGTTTGGACTCTGCTGAAACAGCAGAAGAAACAGTCCAGAAAGTTCCCACTGATCATCTTCAGCACACAGTGAGCTCTGCAACTCTGCAACACACATTGCTGTCTCTTCTTTTCCTGCCTGAAAGACCAGCTGAATCCACCATCTCTGTGCCCGCTCTCTGCTGAGCAGCAACAGAGAGAGTAGAGCAGGAATGTTTAGCCTGGGCTAAAACAGCAGAAGAGCCTTGCAAAAAATCTCCTGCTTGATCATGTTTTGCACACAGTGAGCTTTAAACTGTGACACAAACATTGCTGTCACTCCTCACTTTATCTCCTAAAAGTGCATTTGAATCCAAAGTTTCTGGTGCGCTCTCTCGTTTCGAGAGGAGTTGTGACAGGGGAGGAGCAGCGCTTGGACTCTAATCCCACAGACGAAGGGCCAGCAGGGAAACTCCTGCAGGGCATCTTCAGCACACAGTGAGCTTTGCAATTCTGCAACACACATTGCTGTAACTCCTCCTTTTCCTGCCTGGAAGACCAATGGATTCCAACATCTCTGTGCCCACTCTCTGCTGAGCAGCAGCAGAGAGAAGGAATGTTTAGACTGGGCTAAAACAGCAGAAGAGCCTTGCAAAAAAGCTCCTCCTGATCATGTTTAGCACACAGTGAGCTTTAAACTGTGACACAAACATTGCTGTCACTCTTCACTCTTTCTCCTAAAAGACCATTTCAATCCAAGAACTCCGTTGCCAGCACTCTGCTGAGCAGCAGAGTGAGCAGGAATGTCTGCAATCTGTAAGGCAGTGGAAGAGACAGGCCTGAAGGCTGCTCTTGTGCTTCTTCAACACACTGAGCTTTACAACTGTGACACACACACTGTTGTCACTCCTCATTGTAGCTCCTAAAAGTGCATTTGAATCCAGCGTTTCTGGTCTCCACTCTCGTTTCCAGTGCAGCAGAGGCAGGTGAGCACGAGCGCTTGGAATCCGCTCCCAGTTCCGAAGGGCAGGGAGGGAAAGTCCTTGCAGATCATCTTCAGCGCACAGTGAGCTTTGCAACTCTGAAACACACATTGCTGTCACTCCTCACTTCATCTCCTAATAATCCGTTTGAATCCATGGTCTCTCCCGCCCTCTCTCGTTTGAACAGCAGCAGTGACAGGTGAACACGATCTCTTGGCCTCTGCTCCCACAGCCGAAGAGCCCGGAGTGAAAGCTCCGGCAGGGCATCTTCAGCACGCAGTCAGCTTTGCAACTGTGACACATATATTGCTCTCGCTCCGCACTTTCCTACCTCAAAGTCCAATTGAATCCAAAATCTCTGTGCCCTTTCTCTGCTGGGCAGAAGCAGAGTAGAGCAGGAACCTTTAGCCAATGCTAAAAGAGCAAAAGAGACAGTCCAGAAAGTTCCCACTGATCATCTTCAGCGCACAGCGAGCTTTGCAACTCTGCAACACACATTGCTGTCACTCCTCCCTTTTTGCCTGAAAGACCAGCTGAATCCACCATCTCTGTGCCCGCTCTCTGCTGAGCAGCAACAGAGAGAGTAGAGCAGGAATTTTTAGACCTGCCTAAAACAGCAGAAGAGCCTTGAAAAAAATCTCCTGCTTGATCATGTTTTGCACACAGTGAGCTTTAAACTGTGACACAAACATTGCTGTCACTCCTCACTTTATCTCCTAAAAGTGCATTTGAATCCAAAGTTTCTGGTGCGCTCTCTCGTTTCGAGAGGAGTTGTGACAGGGGAGGAGCAGCGCTTGGACTCTAATCCCACAGACGAAGGGCCAGCAGGGAAACTCCTGCAGGGCATCTTCAGCACACAGTGAGCTTTGCAATTCTGCAACACACATTGCTGTCACTCCTCCTTTTCTTGCCTGAAAGACCAATTGATTCCAACATCTCTGTGCCCACTCTCTGCTGAGCAGCAACAGAGAGAGTAGAGCAGGAATGTTTAGACTGGGCTAAAACAGCAGAAGAGCCTTGCAAAAAAGCTCCTCCTGATCATGTTTAGCACACAGTGAGCTTTAAACTGTGACACAAACATTGCTGTCACTCTTCACTCTTTCTCCTAAAAGACCATTTCAATCCAAGAACTCCGTTGCCAGCACTCTGCTGAGCAGCAGAGTGAGCAGGGATGTCTGCAATCTGTAAGGCAGTGGAAGAGACAGGCCTGAAGGCTGCTCTTGTGCTTCTTCAACACACTGAGCTTTACAACTTTGACACACACACTGTTGTCACTCCTCATTGTAGCTCCTAAAAGTGCATTTGAATCCAGGGTTTCTGGTCTCCACTCTCGTTTCCAGTGCAGCAGAGGCAGGTGAGCACGAGCGCTTGGAATCCGCTCCCAGTTCCGAAGGGCAGGGGAGGGAAAGTCCTTGCAGATCATCTTCAGCGCACAGTGAGCTTTGCAACTCTGAAACACACATTGCTGTCACTCCTCACTTTATCTCCTTAAAGTGCATTTCAATCCAACGTTTCTGGTGCGCTCTCTCGCTTCGAGAGCAGTTGTGACAGGGGAGGACGAGCGCTTGGATTCTAATTTCACAGCCGAAGGGCCAGCATGGAAACTACTGCTGGGCATCTTCAGCACACATTGAGATTCACAACTCTGAAACACATATTGCTGTCACCTCTCACTTTCCTACCTGAAAGTCCAATTGAATAATACATCTCCTGTGCTTGCTCTTTGTGAGCAGTAGCAGAATATAGCACTTACGTTTGGACTCTGCTGAAACAGCAGAAGAGACAGTCCAGAAAGTTCCCACTGATCATCTTCAGCACACAGAGAGCTTTGCAACTCTGCAACACACATTGCTGTCACTTCTTTTCCTGCCGGAAAGACCAATTGATTCCAACACCTCTGTGCCCGCTCTCTGCTGAGCAGCAACAGAGAGAGTAGAGCAGGAATGTTTAGCCTGGGCTAAAACAGCAGAAGAGCCTTGCAAAAAATCTCCTGCTTGATCATGTTTTGCACTCAGTGAGCTTTAAACTGTGACACAAACATTGTTGTCACTCCTCACTTTATCTCCTAAAAGTGCATTTGAATCCAAAGTTTCTGGTGCGCTCTCTCGTTTCGAGAGCAGATGTCACAGGGGAGGACGAGCGTTTGGACTCTAATTTCACAGACGAATTGCCAGCATGGAAAATCCTGCTGGGCATCTTCAGCACCCAGTGAGCTTTGCAACTCTGAAACACACATTGCTGTCACCTCTCACTTTCCTACCTGAAAGTCCAATGGAATCCTACATCTCCTGTGCTTGCTCTTTGTGAGCAGTAGCAGAATATAGCACTTACGTTTGGACTCTGAAGAAACAGCAGAAGAGACAGTCCAGAAAATTCCCACTGATCATCTTCAGCGAACAGCGAGCTTTGCAACTCTGCAACACACATTGCTGTCACTTCTTTTCCTGCCTGAAAGACCAATTGATTCCAACATCTCTGTGCCCACTCTCTGCTGAGTAGCAACAGAGAGTTGAGCAGGAATGTTTAGCCTGGGCTAAAACAGCAGAAGAGCCTTGCAAAAAATCTCCTGCTTGATCATGTTTTGCACACAGTGAGCTTTAAACTGTGACACAAACATTGCTGTCACTCCTCACTTTATCTCCTAAAAGTTCATTTGAATCCAAAGTTTCTGGTACGCTCTCTCGTTTGGAGAGGAGTTGTGACAGGGGAGTAGCAGCGCTTGGACTCTAATCCCACAGACGAAGGGCCAGCAGGGAAACTCCTGCAGGGCATCTTCAGCACACAGTGAGCTTTGCAACTCTGCAAAACACATTGCTGTAACTCCTCCTTTTCCTGCCTGGAAGACCTATTGATTCCAACATCTCTGTGCCCACTCTCTGCTGAGCAGCAACAGAGAGAAGGAATGTTTAGACTGGGCTAAAACAGCAGAAGAGCCTTGCAAAAAAGCTCCTCCTGATCATGTTTAGCACACAGTGAGCTTTAAACTGTGACACAAACATTGCTGTCACTCTTCACTCTTTCTCCTAAAAGACCATTTCAATCCAAGAACTCCGTTGCCAGCACTCTGCTGAGCAGCAGAGTGAGCAGGAATGTCTGCAATCTGTAAGGCAGTGGAAGAGACAGGCCTGAAGGCTGCTCTTGTGCTTCTTCAACACACTGAGCTTTACAACTGTGACACACACACTGTTGTCACTCCTCATTGTAGCTCCTAAAAGTGCATTTGAATCCAGCGTTTCTGGTCTCCACTCTCGTTTCAAGAGCAGCAGAGGAAGGTGAGCACGAGCGCTTGGAATCCGCTCCCAGTTCCGAAGGGCAGGGAGGGAAAGTCCTTGCAGATCATCTTCAGCGCACAGTGAGCTTTGCAACTCTGAAACACACATTGCTGTCACTCCTCACTTCATCTCCTAATAATCCGTTTGAATCCATGGTCTCTCCCGCCCTCTCTCGTTTGAACAGCAGCAGTGACAGGTGAACACGATCTCTTGGCCTCTGCTCCCACAGCCGAAGAGCCCGGAGTGAAAGCTCCGGCAGGGCATCTTCAGCACGCAGTCAGCTTTGCAACTGTGACACATATATTGCTCTCGCTCCGCACTTTCCTACCTCAAAGTCCAATTGAATCCAAAATCTCTGTGCCCTTTCTCTGCTGGGCAGAAGCAGAGTAGAGCAGGAACCTTTAGCCAATGCTAAAAGAGCAGAAGAGACAGTCCAGAAAGTTCCCACTGATCATCTTCAGCGCACAGCGAGCTTTGCAACTCTGCAACGCACATTGCTGTCACTCCTCCCTTTTTGCCTGAAAGACCAGCTGAATCCACCATCTCTGTGCCCGCTCTCTGCTGAGCAGCAACAGAAAGAGTAGAGCAGGAATTTTTAGACCTGCCTAAAACAGCAGAAGAGCCTTGCAAAAAATCTCCTGCTTGATCATGTTTTGCACACAGTGAGCTTTAAACTGTGACACAAACATTGCTGTCACTCCTCACTTTATCTCCTAAAAGTGCATTTGAATCCAAAGTTTCTGGCGCGCTCTCTCGTTTCGAGAGGAGTTGTGACAGGGGAGGAGCAGCGCTTGGACTCTAATCCCACAGACGAAGGGCCAGCAGGGAAACTCCTGCAGAGCATCTTCAGCACACAGTGAGCTTTGCAATTCTGCAACACACATTGCTGTCACTCCTCCTTTTCTTGCCTGAAAGACCAATTGATTTCAACATCTCTGTGCCCACTCTCTGCTGAGCAGCAACAGAGAGAGTAGAGCAGGAATGTTTAGACTGGGCTAAAACAGCAGAAGAGCCTTGCAAAAAAGCTCCTCCTGATCATGTTTAGCACACAGTGAGCTTTAAACTGTGACACAAACATTGCTGTCACTCTTCACTCTTTCTCCTAAAAGACCATTTCAATCCAAGAACTCCGTTGCCAGCACTCTGCTGAGCAGCAGAGTGAGCAGGGATGTCTGCAATCTGTAAGGCAGTGGAAGAGACAGGCCTGAAGGCTGCTCTTGTGCTTCTTCAACACACTGAGCTTTACAACTTTGACACACACACTGTTGTCACTCCTCATTGTAGCTCCTAAAAGTGCATTTGAATCCAGCGTTTCTGGTCTCCACTCTCGTTTCAAGAGCAGCAGAGGAAGGTGAGCACGAGCGCTTGGAATCCGCTCCCAGTTCCGAAGGGCAGGGAGGGAAAGTCCTTGCAGATCATCTTCAGCGCACAGTGAGCTTTGCAATTCTGCAACACACATTGCTGTCACTCCTCCTTTTCTTGCCTGAAAGACCAATTGATTCCAACACCTCTGTGCCCGCTCTCTGCTGAGCAGCAACAGAGAGAGTAGAGCAGGAATGTTTAGCCTGGGCTAAAACAGCAGAAGAGCCTTGCAAAAAATCTCCTGCTTGATCATGTTTTGCACTCAGTGAGCTTTAAACTGTGACACAAACATTGCTGTCACTCCTCACTTTATCTCCTAAAAGTGCATTTGAATCCAAAGTTTCTGGTGCGCTCTCTCGTTTCGAGAGCAGATGTCACAGGGGAGGACGAGCGTTTGGACTCTAATTTCACAGACGAATTGCCAGCATGGAAAATCCTGCTGGGCATCTTCAGCACCCAGTGAGCTTTGCAACTCTGAAACACACATTGCTGTCACCTCTCACTTTCCTACCTGAAAGTCCAATGGAATCCTACATCTCCTGTGCTTGCTCTTTGTGAGCAGTAGCAGAATATAGCACTTACGTTTGGACTCTGAAGAAACAGCAGAAGAGACAGTCCAGAAAATTCCCACTGATCATCTTCAGCGAACAGCGAGCTTTGCAACTCTGCAACACACATTGCTGTCACTTCTTTTCCTGCCTGAAAGACCAATTGATTCCAACATCTCTGTGCCCACTCTCTGCTGAGTAGCAACAGAGAGTTGAGCAGGAATGTTTAGCCTGGGCTAAAACAGCAGAAGAGCCTAGCAAAAAATCTCCTGCTTGATCATGTTTTGCACACAGTGAGCTTTAAACTGTGACACAAACATTGCTGTCACTCCTCACTTTATCTCCTAAAAGTGCATTTGAATCCAAAGTTTCTGGCGCGCTCTCTCGTTTCGAGAGGAGTTGTGACAGGGGAGGAGCAGCGCTTGGACTCTAATCCCACAGACGAAGGGCCAGCAGGGAAACTCCTGCAGGGCATCTTCAGCACACAGTGAGCTTTGCAATTCTGCAACACACATTGCTGTCACTCCTCCTTTTCTTGCCTGAAAGACCAATTGATTCCAACATCTCTGTGCCCACTCTCTGCTGAGCAGCAACAGAGAGAGTAGAGCAGGAATGTTTAGACTGGGCTAAAACAGCAGAAGAGCCTTGCAAAAAGGCTCCTCCTGATCATGTTTAGCACACAGTGAGCTTTAAACTGTGACACAAACATTGCTGTCACTCTTCACTCTTTCTCCTAAAAGACCATTTCAATCCAAGAACTCCGTTGCCAGCACTCTGCTGAGCAGCAGAGTGAGCAGGGATGTCTGCAATCTGTAAGGCAGTGGAAGAGACAGGCCTGAAGGCTGCTCTTGTGCTTCTTCAACACACTGAGCTTTACAACTTTGACACACACACTGTTGTCACTCCTCATTGTAGCTCCTAAAAGTGCATTTGAATCCAGCGTTTCTGGTCTCCACTCTCGTTTCCAGTGCAGCAGAGGCAGGTGAGCACGAGCGCTTGGAATCCGCTCCCAGTTCCGAAGGGCGGGGGAGGGAAAGTCCTTGCAGATCATCTTCAGCGCACAGTGAGCTTTGCAACTCTGAAACACACATTGCTGTCACTCCTCACTTTATCTCCTAAAAGTGCATTTCAAGCCAACGTTTCTGGTGCGCTCTCTCGCTTCGAGAGCAGTTGTGACAGGGGAGGACGAGCGCTTGGATTCTAATTTCACAGCCGAAGGGCCAGCATGGAAACTACTGCTGGGCATCTTCAGCACACATTGAGATTCGCAACTCTGAAACACATATTGCTGTCACCTCTCACTTTACTACCTGAAAGTCCAATTGAATAATACATCTCCTGTGCTTGCTCTTTGTGAGCAGTAGCAGAATATAGCACTTACGTTTGGACTCTGCTGAAACAGCAGAAGAGACAGTCCAGAAAGTTCCCACTGATCATCTTCAGCACACAGTGAGCTTTGCAACTCTGCAACACACATTGCTGTCACTTCTTTTCCTGCCTGAAAGACCAATTGATTCCAACACCTCTGTGCCCGCTCTCTGCTGAGCAGCAACAGAGAGAAGGAATGTTTAGACTGGGCTAAAACAGCAGAAGAGCCTTGCAAAAAAGCTCCTCCTGATCATGTTTAGCACACAGTGAGCTTTAAACTGTGACACAAACATTGCTGTCACTCTTCACTCTTTCTCCTAAAAGACCATTTCAATCCAAGAACTCCGTTGCCAGCACTCTGCTGAGCAGCTGAGTGAGCAGGAATGTCTGCAATCTGTAAGGCAGTGGAAGAGACAGGCCTGAAGGCTGCTCTTGTGCTTCTTCAACACACTGAGCTTTACAACTGTGACACACACACTGTTGTCACTCCTCATTGTAGCTCCTAAAAGTGTATTTGAATCCAGCGTTTCTGGTCTCCACTCTCGTTTCAAGAGCAGCAGAGGAAGGTGAGCACGAGCGCTTGGAATCCGCTCCCAGTTCCGAAGGGCAGGGAGGGAAAGTCCTTGCAGATCATCTTCAGCGCACAGTGAGCTTTGCAACTCTGAAACACACATTGCTGTCACTCCTCACTTCATCTCCTAATAATCCGTTTGAATCCATGGTCTCTCCCGCCCTCTCTCGTTTGAACAGCAGCAGTGACAGGTGAACACGATCTCTTGGCCTCTGCTCCCACAGCCGAAGAGCCCGGAGTGAAAGCTCCGGCAGGGCATCTTCAGCACGCAGTCAGCTTTGCAACTGTGACACATATATTTCTCTCGCTCCGCACTTTCCTACCTCAAAGTCCAATTGAATCCAAAATCTCTGTGCCCTTTCTCTGCTGGGCAGAAGCAGAGTAGAGCAGGAACCTTTAGCCAATGCTAAAAGAGCTGAAGAGACAGTCCAGAAAGTTCCCACTGATCATCTTCAGCGCACAGCGAGCTTTGCAACACTGCAACACACATTGCTGTCACTCCTCCCTTTTTGCCTGAAAGACCAGCTGAATCCACCATCTCTGTGCCCGCTCTCTGCTGAGCAGCAACAGAGAGAGTAGAGCAGGAATTTTTAGACCTGCCTAAAACAGCAGAAGAGCCTTGAAAAAAATCTCCTGCTTGATCATGTTTTGCACACAGTGAGCTTTAAACTGTGACACAAACATTGCTGTCACTCCTCACTTTATCTCCTAAAAGTGCATTTGAATCCAAAGTTTCTGGTGCGCTCTCTCGTTTGGAGAGGAGTTGTGACAGGGGAGGAGCAGCGCTTGGACTCTAATCCCACAGATGAAGGGCCAGCAGGGAAACTCCTGCAGGGCATCTTCAGCACACAGTGAGCTTTGCAATTCTGCAACACACATTGCTGTAACTCCTCCTTTTCCTGCCTGGAAGACCAATGGATTCCAACATCTCTGTGCCCACTCTCTGCTGAGCAGCAACAGAGAGAAGGAATGTTTAGACTGGGCTAAAACAGCAGAAGAGCTTTGCAAAAAAGCTCCTCCTGATCATGTTTAGCACACAGTGAGCTTTAAACTGTGACACAAACATTGCTGTCACTCTTCACTCTTTCTCCTAAAAGACCATTTCAATCCGAGAACTCCGTTGCCAGCACTCTGCTGAGCAGCAGAGTGAGCAGGAATGTCTGCAATCTGTAAGGCAGTGGAAGAGACAGGCCTGAAGGCTGCTCTTGTGCTTCTTCAACACACTGAGCTTTACAACTGTGACACACACACTGTTGTCACTCCTCATTGTAGCTCCTAAAAGTGCATTTGAATCCAGCGTTTCTGGTCTCCACTCTCGTTTCAAGAGCAGCAGAGGAAGGTGAGCACGAGCGCTTGGAATCCTCTCCCAGTTCCGAAGGGCAGGGGAGGGAAAGTCCTTGCAGATCATCTTCAGCGCACAGTGAGCTTTGCAACTCTGAAACACACATTGCTGTCACTCCTCACTTCATCTCCTAATAATCCGTTTGAATCCATGGTCTCTCCCGCCCTCTCTCGTTTGAACAGCAGCAGTGACAGGTGAACACGATCTCTTGGCCTCTGCTCCCACAGCCGAAGAGCCCGGAGTGAAAGCTCCGGCAGGGCATCTTCAGCACGCAGTCAGCTTTGCAACTGTGACACATATATTGCTCTCGCTCCGCACTTTCCTACCTCAAAGTCCAATTGAATCCAAAATCTCTGTGCCCTTTCTCTGCTGGGCAGAAGCAGAGAGAGTAGAGCAGGAACCTTTAGCCAATGCTAAAAGAGCAGAAGAGACAGTCCAGAAAGTTCCCACTGATCATCTTCAGCGCACAGCGAGCTTTGCAACTCTGCAACACACATTGCTGTCACTCCTCCCTTTTTGCCTGAAAGACCAGCTGAATCCACCATCTCTGTGCCCGCTCTCTGCTGAGCAGCAACAGAGAGAGTAGAGCAGGAATTTTTAGACCTGCCTAAAACAGCAGAAGAGCCTTGAAAAAAATCTCCTGCTTGATCATGTTTTGCACACAGTGAGCTTTAAACTGTGACACAAATATTGCTGTCACTCCTCACTTTATCTCCTAAAAGTGCATTTGAATCCAAAGTTTCTGGTGCGCTCTCTCGTTTGGAGAGGAGTTGTGGCAAGGGAGGAGCAGCGCTTGGACTCTAATCCCACAGACGAAGGGCCAGCAGGGAAACTCCTGCAGGGCATCTTCAGCACACAGTGAGCTTTACAATTCTGCAACACACATTGCTGTCACTCCTCCTTTTCTTGCCTGAAAGACCAATTGATTCCAACATCTCTGTGCCCACTCTCTGCTGAGCAGCAACAGAGAGAGTAGAGCAGGAATGTTTAGACTGGGCTAAAACAGCAGAAGAGCCTTGCAAAAAAGCTCCTCCTGATCATGTTTAGCACACAGTGAGCTTTAAACTGTGACACAAGCATTGGTGTCACTCTTCACTCTTTCTCCTAAAAGACCATTTCAATCCCAGAACTCCGTTGCCAGCACTCTGCTGAGCAGCAGAGTGAGCAGGAATGTCTGCAATCTGTAAGGCAGTGGAAGAGACAGGCCTGAAGGCTGCTCTTGTGCTTCTTCAACACACTGAGCTTTACAACTTTGACACACACACTGTTGTCACTCCTCATTGTAGCTCCTAAAAGTGCATTAGAATCCAGCGTTTCTGGTCTCCACTCTCGTTTCCAGTGCACCAGAGGCAGGTGAGCACGAGCGCTTGGAATCCGCTCCCAGTTCCGAAGGGCAGGGAGGGAAAGTCCTTGCAGATCATCTTCAGCGCACAGTGAGCTTTGCAACTCTGAAACACACATTGCTGTCACTCCTCACTTTATCTCCTAAAAGTGCATTTCAAGCCAACGTTTCTGGTGCGCTCTCTCGCTTCGAGAGCAGTTGTGACAGGGGAGGACGAGCGCTTGGATTCTAATTTCACAGCCGAAGGGCCAGCATGGAAACTACTGCTGGGCATCTTCAGCACACATTGAGATTCACAACTCTGAAACACATATTGCTGTCACCTCTCACTTTCCTACCTGAAAGTCCAATTGAATAATACATCTCCTGTGCTTGCTCTTTGTGAGCAGTAGCAGAATATAGCACTTACGTTTGGACTCTGCTGAAACAGCAGAAGAGACAGTCCAGAAAGTTCCCACTGATCATCTTCAGCACACAGTGAGCTTTGCAACTCTGCAACACACATTGCTGTCACTTCTTTTCCTGCCTGAAAGACCAATTGATTCCAACACCTCTGTGCCTGCTCTCTGCTGAGCAGCAACAGAGAGAGTAGAGCAGGAATTTTTAGCCTGGGCTAAAACAGCAGAAGAGCCTTGCAAAAAATCTCCTGCTTGATCATGTTTTGCACACAGTGAGCTTTAAACTGTGACACAAACATTGCTGTCACTCCTCACTTTATCTCCTAAAAGTGCATTTGAATCCAAAGTTTCTGGTGCGCTCTCACGTTTCGAGAGGAGTTGTGACAGGGGAGGAGCAGCGCTTGGACTCTAATCCCACAGACGAAGGGCCAGCAGGGAAACTCCTGCAGGGCATCTTCAGCACACAGTGAGCTTTACAATTCTGCAACACACATTGCTGTCACTCCTCCTTTTCTTGCCTGAAAGACCAATTGATTCCAACATCTCTGTGCCCACTCTCTGCTGAGCAGCAACAGAGAGAGTAGAGCAGGAATGTTTAGACTGGGCTAAAACAGCAGAAGAGCCTTGCAAAAAAGCTCCTCCTGATCATGTTTAGCACACAGTGAGCTTTAAACTGTGACACAAGCATTGGTGTCACTCTTCACTCTTTCTCCTAAAAGACCATTTCAATCCCAGAACTCCGTTGCCAGCACTCTGCTGAGCAGCAGAGTGAGCAGGAATGTCTGCAATCTGTAAGGCAGTGGAAGAGACAGGCCTGAAGGCTGCTCTTGTGCTTCTTCAACACACTGAGCTTTACAACTTTGACACGCACACTGTTGTCACTCCTCATTGTAGCTCCTAAAAGTGCATTTGAATCCAGCGTTTCTGGTCTCCACTCTCGTTTCCAGTGCACCAGAGGCAGGTGAGCACGAGCGCTTGGAATCCGCTCCCAGTTCCGAAGGGCAGGGAGGGAAAGTCCTTGCAGATCATCTTCAGCGCACAGTGAGCTTTGCAACTCTGAAACACACATTGCTGTCACTCCTCACTTTATCTCCTAAAAGTGCATTTCAAGCCAACGTTTCTGGTGCGCTCTCTCGCTTCGAGAGCAGTTGTGACAGGGGAGGACGAGCGCTTGGATTCTAATTTCACAGCCGAAGGGCCAGCATGGAAACTACTGCTGGGCATCTTCAGCACACATTGAGATTCACAACTCTGAAACACATATTGCTGTCACCTCTCACTTTCCTACCTGAAAGTCCAATTGAATAATACATCTCCTGTGCTTGCTCTTTGTGAGCAGTAGCAGAATATAGCACTTACGTTTGGACTCTGCTGAAACAGCAGAAGAGACAGTCCAGAAAGTTCCCACTGATCATCTTCAGCACACAGTGAGCTTTGCAACTCTGCAACACACATTGCTGTCACTTCTTTTCCTGCCTGAAAGACCAATTGATTCCAACACCTCTGTGCCTGCTCTCTGCTGAGCAGCAACAGAGAGAGTAGAGCAGGAATGTTTAGACTGGGCTAAAACAGCAGAAGAGCCTTGCAAAAAAGCTCCTCCTGATCATGTTTAGCACACAGTGAGCTTTAAACTGTGACACAAACATTGCTGTCACTCCTCACTTTATCTCCTAAAAGTGCATTTGAATCCAAAGTTTCTGGTGCGCTCTCACGTTTCGAGAGGAGTTGTGACAGGGGAGGAGCAGCGCTTGGACTCTAATCCCACAGACGAAGGGCCAGCAGGGAAACTCCTGCAGGGCATCTTCAGCACACAGTGAGCTTTGCAATTCTGCAACACACATTGCTGTAACTCCTCCTTTTCCTGCCTGGAAGACCAATGGATTCCAACATCTCTGTGCCCACTCTCTGCTGAGCAGCAACAGAGAGAAGGAATGTTTAGACTGGGCTAAAACAGCAGAAGAGCCTTGCAAAAAAGCTCCTCCTGATCATGTTTAGCACACAGTGAGCTTTAAACTGTGACACAAACATTGTTGTCACTCATCACTCTTTCTCCTAAAAGACCATTTCAATCCAAGAACTCCGTTGCCAGCACTCTGCTGAGCAGCAGAGTGAGCAGGAATGTCTGCAATCTGTAAGGCAGTGGAAGAGACAGGCCTGAAGGCTGCTCTTGTGCTTCTTCAACACACTGAGCTTTACAACTGTGACACACACACTGTTGTCACTCCTCATTGTAGCTCCTAAAAGTGCATTTGAATCCAGCGTTTCTGGTCTCCACTCTCGTTTCAAGAGCAGCAGAGGCAGGTGAGCACGAGCGCTTGGAATCCGCTCCCAGTTCCGAAGGGCAGGGAGGGAAAGTCCTTGCAGATCATCTTCAGCGCACAGTGAGCTTTGCAACTCTGAAACACACATTGCTGTCACTCCTCACTTCATCTCCTAATAATCCGTTTGAATCCATGGTCTCTCCCGCCCTCTCTCGTTTGAACAGCAGCAGTGACAGGTGAACACGATCTCTTGGCCTCTGCTCCCACAGCCGAAGAGCCCGGAGTGAAAGCTCCGGCAGGGCATCTTCAGCACGCAGTCAGCTTTGCAACTGTGACACATATATTGCTCTCGCTCCGCACTTTCCTACCTCAAAGTCCAATTGAATCCAAAATCTCTGTGCCCTTTCTCTGCTGGGCAGAAGCAGAGAGAGTAGAGCAGGAACCTTTAGCCAATGCTAAAAGAGCAGAAGAGACAGTCCAGAAAGTTCCCACTGATCATCTTCAGCGCACAGCGAGCTTTGCAACTCTGCAACACACATTGCTGTCACTCCTCCCTTTTTGCCTGAAAGACCAGCTGAATCCACCATCTCTGTGCCCGCTCTCTGCTGAGCAGCAACAGAGAGAGTAGAGCAGGAATTTTTAGACCTGCCTAAAACAGCAGAAGAGCCTTGAAAAAAATCTCCTGCTTGATCATGTTTTGCACACAGTGAGCTTTAAACTGTGACACAAACATTGCTGTCACTCCTCACTTTATCTCCTAAAAGTGCATTTGAATCCAAAGTTTCTGGCGCGCTCTCTCGTTTCGAGAGGAGTTGTGACAGGGGAGGAGCAGCGCTTGGACTCTAATCCCACAGACGAAGGGCCAGCAGGGAAACTCCTGCAGGGCATCTTCAGCACACAGTGAGCTTTGCAATTCTGCAACACACATTGCTGTCACTCCTCCTTTTCTTGCCTGAAAGACCAATTGATTCCAACATCTCTGTGCCCACTCTCTGCTGAGCAGCAACAGAGAGAGTAGAGCAGGAATGTTTAGACTGGGCTAAAACAGCAGAAGAGCCTTGCAAAACAGCTCCTCCTGATCATGTTTAGCACACAGTGAGCTTTAAACTGTGACACAAACATTGCTGTCACTCTTCACTCTTTCTCCTAAAAGACCATTTCAATCCAAGAACTCCGTTGCCAGCACTCTGCTGAGCAGCAGAGTGAGCAGGGATGTCTGCAATCTGTAAGGCAGTGGAAGAGACAGGCCTGAAGGCTGCTCTTGTGCTTCTTCAACACACTGAGCTTTACAACTTTGACACACACACTGTTGTCACTCCTCATTGTAGCTCCTAAAAGTGCATTTGAATCCAGCGTTTCTGGTCTCCACTCTCGTTTCCAGTGCACCAGAGGCAGGTGAGCACGAGCGCTTGGAATCCGCTCCCAGTTCCGAAGGGCAGGGAGGGAAAGTCCTTGCAGATCATCTTCAGCGCACAGTGAGCTTTGCAACTCTGAAACACACATTGCTGTCACTCCTCACTTTATCTCCTAAAAGTGCATTTCAAGCCAAAGTTTCTGGTGCGCTCTCTCGCTTCGAGAGCAGTTGTGACAGGGGAGGACGAGCGCTTGGATTCTAATTTCACAGCCGAAGGGCCAGCATGGAAACTACTGCTGGGCATCTTCAGCACACATTGAGATTCGCAACTCTGAAACACATATTGCTGTCACCTCTCACTTTCCTACCTGAAAGTCCAATGGAATAATACATCTCCTGTGCTTGCTCTTTGTGAGCAGTAGCAGAATATAGCACTTACGTTTGGACTCTGCTGAAACAGCAGAAGAGACAGTCCAGAAAGTTCCCACTGATCATCTTCAGCGCACAGCGAGCTTTGCAACTCTGCAACACACATTGCTGTCACTTCTTTTCCTGCCTGAAAGACCAGCTGAATCCACCATCTCTGTGCCCGCTCTCTGCTGAGCAGCAACAGAGAGAGTAGAGCAGGAATGTTTAGCCTGGGCTAAAACAGCAGAAGAGCCTTGAAAAAAATCTCCTGCTTGATCATGTTTTGCACACAGTGAGCTTTAAACTGTGACACAAACATTGCTGTCACTCCTCACTTTATCTCCTAAAAGTGCATTTGAATCCAAAGTTTCTGGTGCGCTCTCTCGTTTCGAGAGGAGTTGTGACAGGGGAGGAGCAGCGCTTGGACTCTAATCCCACAGACGAAGGGCCAGCAGGGAAACTCCTGCAGGGCATCTTCAGCACACAGTGAGCTTTGCAATTCTGCAACACACATTGCTGTCACTCCTCCTTTTCTTGCCTGAAAGACCAATTGATTCCAACATCTCTGTGCCCACTCTCTGCTGAGCAGCAACAGGGAGAAGGAATGTTTAGATTGGGCTAAAACAGCAGAAGAGCCTTGCAAAAAAGCTCCTCCTGATCATGTTTAGCACACAGTGAGCTTTAAACTGTGACACAAACATTGCTGTCACTCCTCACTTTATCTCCTAAAAGTGCATTTGAATCCAAAGTTTCAGGTGCGCTCTCTCGTTTCGAGAGCAGATGTGACAGGGGAGGAGCAGCGCTTGGACTCTAATCCCACAGACGAAGGGCCAGCAGGGAAACTCCTGCAGGGCATCTTCAGCACACAGTGAGCTTTGCAACTCTGCAAAACACATTGCTGTAACTCCTCCTTTTCCTGCCTGGAAGACCTATTGATTCCAACATCTCTGTGCCCACTCTCTGCTGAGCAGCAACAGAGAGAGTAGAGCAGGAATGTTTAGACTGGGCTAAAACAGCAGAAGAGCTTTGCAAAAAAGCTCCTCCTGATCATGTTTAGCACACAGTGAGCTTTAAACTGTGACACAAACATTGCTGTCACTCTTCACTCTTTCTCCTAAAAGACCATTTCAATCCAAGAACTCCGTTGCCAGCACTCTGCTGAGCAGCAGAGTGAGCAGGAATGTCTGCAATCTGTAAGGCAGTGGAAGAGACAGGCCTGAAGGCTGCTCTTGTGCTTCTTCAACACACTGAGCTTTACAACTGTGACACACACACTGTTGTCACTCCTCATTGTAGCTCCTAAAAGTGCATTTGAATCCAGCGTTTCTGGTCACCACTCTCGTTTCAAGAGCAGCAGAGGAAGGTGAGCACGAGCGCTTGGAATCCGCTCCCAGTTCCGAAGGGCAGGGGAGGGAAAGTCCTTGCAGATCATCTTCAGCGCACAGTGAGCTTTGCAACTCTGAAACACACATTGCTGTCACTCCTCACTTCATCTCCTAATAATCCGTTTGAATCCATGGTCTCTCCCGCCCTCTCTCGTTTGAACAGCAGCAGTGACAGGTGAACACGATCTCTTGGCCTCTGCTCCCACAGCCGAAGAGCCCGGAGTGAAAGCTCCGGCAGGGCATCTTCAGCACGCAGTCACCTTTGCAACTGTGACACATATATTGCTCTCGCTCCGCACTTTCCTACCTCAAAGTCCAATTGAATCCAAAATCTCTGTGCCCTTTCTCTGCTGGGCAGAAGCAGAGAGAGTAGAGCAGGAACCTTTAGCCAATGCTAAAAGAGCAGAAGAGACAGTCCAGAAAGTTCCCACTGATCATCTTCAGCGCACAGCGAGCTTTGCAACTCTGCAACACACATTGCTGTCACTCCTCCCTTTTTGCCTGAAAGACCAGCTGAATCCACCATCTCTGTGCCCGCTCTCTGCTGAGCAGCAACAGAGAGAGTAGAGCAGGAATTTTTAGACCTGCCTAAAACAGCAGAAGAGCCTTGAAAAAAATCTCCTGCTTGATCATGTTTTGCACACAGTGAGCTTTAAACTGTGACACAAACATTGCTGTCACTCCTCACTTTATCTCCTAAAAGTGCATTTGAATCCAAAGTTTCTGGTGCGCTCTCTCGTTTGGAGAGGAGTTGTGACAAGGGAGGAGCAGCGCTTGGACTCTAATCCCACAGACGAAGGGCCAGCAGGGAAACTCCTGCAGGGCATCTTCAGCACACAGTGAGCTTTACAATTCTGCAACACACATTGCTGTCACTCCTCCTTTTCTTGCCTGAAAGACCAATTGATTCCAACACCTCTGTGCCCACTCTCTGCTGAGCAGCAACAGAGAGAGTAGAGCAGGAATGTTTAGACTGGGCTAAAACAGCAGAAGAGCCTTGCAAAAAAGCTCCTCCTGATCATGTTTAGCACACAGTGAGCTTTAAACTGTGACACAAACATTGCTGTCACTCTTCACTCTTTCTCCTAAAAGACCATTTCAATCCCAGAACTCCGTTGCCAGCACTCTGCTGAGCAGCAGAGTGAGCAGGGATGTCTGCAATCTGTAAGGCAGTGGAAGAGACAGGCCTGAAGGCTGCTCTTGTGCTTCTTCAACACACTGAGCTTTACAACTTTGACACACACACTGTTGTCACTCCTCATTGTAGCTCCTAAAAGTGCATTTGAATCCAGCGTTTCTGGTCTCCACTCTCGTTTCCAGTGCACCAGAGGCAGGTGAGCACGAGCGCTTGGAATCCGCTCCCAGTTCCGAAGGGCAGGGAGGGAAAGTCCTTGCAGATCATCTTCAGCGCACAGTGAGCTTTGCAACTCTGAAACACACATTGCTGTCACTCCTCACTTTATCTCCTAAAAGTGCATTTCAAGCCAACGTTTCTGGTGCGCTCTCTCGCTTCGAGAGCAGTTGTGACAGGGGAGGACGAGCGCTTGGATTCTAATTTCACAGCCGAAGGGCCAGCATGGAAACTACTGCTGGGCATCTTCAGCACACATTGAGATTCGCAACTCTGAAACACATATTGCTGTCACCTCTCACTTTCCTACCTGAAAGTCCAATGGAATAATACATCTCCTGTGCTTGCTCTTTGTGAGCAGTAGCAGAATATAGCACTTACGTTTGGACTCTGCTGAAACAGCAGAAGAGACAGTCCAGAAAGTTCCCACTGATCATCTTCAGCGCACAGCGAGCTTTGCAACTCTGCAACACACATTGCTGTCTCTTCTTTTCCTGCCGGAAAGACCAATTGATTCCAACACCTCTGTGCCCGCTCTCTGCTGAGCAGCAACAGAGAGAGTAGAGCAGGAATGTTTAGCCTGGGCTAAAACAGCAGAAGAGCCTTGCAAAAAATCTCCTGCTTGATCATGTTTTGCACTCAGTGAGCTTTAAACTGTGACACAAACATTGCTGTCACTCCTCACTTTATCTCCTAAAAGTGCATTTGAATCCAAAGTTTCTGGTGCGCTCTCTCGTTTCGTGAGCAGATGTCACAGGGGAGGACGAGCGTTTGGACTCTAATTTCACAGACGAATTGCCAGCATGGAAAATCCTGCTGGGCATCTTCAGCACCCAGTGAGCTTTGCAACTCTGAAACACACATTGCTGTCACCTCTCACTTTCCTACCTGAAAGTCCAATGGAATCCTACATCTCCTGTGCTTGCTCTTTGTGAGCAGTAGCAGAATATAGCACTTACGTTTGGACTCTGAAGAAACAGCAGAAGAGACAGTCCAGAAAATTCCCACTGATCATCTTCAGCGAACAGCGAGCTTTGCAACTCTGCAACACACATTGCTGTCACTTCTTTTCCTGCCTGAAAGACCAATTGATTCCAACATCTCTGTGCCCACTCTCTGCTGAGTAGCAACAGAGAGTTGAGCAGGAATGTTTAGCCTGGGCTAAAACAGCAGAAGAGCCTTGCAAAAAATCTCCTGCTTGATCATGTTTTGCACACAGTGAGCTTTAAACTGTGACACAAACATTGCTGTCACTCCTCACTTTATCTCCTAAAAGTTCATTTGAATCCAAAGTTTCTGGTACGCTCTCTCGTTTGGAGAGGAGTTGTGACAGGGGAGTAGCAGCGCTTGGACTCTAATCCCACAGACGAAGGGCCAGCAGGGAAACTCCTGCAGGGCATCTTCAGCACACAGTGAGCTTTGCAACTCTGCAAAACACATTG
This sequence comes from Lathamus discolor, assembly GCF_037157495.1. Lineage (NCBI taxonomy): Eukaryota > Metazoa > Chordata > Aves > Psittaciformes > Psittacidae > Lathamus > Lathamus discolor. The sequence continues at coordinate 6,982,291 of NC_088908.1, read as the reverse complement.
CTGTAACTCCTCCTTTTCCTGCCTGGAAGACCTATTGATTCCAACATCTCTGTGCCCACTCTCTGCTGAGCAGCAACAGAGAGAAGGAATGTTTAGACTGGGCTAAAACAGCAGAAGAGCCTTGCAAAAAAGCTCCTCCTGATCATGTTTAGCACACAGTGAGCTTTAAACTGTGACACAAACATTGCTGTCACTCTTCACTCTTTCTCCTAAAAGACCATTTCAATCCAAGAACTCCGTTGCCAGCACTCTGCTGAGCAGCAGAGTGAGCAGGAATGTCTGCAATCTGTAAGGCAGTGGAAGAGACAGGCCTGAAGGCTGCTCTTGTGCTTCTTCAACACACTGAGCTTTACAACTGTGACACACACACTGTTGTCACTCCTCATTGTAGCTCCTAAAAGTGCATTTGAATCCAGCGTTTCTGGTCTCCACTCTCGTTTCAAGAGCAGCAGAGGAAGGTGAGCACGAGCGCTTGGAATCCGCTCCCAGTTCCGAAGGGCAGGGAGGGAAAGTCCTTGCAGATCATCTTCAGCGCACAGTGAGCTTTGCAACTCTGAAACACACATTGCTGTCACTCCTCACTTCATCTCCTAATAATCCGTTTGAATCCATGGTCTCTCCCGCCCTCTCTCGTTTGAACAGCAGCAGTGACAGGTGAACACGATCTCTTGGCCTCTGCTCCCACAGCCGAAGAGCCCGGAGTGAAAGCTCCGGCAGGGCATCTTCAGCACGCAGTCAGCTTTGCAACTGTGACACATATATTGCTCTCGCTCCGCACTTTCCTACCTCAAAGTCCAATTGAATCCAAAATCTCTGTGCCCTTTCTCTGCTGGGCAGAAGCAGAGTAGAGCAGGAACCTTTTAGCCAATGCTAAAAGAGCAGAAGAGACAGTCCAGAAAGTTCCCACTGATCATCTTCAGCGCACAGCGAGCTTTGCAACTCTGCAACGCACATTGCTGTCACTCCTCCCTTTTTGCCTGAAAGACCAGCTGAATCCACCATCTCTGTGCCCGCTCTCTGCTGAGCAGCAACAGAGAGAGTAGAGCAGGAATTTTTAGACCTGCCTAAAACAGCAGAAGAGCCTTGAAAAAAATCTCCTGCTTGATCATGTTTTGCACACAGTGAGCTTTAAACTGTGACACAAACATTGCTGTCACTCCTCACTTTATCTCCTAAAAGTGCATTTGAATCCAAAGTTTCTGGCGCGCTCTCTCGTTTCGAGAGGAGTTGTGACAGGGGAGGAGCAGCGCTTGGACTCTAATCCCACAGACGAAGGGCCAGCAGGGAAACTCCTGCAGAGCATCTTCAGCACACAGTGAGCTTTGCAATTCTGCAACACACATTGCTGTCACTCCTCCTTTTCTTGCCTGAAAGACCAATTGATTCCAACATCTCTGTGCCCACTCTCTGCTGAGCAGCAACAGAGAGAGTAGAGCAGGAATGTTTAGACTGGGCTAAAACAGCAGAAGAGCCTTGCAAAAAAGCTCCTCCTGATCATGTTTAGCACACAGTGAGCTTTAAACTGTGACACAAACATTGCTGTCACTCTTCACTCTTTCTCCTAAAAGACCATTTCAATCCAAGAACTCCGTTGCCAGCTCTCTGCTGAGCAGCAGTGTGAGCAGGGATGTCTGCAATCTGTAAGGCAGTGGAAGAGACAGGCCTGAAGGCTGCTCTTGTGCTTCTTCAACACACTGAGCTTTACAACTTTGACACACACACTGTTGTCACTCCTCATTGTAGCTCCTAAAAGTGCATTTGAATCCAGCGTTTCTGGTCTCCACTCTCGTTTCAAGAGCAGCAGAGGAAGGTGAGCACGAGCGCTTGGAATCCGCTCCCAGTTCCGAAGGGCAGGGGAGGGAAAGTCCTTGCAGATCATCTTCAGCGCACAGTGAGCTTTGCAACTCTGAAACACACATTGCTGTCACTCCACACTTTATCTCCTAAAAGTGCATTTCAAGCCAACGTTTCTGGTGCGCTCTCTCGCTTCGAGAGCAGTTGTGACAGGGGAGGACGAGCGCTTGGATTCTAATTTCACAGCCGAAGGGCCAGCATGGAAACTACTGCTGGGCATCATCAGCACACATTGAGATTCGCAACTCTGAAACACATATTGCTGTCACCTCTCACTTTCCTACCTGAAAGTCCAATTGAATAATACATCTCCTGTGCTTGCTCTTTGTGAGCAGTAGCAGAATATAGCACTTACGTTTGGACTCTGCTGAAACAGCAGAAGAGACAGTCCAGAAAGTTCCCACTGATCATCTTCAGCACACAGTGAGCTTTGCAACTCTGCAACACACATTGCTGTCACTTCTTTTCCTGCCTGAAAGACCAATTGATTCCAACACCTCTGTGCCCGCTCTCTGCTGAGCAGCAACAGAGAGAGTAGAGCAGGAATGTTTAGACCTGCCTAAAACAGCAGAAGAGCCTTGCAAAAAATCTCCTGCTTGATCATGTTTTGCACACAGTGAGCTTTAAACTGTGACACAAACATTGCTGTCACTCCTCACTTTATCTCCTAAAAGTGCATTTGAATCCAAAGTTTCTGGCGCGCTCTCTCGTTTCGAGAGGAGTTGTGACAGGGGAGGAGCAGCGCTTGGACTCTAATCCCACAGACGAAGGGCCAGCAGGGAAACTCCTGCAGGGCATCTTCAGCACACAGTGAGCTTTGCAATTCTGCAACACACATTGCTGTAACTCCTCCTTTTCCTGCATGGAAGACCAATTGATTCCAACATCTCTGTGCCCACTCTCTGCTGAGCAGCAGCAGAGAGAAGGAATGTTTAGACTGGGCTAAAACAGCAGAAGAGCCTTGCAAAAAAGCTCCTCCTGATCATGTTTAGCACACAGTGAGCTTTAAACTGTGACACAAACATTGCTGTCACTCTTCACTCTTTCTCCTAAAAGACCATTTCAATCCAAGAACTCCGTTGCCAGCACTCTGCTGAGCAGCAGAGTGAGCAGGAATGTCTGCAATCTGTAAGGCAGTGGAAGAGACAGGCCTGAAGGCTGCTCTTGTGCTTCTTCAACACACTGAGCTTTACAACTGTGACACACACACTGTTGTCACTCCTCATTGTAGCTCCTAAAAGTGCATTTGAATCCAGCGTTTCTGGTCTCCACTCTCGTTTCAAGAGCAGCAGAGGAAGGTGAGCACGAGCGCTTGGAATCCGCTCCCAGTTCCGAAGGGCAGGGAGGGAAAGTCCTTGCAGATCATCTTCAGCGCACAGTGAGCTTTGCAACTCTGAAACACACATTGCTGTCACTCCTCACTTCATCTCCTAATAATCCGTTTGAATCCATGGTCTCTCCCGCCCTCTCTCGTTTGAACAGCAGCAGTGACAGGTGAACACGATCTCTTGGCCTCTGCTCCCACAGCCGAAGAGCCCGGAGTGAAAGCTCCGGCAGGGCATCTTCAGCACGCAGTCAGCTTTGCAACTGTGACACATATATTGCTCTCGCTCCGCACTTTCCTACCTCAAAGTCCAATTGAATCCAAAATCTCTGTGCCCTTTCTCTGCTGGGCAGAAGCAGAGTAGAGCAGGAACCTTTAGCCAATGCTAAAAGAGCAGAAGAGACAGTCCAGAAAGTTCCCACTGATCATCTTCAGCGCACAGCGAGCTTTGCAACTCTGCAACGCACATTGCTGTCACTCCTCCCTTTTTGCCTGAAAGACCAGCTGAATCCACCATCTCTGTGCCCGCTCTCTGCTGAGCAGCAACAGAGAGAGTAGAGCAGGAATTTTTAGACCTGCCTAAAACAGCAGAAGAGCCTTGAAAAAAATCTCCTGCTTGATCATGTTTTGCACACAGTGAGCTTTAAACTGTGACACAAACATTGCTGTCACTCCTCACTTTATCTCCTAAAAGTGCATTTGAATCCAAAGTTTCTGGCGCGCTCTCTCGTTTCGAGAGGAGTTGTGACAGGGGAGGAGCAGCGCTTGGACTCTAATCCCACAGACGAAGGGCCAGCAGGGAAACTCCTGCAGGGCATCTTCAGCACACAGTGAGCTTTGCAATTCTGCAACACACATTGCTGTCACTCCTCCTTTTCTTGCCTGAAAGACCAATTGATTCCAACATCTCTGTGCCCACTCTCTGCTGAGTAGCAACAGAGAGAGTAGAGCAGGAATGTTTAGACTGGGCTAAAACAGCAGAAGAGCCTTGCAAAAAAGCTCCTCCTGATCATGTTTAGCACACAGTGAGCTTTAAACTGTGACACAAACATTGCTGTCACTCTTCACTCTTTCTCCTAAAAGACCATTTCAATCCAAGAACTCCGTTGCCAGCACTCTGCTGAGCAGCAGAGTGAGCAGGGATGTCTGCAATCTGTAAGGCAGTGGAAGAGACAGGCCTGAAGGCTGCTCTTGTGCTTCTTCAACACACTGAGCTTTACAACTTTGACACACACACTGTTGTCACTCCTCATTGTAGCTCCTAAAAGTGCATTTGAATCCAGCGTTTCTGGTCTCCACTCTCGTTTCAAGAGCAGCAGAGGAAGGTGAGCACGAGCGCTTTGAATCCGCTCCCAGTTCCGAAGGGCAGGGGAGGGAAAGTCCTTGCAGATCATCTTCAGCGCACAGTGAGCTTTGCAACTCTGAAACACACATTGCTGTCACTCCTCACTTTATCTCCTAAAAGTGCATTTCAAGCCAACGTTTCTGGTGCGCTCTCTCGCTTCGAGAGCAGTTGTGACAGGGGAGGACGAGCGCTTGGATTCTAATTTCACAGCCGAAGGGCCAGCATGGAAACTACTGCTGGGCATCATCAGCACACATTGAGATTCGCAACTCTGAAACACATATTGCTGTCACCTCTCACTTTCCTACCTGAAAGTCCAATTGAATAATACATCTCCTGTGCTTGCTCTTTGTGAGCAGTAGCAGAATATAGCACTTACGTTTGGACTCTGCTGAAACAGCAGAAGAGACAGTCCAGAAAGTTCCCACTGATCATCTTCAGCACACAGTGAGCTTTGCAACTCTGCAACACACATTGCTGTCACTTCTTTTCCTGCCTGAAAGACCAATTGATTCCAACACCTCTGTGCCCGCTCTCTGCTGAGCAGCAACAGAGAGAGTAGAGCAGGAATGTTTAGCCTGGGCTAAAACAGCAGAAGAGCCTTACAAAAAATCTCCTGCTTGATCATGTTTTGCACACAGTGAGCTTTAAACTGTGACACAAACATTGCTGTCACTCCTCACTTTATCTCCTAAAAGTGCATTTGAATCCAAAGTTTCTGGTGCGCTCTCTCGTTTCGTGAGCAGATGTCACAGGGGAGGACGAGCGTTTGGACTCTAATTTCACAGACGAATTGCCAGCATGGAAAATCCTGCTGGGCATCTTCAGCACCCAGTGAGCTTTGCAACTCTGAAACACACATTGCTGTCACCTCTCACTTTCCTACCTGAAAGTCCAATTGAATCCTACATCTCCTGTGCTTGCTCTTTGTGAGCAGTAGCAGAATATAGCACTTACGTTTGGACTCTGAAGAAACAGCAGAAGAGACAGTCCAGAAAATTCCCACTGATCATCTTCAGCGAACAGCGAGCTTTGCAACTATGCAACACACATTGCTGTCACTTCTTTTCCTGCCTGAAAGACCAATTGATTCCAACATCTCTGTGCCCACTCTCTGCTGAGTAGCAACAGAGAGTTGAGCAGGAATGTTTAGCCTGGGCTAAAACAGCAGAAGAGCCTTGCAAAAAATCTCCTGCTTGATCATGTTTTGCACACAGTGAGCTTTAAACTGTGACACAAACATTGCTGTCACTCCTCACTTTATCTCCTAAAAGTTCATTTGAATCCAAAGTTTCTGGTACGCTCTCTCGTTTGGAGAGGAGTTGTGACAGGGGAGTAGCAGCGCTTGGACTCTAATCCCACAGACGAAGGGCCAGCAGGGAAACTCCTGCAGGGCATCTTCAGCACACAGTGAGCTTTGCAACTCTGCAAAACACATTGCTGTAACTCCTCCTTTTCCTGCCTGGAAGACCTATTGATTCCAACATCTCTGTGCCCACTCTCTGCTGAGCAGCAACAGAGAGAAGGAATGTTTAGACTGGGCTAAAACAGCAGAAGAGCCTTGCAAAAAAGCTCCTCCTGATCATGTTTAGCACACAGTGAGCTTTAAACTGTGACACAAACATTGCTGTCACTCTTCACTCTTTCTCCTAAAAGACCATTTCAATCCAAGAACTCCGTTGCCAGCACTCTGCTGAGCAGCAGAGTGAGCAGGAATGTCTGCAATCTGTAAGGCAGTGGAAGAGACAGGCCTGAAGGCTGCTCTTGTGCTTCTTCAACACACTGAGCTTTACAACTGTGACACACACACTGTTGTCACTCCTCATTGTAGCTCCTAAAAGTGCATTTGAATCCAGCGTTTCTGGTCTCCACTCTCGTTTCAAGAGCAGCAGAGGAAGGTCAGCACGAGCGCTTGGAATCCGCTCCCAGTTCCGAAGGGCAGGGAGGGAAAGTCCTTGCAGATCATCTTCAGCGCACAGTGAGCTTTGCAACTCTGAAACACACATTGCTGTCACTCCTCACTTCATCTCCTAATAATCCGTTTGAATCCATGGTCTCTCCCGCCCTCTCTCGTTTGAACAGCAGCAGTGACAGGTGAACACGATCTCTTGGCCTCTGCTCCCACAGCCGAAGAGCCCGGAGTGAAAGCTCCGGCAGGGCATCTTCAGCACGCAGTCAGCTTTGCAACTGTGACACATATATTGCTCTCGCTCCGCACTTTCCTACCTCAAAGTCCAATTGAATCCAAAATCTCTGTGCCCTTTCTCTGCTGGGCAGAAGCAGAGTAGAGCAGGAACCTTTAGCCAATGCTAAAAGAGCAGAAGAGACAGTCCAGAAAGTTCCCACTGATCATCTTCAGCGCACAGCGAGCTTTGCAACTCTGCAACGCACATTGCTGTCACTCCTCCCTTTTTGCCTGAAAGACCAGCTGAATCCACCATCTCTGTGCCCGCTCTCTGCTGAGCAGCAACAGAGAGAGTAGAGCAGGAATTTTTAGACCTGCCTAAAACAGCAGAAGAGCCTTGAAAAAAATCTCCTGCTTGATCATGTTTTGCACACAGTGAGCTTTAAACTGTGACACAAACATTGCTGTCACTCCTCACTTTATCTCCTAAAAGTGCATTTGAATCCAAAGTTTCTGGCGCGCTCTCTCGTTTCGAGAGGAGTTGTGACAGGGGAGGAGCAGCGCTTGGACTCTAATCCCACAGACGAAGGGCCAGCAGGGAAACTCCTGCAGAGCATCTTCAGCACACAGTGAGCTTTGCAATTCTGCAACACACATTGCTGTCACTCCTCCTTTTCTTGCCTGAAAGACCAATTGATTCCAACATCTCTGTGCCCACTCTCTGCTGAGCAGCAACAGAGAGAGTAGAGCAGGAATGTTTAGACTGGGCTAAAACAGCAGAAGAGCCTTGCAAAAAAGCTCCTCCTGATCATGTTTAGCACACAGTGAGCTTTAAACTGTGACACAAACATTGCTGTCACTCTTCACTCTTTCTCCTAAAAGACCATTTCAATCCAAGAACTCCGTTGCCAGCACTCTGCTGAGCAGCAGTGTGAGCAGGGATGTCTGCAATCTGTAAGGCAGTGGAAGAGACAGGCCTGAAGGCTGCTCTTGTGCTTCTTCAACACACTGAGCTTTACAACTTTGACACACACACTGTTGTCACTCCTCATTGTAGCTCCTAAAAGTGCATTTGAATCCAGCGTTTCTGGTCTCCACTCTCGTTTCAAGAGCAGCAGAGGAAGGTGAGCACGAGCGCTTGGAATCCGCTCCCAGTTCCGAAGGGCAGGGGAGGGAAAGTCCTTGCAGATCATCTTCAGCGCACAGTGAGCTTTGCAACTCTGAAACACACATTGCTGTCACTCCACACTTTATCTCCTAAAAGTGCATTTCAAGCCAACGTTTCTGGTGCGCTCTCTCGCTTCGAGAGCAGTTGTGACAGGGGAGGACGAGCGCTTGGATTCTAATTTCACAGCCGAAGGGCCAGCATGGAAACTACTGCTGGGCATCATCAGCACACATTGAGATTCGCAACTCTGAAACACATATTGCTGTCACCTCTCACTTTCCTACCTGAAAGTCCAATTGAATAATACATCTCCTGTGCTTGCTCTTTGTGAGCAGTAGCAGAATATAGCACTTACGTTTGGACTCTGCTGAAACAGCAGAAGAGACAGTCCAGAAAGTTCCCACTGATCATCTTCAGCACACAGTGAGCTTTGCAACTCTGCAACACACATTGCTGTCACTTCTTTTCCTGCCTGAAAGACCAATTGATTCCAACACCTCTGTGCCCGCTCTCTGCTGAGCAGCAACAGAGAGAGTAGAGCAGGAATGTTTAGCCTGGGCTAAAACAGCAGAAGAGCCTTGCAAAAAATCTCCTGCTTGATCATGTTTTGCACACAGTGAGCTTTAAACTGTGACACAAACATTGCTGTCACTCCTCACTTTATCTCCTAAAAGTGCATTTGAATCCAAAGTTTCTGGTGCGCTCTCTCGTTTCGTGAGCAGATGTCACAGGGGAGGACGAGCGTTTGGACTCTAATTTCACAGACGAATTGCCAGCATGGAAAATCCTGCTGGGCATCTTCAGCACCCAGTGAGCTTTGCAACTCTGAAACACACATTGCTGTCACCTCTCACTTTCCTACCTGAAAGTCCAATTGAATCCTACATCTCCTGTGCTTGCTCTTTGTGAGCAGTAGCAGAATATAGCACTTACGTTTGGACTCTGAAGAAACAGCAGAAGAGACAGTCCAGAAAATTCCCACTGATCATCTTCAGCGAACAGCGAGCTTTGCAACTATGCAACACACATTGCTGTCACTTCTTTTCCTGCCTGAAAGACCAATTGATTCCAACATCTCTGTGCCCACTCTCTGCTGAGTAGCAACAGAGAGTTGAGCAGGAATGTTTAGCCTGGGCTAAAACAGCAGAAGAGCCTTGCAAAAAATCTCCTGCTTGATCATGTTTTGCACACAGTGAGCTTTAAACTGTGACACAAACATTGCTGTCACTCCTCACTTTATCTCCTAAAAGTTCATTTGAATCCAAAGTTTCTGGTACGCTCTCTCGTTTGGAGAGGAGTTGTGACAGGGGAGTAGCAGCGCTTGGACTCTAATCCCACAGACGAAGGGCCAGCAGGGAAACTCCTGCAGGGCATCTTCAGCACACAGTGAGCTTTGCAACTCTGCAAAACACATTGCTGTAACTCCTCCTTTTCCTGCCTGGAAGACCTATTGATTCCAACATCTCTGTGCCCACTCTCTGCTGAGCAGCAACAGAGAGAAGGAATGTTTAGACTGGGCTAAAACAGCAGAAGAGCCTTGCAAAAAAGCTCCTCCTGATCATGTTTAGCACACAGTGAGCTTTAAACTGTGACACAAACATTGCTGTCACTCTTCACTCTTTCTCCTAAAAGACCATTTCAATCCAAGAACTCCGTTGCCAGCACTCTGCTGAGCAGCAGAGTGAGCAGGAATGTCTGCAATCTGTAAGGCAGTGGAAGAGACAGGCCTGAAGGCTGCTCTTGTGCTTCTTCAACACACTGAGCTTTACAACTGTGACACACACACTGTTGTCACTCCTCATTGTAGCTCCTAAAAGTGCATTTGAATCCAGCGTTTCTGGTCTCCACTCTCGTTTCAAGAGCAGCAGAGGAAGGTCAGCACGAGCGCTTGGAATCCGCTCCCAGTTCCGAAGGGCAGGGAGGGAAAGTCCTTGCAGATCATCTTCAGCGCACAGTGAGCTTTGCAACTCTGAAACACACATTGCTGTCACTCCTCACTTCATCTCCTAATAATCCGTTTGAATCCATGGTCTCTCCCGCCCTCTCTCGTTTGAACAGCAGCAGTGACAGGTGAACACGATCTCTTGGCCTCTGCTCCCACAGCCGAAGAGCCCGGAGTGAAAGCTCCGGCAGGGCATCTTCAGCACGCAGTCAGCTTTGCAACTGTGACACATATATTGCTCTCGCTCCGCACTTTCCTACCTCAAAGTCCAATTGAATCCAAAATCTCTGTGCCCTTTCTCTGCTGGGCAGAAGCAGAGTAGAGCAGGAACCTTTAGCCAATGCTAAAAGAGCAGAAGAGACAGTCCAGAAAGTTCCCACTGATCATCTTCAGCGCACAGCGAGCTTTGCAACTCTGCAACGCACATTGCTGTCACTCCTCCCTTTTTGCCTGAAAGACCAGCTGAATCCACCATCTCTGTGCCCGCTCTCTGCTGAGCAGCAACAGAGAGAGTAGAGCAGGAATTTTTAGACCTGCCTAAAACAGCAGAAGAGCCTTGAAAAAAATCTCCTGCTTGATCATGTTTTGCACACAGTGAGCTTTAAACTGTGACACAAACATTGCTGTCACTCCTCACTTTATCTCCTAAAAGTGCATTTGAATCCAAAGTTTCTGGCGCGCTCTCTCGTTTCGAGAGGAGTTGTGACAGGGGAGGAGCAGCGCTTGGACTCTAATCCCACAGACGAAGGGCCAGCAGGGAAACTCCTGCAGAGCATCTTCAGCACACAGTGAGCTTTGCAATTCTGCAACACACATTGCTGTCACTCCTCCTTTTCTTGCCTGAAAGACCAATTGATTCCAACATCTCTGTGCCCACTCTCTGCTGAGCAGCAACAGAGAGAGTAGAGCAGGAATGTTTAGACTGGGCTAAAACAGCAGAAGAGCCTTGCAAAAAAGCTCCTCCTGATCATGTTTAGCACACAGTGAGCTTTAAACTGTGACACAAACATTGCTGTCACTCTTCACTCTTTCTCCTAAAAGACCATTTCAATCCAAGAACTCCGTTGCCAGCACTCTGCTGAGCAGCAGTGTGAGCAGGGATGTCTGCAATCTGTAAGGCAGTGGAAGAGACAGGCCTGAAGGCTGCTCTTGTGCTTCTTCAACACACTGAGCTTTACAACTTTGACACACACACTGTTGTCACTCCTCATTGTAGCTCCTAAAAGTGCATTTGAATCCAGCGTTTCTGGTCTCCACTCTCGTTTCAAGAGCAGCAGAGGAAGGTGAGCACGAGCGCTTGGAATCCGCTCCCAGTTCCGAAGGGCAGGGGAGGGAAAGTCCTTGCAGATCATCTTCAGCGCACAGTGAGCTTTGCAACTCTGAAACACACATTGCTGTCACTCCACACTTTATCTCCTAAAAGTGCATTTCAAGCCAACGTTTCTGGTGCGCTCTCTCGCTTCGAGAGCAGTTGTGACAGGGGAGGACGAGCGCTTGGATTCTAATTTCACAGCCGAAGGGCCAGCATGGAAACTACTGCTGGGCATCATCAGCACACATTGAGATTCGCAACTCTGAAACACATATTGCTGTCACCTCTCACTTTCCTACCTGAAAGTCCAATTGAATAATACATCTCCTGTGCTTGCTCTTTGTGAGCAGTAGCAGAATATAGCACTTACGTTTGGACTCTGCTGAAACAGCAGAAGAGACAGTCCAGAAAGTTCCCACTGATCATCTTCAGCACACAGTGAGCTTTGCAACTCTGCAACACACATTGCTGTCACTTCTTTTCCTGCCTGAAAGACCAATTGATTCCAACACCTCTGTGCCCGCTCTCTGCTGAGCAGCAACAGAGAGAGTAGAGCAGGAATGTTTAGACCTGCCTAAAACAGCAGAAGAGCCTTGCAAAAAATCTCCTGCTTGATCATGTTTTGCACACAGTGAGCTTTAAACTGTGACACAAACATTGCTGTCACTCCTCACTTTATCTCCTAAAAGTGCATTTGAATCCAAAGTTTCTGGCGCGCTCTCTCGTTTCGAGAGGAGTTGTGACAGGGGAGGAGCAGCGCTTGGACTCTAATCCCACAGACGAAGGGCCAGCAGGGAAACTCCTGCAGGGCATCTTCAGCACACAGTGAGCTTTGCAATTCTGCAACACACATTGCTGTAACTCCTCCTTTTCCTGCATGGAAGACCAATTGATTCCAACATCTCTGTGCCCACTCTCTGCTGAGCAGCAGCAGAGAGAAGGAATGTTTAGACTGGGCTAAAACAGCAGAAGAGCCTTGCAAAAAAGCTCCTCCTGATCATGTTTAGCACACAGTGAGCTTTAAACTGTGACACAAACATTGCTGTCACTCTTCACTCTTTCTCCTAAAAGACCATTTCAATCCAAGAACTCCGTTGCCAGCACTCTGCTGAGCAGCAGAGTGAGCAGGAATGTCTGCAATCTGTAAGGCAGTGGAAGAGACAGGCCTGAAGGCTGCTCTTGTGCTTCTTCAACACACTGAGCTTTACAACTGTGACACACACACTGTTGTCACTCCTCATTGTAGCTCCTAAAAGTGCATTTGAATCCAGCGTTTCTGGTCTCCACTCTCGTTTCAAGAGCAGCAGAGGAAGGTGAGCACGAGCGCTTGGAATCCGCTCCCAGTTCCGAAGGGCAGGGAGGGAAAGTCCTTGCAGATCATCTTCAGCGCACAGTGAGCTTTGCAACTCTGAAACACACATTGCTGTCACTCCTCACTTCATCTCCTAATAATCCGTTTGAATCCATGGTCTCTCCCGCCCTCTCTCGTTTGAACAGCAGCAGTGACAGGTGAACACGATCTCTTGGCCTCTGCTCCCACAGCCGAAGAGCCCGGAGTGAAAGCTCCGGCAGGGCATCTTCAGCACGCAGTCAGCTTTGCAACTGTGACACATATATTGCTCTCGCTCCGCACTTTCCTACCTCAAAGTCCAATTGAATCCAAAATCTCTGTGCCCTTTCTCTGCTGGGCAGAAGCAGAGTAGAGCAGGAACCTTTAGCCAATGCTAAAAGAGCAGAAGAGACAGTCCAGAAAGTTCCCACTGATCATCTTCAGCGCACAGCGAGCTTTGCAACTCTGCAACGCACATTGCTGTCACTCCTCCCTTTTTGCCTGAAAGACCAGCTGAATCCACCATCTCTGTGCCCGCTCTCTGCTGAGCAGCAACAGAGAGAGTAGAGCAGGAATTTTTAGACCTGCCTAAAACAGCAGAAGAGCCTTGAAAAAAATCTCCTGCTTGATCATGTTTTGCACACAGTGAGCTTTAAACTGTGACACAAACATTGCTGTCACTCCTCACTTTATCTCCTAAAAGTGCATTTGAATCCAAAGTTTCTGGCGCGCTCTCTCGTTTCGAGAGGAGTTGTGACAGGGGAGGAGCAGCGCTTGGACTCTAATCCCACAGACGAAGGGCCAGCAGGGAAACTCCTGCAGGGCATCTTCAGCACACAGTGAGCTTTGCAATTCTGCAACACACATTGCTGTCACTCCTCCTTTTCTTGCCTGAAAGACCAATTGATTCCAACATCTCTGTGCCCACTCTCTGCTGAGTAGCAACAGAGAGAGTAGAGCAGGAATGTTTAGACTGGGCTAAAACAGCAGAAGAGCCTTGCAAAAAAGCTCCTCCTGATCATGTTTAGCACACAGTGAGCTTTAAACTGTGACACAAACATTGCTGTCACTCTTCACTCTTTCTCCTAAAAGACCATTTCAATCCAAGAACTCCGTTGCCAGCACTCTGCTGAGCAGCAGAGTGAGCAGGGATGTCTGCAATCTGTAAGGCAGTGGAAGAGACAGGCCTGAAGGCTGCTCTTGTGCTTCTTCAACACACTGAGCTTTACAACTTTGACACACACACTGTTGTCACTCCTCATTGTAGCTCCTAAAAGTGCATTTGAATCCAGCGTTTCTGGTCTCCACTCTCGTTTCAAGAGCAGCAGAGGAAGGTGAGCACGAGCGCTTTGAATCCGCTCCCAGTTCCGAAGGGCAGGGGAGGGAAAGTCCTTGCAGATCATCTTCAGCGCACAGTGAGCTTTGCAACTCTGAAACACACATTGCTGTCACTCCTCACTTTATCTCCTAAAAGTGCATTTCAAGCCAACGTTTCTGGTGCGCTCTCTCGCTTCGAGAGCAGTTGTGACAGGGGAGGACGAGCGCTTGGATTCTAATTTCACAGCCGAAGGGCCAGCATGGAAACTACTGCTGGGCATCATCAGCACACATTGAGATTCGCAACTCTGAAACACATATTGCTGTCACCTCTCACTTTCCTACCTGAAAGTCCAATTGAATAATACATCTCCTGTGCTTGCTCTTTGTGAGCAGTAGCAGAATATAGCACTTACGTTTGGACTCTGCTGAAACAGCAGAAGAGACAGTCCAGAAAGTTCCCACTGATCATCTTCAGCACACAGTGAGCTTTGCAACTCTGCAACACACATTGCTGTCACTTCTTTTCCTGCCTGAAAGACCAATTGATTCCAACACCTCTGTGCCCGCTCTCTGCTGAGCAGCAACAGAGAGAGTAGAGCAGGAATGTTTAGCCTGGGCTAAAACAGCAGAAGAGCCTTGCAAAAAATCTCCTGCTTGATCATGTTTTGCACACAGTGAGCTTTAAACTGTGACACAAACATTGCTGTCACTCCTCACTTTATCTCCTAAAAGTGCATTTGAATCCAAAGTTTCTGGTGCGCTCTCTCGTTTCGAGAGGAGTTGTGACAGGGGAGGAGCAGCGCTTGGACTCTAATCCCACAGACGAAGGGCCAGCAGGGAAACTCCTGCAGGGCATCTTCAGCACACAGTGAGCTTTGCAATTCTGCAACACACATTGCTGTAACTCCTCCTTTTCCTGCCTGGAAGACCAATGGATTCCAACATCTCTGTGCCCACTCTCTGCTGAGCAGCAGCAGAGAGAAGGAATGTTTAGACTGGGCTAAAACAGCAGAAGAGCCTTGCAAAAAAGCTCCTCCTGATCATGTTTAGCACACAGTGAGCTTTAAACTGTGACACAAACATTGCTGTCACTCTTCACTCTTTCTCCTAAAAGACCATTTCAATCCAAGAACTCCGTTGCCAGCACTCTGCTGAGCAGCAGAGTGAGCAGGAATGTCTGCAATCTGTAAGGCAGTGGAAGAGACAGGCCTGAAGGCTGCTCTTGTGCTTCTTCAACACACTGAGCTTTACAACTGTGACACACACACTGTTGTCACTCCTCATTGTAGCTCCTAAAAGTGCATTTGAATCCAGGGTTTCTGGTCTCCACTCTCGTTTCAAGAGCAGCAGAGGAAGGTGAGCACGAGCGCTTGGAATCCGCTCCCAGTTCCGAAGGGCAGGGAGGGAAAGTCCTTGCAGATCATCTTCAGCGCACAGTGAGCTTTGCAACTCTGAAACACACATTGCTGTCACTCCTCACTTCATCTCCTAATAATCCGTTTGAATCCATGGTCTCTCCCGCCCTCTCTCGTTTGAACAGCAGCAGTGACAGGTGAACACCATCTCTTGGCCTCTGCTCCCACAGCCGAAGAGCCCGGAGTGAAAGCTCCGGCAGGGCATCTTCAGCACGCAGTCAGCTTTGCAACTGTGACACATATATTGCTCTCGCTCCGCACTTTCCTACCTCAAAGTCCAATTGAATCCAAAATCTCTGTGCCCTTTCTCTGCTGGGCAGAAGCAGAGTAGAGCAGGAACCTTTAGCCAATGCTAAAAGAGCGGAAGAGACAGTCCAGAAAGTTCCCACTGATCATCTTCAGCGCACAGCGAGCTTTGCACCTCTGCAACGCACATTGCTGTCACTCCTCCCTTTTTGCCTGAAAGACCAGCTGAATCCACCATCTCTGTGCCCGCTCTCTGCTGAGCAGCAACAGAGAGAGTAGAGCAGGAATTTTTAGACCTGCCTAAAACAGCAGAAGAGCCTTGAAAAAAATCTCCTGCTTGATCATGTTTTGCACACAGTGAGCTTTAAACTGTGACACAAACATTGCTGTCACTCCTCACTTTATCTCCTAAAAGTGCATTTGAATCCAAAGTTTCTGGCGCGCTCTCTCGTTTCGAGAGGAGTTGTGACAGGGGAGGAGCAGCGCTTGGACTCTAATCCCACAGACGAAGGGCCAGCAGGGAAACTCCTGCAGGGCATCTTCAGCACACAGTGAGCTTTGCAATTCTGCAACACACATTGCTGTCACTCCTCCTTTTCTTGCCTGAAAGACCAATTGATTCCAACATCTCTGTGCCCACTCTCTGCTGAGTAGCAACAGAGAGAGTAGAGCAGGAATGTTTAGACTGGGCTAAAACAGCAGAAGAGCCTTGCAAAAAAGCTCCTCCTGATCATGTTTAGCACACAGTGAGCTTTAAACTGTGACACAAACATTGCTGTCACTCTTCACTCTTTCTCCTAAAAGACCATTTCAATCCAAGAACTCCGTTGCCAGCACTCTGCTGAGCAGCAGAGTGAGCAGGGATGTCTGCAATCTGTAAGGCAGTGGAAGAGACAGGCCTGAAGGCTGCTCTTGTGCTTCTTCAACACACTGAGCTTTACAACTTTGACACACACACTGTTGTCACTCCTCATTGTAGCTCCTAAAAGTGCATTTGAATCCAGCGTTTCTGGTCTCCACTCTTGTTTCAAGAGCAGCAGAGGAAGGTGAGCACGAGCGCTTTGAATCCGCTCCCAGTTCCGAAGGGCAGGGGAGGGAAAGTCCTTGCAGATCATCTTCAGCGCACAGTGAGCTTTGCAACTCTGAAACACACATTGCTGTCACTCCTCACTTTATCTCCTAAAAGTGCATTTCAAGCCAACGTTTCTGGTGCGCTCTCTCGCTTCGAGAGCAGTTGTGACAGGGGAGGACGAGCGCTTGGATTCTAATTTCACAGACGAATTGCCAGCATGGAAAATCCTGCTGGGCATCTTCAGCACCCAGTGAGCTTTGCAACTCTGAAACACACATTGCTGTCACCTCTCACTTTCCTACCTGAAAGTCCAATTGAATCCTACATCTCCTGTGCTTGCTCTTTGTGAGCAGTAGCAGAATATAGCACTTACGTTTGGACTCTGAAGAAACAGCAGAAGAGACAGTCCAGAAAATTCCCACTGATCATCTTCAGCGAACAGCGAGCTTTGCAACTCTGCAACACACATTGCTGTCACTTCTTTTCCTGCCTGAAAGACCAATTGATTCCAACATCTCTGTGCCCACTCTCTGCTGAGTAGCAACAGAGAGTTGAGCAGGAATGTTTAGCCTGGGCTAAAACAGCAGAAGAGCCTTGCAAAAAATCTCCTGCTTGATCATGTTTTGCACACAGTGAGCTTTAAACTGTGACACAAACATTGCTGTCACTCCTCACTTTATCTCCTAAAAGTTCATTTGAATCCAAAGTTTCTGGTACGCTCTCTCGTTTGGAGAGGAGTTGTGACAGGGGAGTAGCAGCGCTTGGACTCTAATCCCACAGACGAAGGGCCAGCAGGGAAACTCCTGCAGGGCATCTTCAGCACACAGTGAGCTTTGCAACTCTGCAAAACACATTGCTGTAACTCCTCCTTTTCCTGCCTGGAAGACCTATTGATTCCAACATCTCTGTGCCCACTCTCTGCTGAGCAGCAACAGAGAGAAGGAATGTTTAGACTGGGCTAAAACAGCAGAAGAGCCTTGCAAAAAAGCTCCTCCTGATCATGTTTAGCACACAGTGAGCTTTAAACTGTGACACAAACATTGCTGTCACTCTTCACTCTTTCTCCTAAAAGACCATTTCAATCCAAGAACTCCGTTGCCAGCACTCTGCTGAGCAGCAGAGTGAGCAGGAATGTCTGCAATCTGTAAGGCAGTGGAAGAGACAGGCCTGAAGGCTGCTCTTGTGCTTCTTCAACACACTGAGCTTTACAACTGTGACACACACACTGTTGTCACTCCTCATTGTAGCTCCTAAAAGTGCATTTGAATCCAGCGTTTCTGGTCTCCACTCTCGTTTCAAGAGCAGCAGAGGAAGGTGAGCACGAGCGCTTGGAATCCGCTCCCAGTTCCGAAGGGCAGGGAGGGAAAGTCCTTGCAGATCATCTTCAGCGCACAGTGAGCTTTGCAACTCTGAAACACACATTGCTGTCACTCCTCACTTCATCTCCTAATAATCCGTTTGAATCCATGGTCTCTCCCGCCCTCTCTCGTTTGAACAGCAGCAGTGACAGGTGAACACGATCTCTTGGCCTCTGCTCCCACAGCCGAAGAGCCCGGAGTGAAAGCTCCGGCAGGGCATCTTCAGCACGCAGTCAGCTTTGCAACTGTGACACATATATTGCTCTCGCTCCGCACTTTCCTACCTCAAAGTCCAATTGAATCCAAAATCTCTGTGCCCTTTCTCTGCTGGGCAGAAGCAGAGTAGAGCAGGAACCTTTAGCCAATGCTAAAAGAGCAGAAGAGACAGTCCAGAAAGTTCCCACTGATCATCTTCAGCGCACAGCGAGCTTTGCAACTCTGCAACGCACATTGCTGTCACTCCTCCCTTTTTGCCTGAAAGACCAGCTGAATCCACCATCTCTGTGCCCGCTCTCTGCTGAGCAGCAACAGAGAGAGTAGAGCAGGAATTTTTAGACCTGCCTAAAACAGCAGAAGAGCCTTGAAAAAAATCTCCTGCTTGATCATGTTTTGCACACAGTGAGCTTTAAACTGTGACACAAACATTGCTGTCACTCCTCACTTTATCTCCTAAAAGTGCATTTGAATCCAAAGTTTCTGGCGCGCTCTCTCGTTTCGAGAGGAGTTGTGACAGGGGAGGAGCAGCGCTTGGACTCTAATCCCACAGACGAAGGGCCAGCAGGGAAACTCCTGCAGAGCATCTTCAGCACACAGTGAGCTTTGCAATTCTGCAACACACATTGCTGTCACTCCTCCTTTTCTTGCCTGAAAGACCAATTGATTCCAACATCTCTGTGCCCACTCTCTGCTGAGCAGCAACAGAGAGAGTAGAGCAGGAATGTTTAGACTGGGCTAAAACAGCAGAAGAGCCTTGCAAAAAAGCTCCTCCTGATCATGTTTAGCACACAGTGAGCTTTAAACTGTGACACAAACATTGCTGTCACTCTTCACTCTTTCTCCTAAAAGACCATTTCAATCCAAGAACTCCGTTGCCAGCACTCTGCTGAGCAGCAGTGTGAGCAGGGATGTCTGCAATCTGTAAGGCAGTGGAAGAGACAGGCCTGAAGGCTGCTCTTGTGCTTCTTCAACACACTGAGCTTTACAACTTTGACACACACACTGTTGTCACTCCTCATTGTAGCTCCTAAAAGTGCATTTGAATCCAGCGTTTCTGGTCTCCACTCTCGTTTCAAGAGCAGCAGAGGAAGGTGAGCACGAGCGCTTGGAATCCGCTCCCAGTTCCGAAGGGCAGGGGAGGGAAAGTCCTTGCAGATCATCTTCAGCGCACAGTGAGCTTTGCAACTCTGAAACACACATTGCTGTCACTCCACACTTTATCTCCTAAAAGTGCATTTCAAGCCAACGTTTCTGGTGCGCTCTCTCGCTTCGAGAGCAGTTGTGACAGGGGAGGACGAGCGCTTGGATTCTAATTTCACAGCCGAAGGGCCAGCATGGAAACTACTGCTGGGCATCATCAGCACACATTGAGATTCGCAACTCTGAAACACATATTGCTGTCACCTCTCACTTTCCTACCTGAAAGTCCAATTGAATAATACATCTCCTGTGCTTGCTCTTTGTGAGCAGTAGCAGAATATAGCACTTACGTTTGGACTCTGCTGAAACAGCAGAAGAGACAGTCCAGAAAGTTCCCACTGATCATCTTCAGCACACAGTGAGCTTTGCAACTCTGCAACACACATTGCTGTCACTTCTTTTCCTGCCTGAAAGACCAATTGATTCCAACACCTCTGTGCCCGCTCTCTGCTGAGCAGCAACAGAGAGAGTAGAGCAGGAATGTTTAGCCTGGGCTAAAACAGCAGAAGAGCCTTGCAAAAAATCTCCTGCTTGATCAAGTTTTGCACACAGTGAGCTTTAAACTGTGACACAAACATTGCTGTCACTCCTCACTTTATCTCCTAAAAGTGCATTTGAATCCAAAGTTTCCGGCGCGCTCTCTCGTTTCGAGAGGAGTTGTGACAGGGGAGGAGCAGCGCTTGGACTCTAATCCCACAGACGAAGGGCCAGCAGGGAAACTCCTGCAGGGCATCTTCAGCACACAGTGAGCTTTGCAATTCTGCAACACACATTGCTGTAACTCCTCCTTTTCCTGCATGGAAGACCAATTGATTCCAACATCTCTGTGCCCACTCTCTGCTGAGCAGCAGCAGAGAGAAGGAATGTTTAGACTGGGCTAAAACAGCAGAAGAGCCTTGCAAAAAAGCTCCTCCTGATCATGTTTAGCACACAGTGAGCTTTAAACTGTGACACAAACATTGCTGTCACTCTTCACTCTTTCTCCTAAAAGACCATTTCAATCCAAGAACTCCGTTGCCAGCACTCTGCTGAGCAGCAGAGTGAGCAGGAATGTCTGCAATCTGTAAGGCAGTGGAAGAGACAGGCCTGAAGGCTGCTCTTGTGCTTCTTCAACACACTGAGCTTTACAACTGTGACACACACACTGTTGTCACTCCTCATTGTAGCTCCTAAAAGTGCATTTGAATCCAGCGTTTCTGGTCTCCACTCTCGTTTCAAGAGCAGCAGAGGAAGGTGAGCACGAGCGCTTGGAATCCGCTCCCAGTTCCGAAGGGCAGGGAGGGAAAGTCCTTGCAGATCATCTTCAGCGCACAGTGAGCTTTGCAACTCTGAAACACACATTGCTGTCACTCCTCACTTCATCTCCTAATAATCCGTTTGAATCCATGGTCTCTCCCGCCCTCTCTCGTTTGAACAGCAGCAGTGACAGGTGAACACGATCTCTTGGCCTCTGCTCCCACAGCCGAAGAGCCCGGAGTGAAAGCTCCGGCAGGGCATCTTCAGCACGCAGTCAGCTTTGCAACTGTGACACATATATTGCTCTCGCTCCGCACTTTCCTACCTCAAAGTCCAATTGAATCCAAAATCTCTGTGCCCTTTCTCTGCTGGGCAGAAGCAGAGTAGAGCAGGAACCTTTAGCCAATGCTAAAAGAGCAGAAGAGACAGTCCAGAAAGTTCCCACTGATCATCTTCAGCGCACAGCGAGCTTTGCAACTCTGCAACGCACATTGCTGTCACTCCTCCCTTTTTGCCTGAAAGACCAGCTGAATCCACCATCTCTGTGCCCGCTCTCTGCTGAGCAGCAACAGAGAGAGTAGAGCAGGAATTTTTAGACCTGCCTAAAACAGCAGAAGAGCCTTGAAAAAAATCTCCTGCTTGATCATGTTTTGCACACAGTGAGCTTTAAACTGTGACACAAACATTGCTGTCACTCCTCACTTTATCTCCTAAAAGTGCATTTGAATCCAAAGTTTCTGGCGCGCTCTCTCGTTTCGAGAGGAGTTGTGACAGGGGAGGAGCAGCGCTTGGACTCTAATCCCACAGACGAAGGGCCAGCAGGGAAACTCCTGCAGAGCATCTTCAGCACACAGTGAGCTTTGCAATTCTGCAACACACATTGCTGTCACTCCTCCTTTTCTTGCCTGAAAGACCAATTGATTCCAACATCTCTGTGCCCACTCTCTGCTGAGCAGCAACAGAGAGAGTAGAGCAGGAATGTTTAGACTGGGCTAAAACAGCAGAAGAGCCTTGCAAAAAAGCTCCTCCTGATCATGTTTAGCACACAGTGAGCTTTAAACTGTGACACAAACATTGCTGTCACTCTTCACTCTTTCTCCTAAAAGACCATTTCAATCCAAGAACTCCGTTGCCAGCACTCTGCTGAGCAGCAGTGTGAGCAGGGATGTCTGCAATCTGTAAGGCAGTGGAAGAGACAGGCCTGAAGGCTGCTCTTGTGCTTCTTCAACACACTGAGCTTTACAACTTTGACACACACACTGTTGTCACTCCTCATTGTAGCTCCTAAAAGTGCATTTGAATCCAGCGTTTCTGGTCTCCACTCTCGTTTCAAGAGCAGCAGAGGAAGGTGAGCACGAGCG
Organism: Lathamus discolor; assembly: GCF_037157495.1. NCBI lineage: Eukaryota > Metazoa > Chordata > Aves > Psittaciformes > Psittacidae > Lathamus > Lathamus discolor. Next base: position 6,960,467 of record NC_088908.1, on the reverse strand, counting down.
CTTGGAATCCGCTCCCAGTTCCGAAGGGCAGGGGAGGGAAAGTCCTTGCAGATCATCTTCAGCGCACAGTGAGCTTTGCAACTCTGAAACACACATTGCTGTCACTCCACACTTTATCTCCTAAAAGTGCATTTCAAGCCAACGTTTCTGGTGCGCTCTCTCGCTTCGAGAGCAGTTGTGACAGGGGAGGACGAGCGCTTGGATTCTAATTTCACAGCCGAAGGGCCAGCATGGAAACTACTGCTGGGCATCATCAGCACACATTGAGATTCGCAACTCTGAAACACATATTGCTGTCACCTCTCACTTTCCTACCTGAAAGTCCAATTGAATAATACATCTCCTGTGCTTGCTCTTTGTGAGCAGTAGCAGAATATAGCACTTACGTTTGGACTCTGCTGAAACAGCAGAAGAGACAGTCCAGAAAGTTCCCACTGATCATCTTCAGCACACAGTGAGCTTTGCAACTCTGCAACACACATTGCTGTCACTTCTTTTCCTGCCTGAAAGACCAATTGATTCCAACACCTCTGTGCCCGCTCTCTGCTGAGCAGCAACAGAGAGAGTAGAGCAGGAATGTTTAGCCTGGGCTAAAACAGCAGAAGAGCCTTGCAAAAAATCTCCTGCTTGATCATGTTTTGCACACAGTGAGCTTTAAACTGTGACACAAACATTGCTGTCACTCCTCACTTTATCTCCTAAAAGTGCATTTGAATCCAAAGTTTCCGGCGCGCTCTCTCGTTTCGAGAGGAGTTGTGACAGGGGAGGAGCAGCGCTTGGACTCTAATCCCACAGACGAAGGGCCAGCAGGGAAACTCCTGCAGGGCATCTTCAGCACACAGTGAGCTTTGCAATTCTGCAACACACATTGCTGTAACTCCTCCTTTTCCTGCATGGAAGACCAATTGATTCCAACATCTCTGTGCCCACTCTCTGCTGAGCAGCAGCAGAGAGAAGGAATGTTTAGACTGGGCTAAAACAGCAGAAGAGCCTTGCAAAAAAGCTCCTCCTGATCATGTTTAGCACACAGTGAGCTTTAAACTGTGACACAAACATTGCTGTCACTCTTCACTCTTTCTCCTAAAAGACCATTTCAATCCAAGAACTCCGTTGCCAGCACTCTGCTGAGCAGCAGAGTGAGCAGGAATGTCTGCAATCTGTAAGGCAGTGGAAGAGACAGGCCTGAAGGCTGCTCTTGTGCTTCTTCAACACACTGAGCTTTACAACTGTGACACACACACTGTTGTCACTCCTCATTGTAGCTCCTAAAAGTGCATTTGAATCCAGCGTTTCTGGTCTCCACTCTCGTTTCAAGAGCAGCAGAGGAAGGTGAACACGAGCGCTTGGAATCCTCTCCCAGTTCCGAAGGGCAGGGAGGGAAAGTCCTTGCAGATCATCTTCAGCGCACAGTGAGCTTTGCAACTCTGAAACACACATTGCTGTCACTCCTCACTTCATCTCCTAATAATCCGTTTGAATCCATGGTCTCTCCCGCCCTCTCTCGTTTGAACAGCAGCAGTGACAGGTGAACACGATCTCTTGGCCTCTGCTCCCACAGCCGAAGAGCCCGGAGTGAAAGCTCCGGCAGGGCATCTTCAGCACGCAGTCAGCTTTGCAACTGTGACACATATATTGCTCTCGCTCCGCACTTTCCTACCTCAAAGTCCAATTGAATCCAAAATCTCTGTGCCCTTTCTCTGCTGGGCAGAAGCAGAGTAGAGCAGGAACCTTTAGCCAATGCTAAAAGAGCAGAAGAGACAGTCCAGAAAGTTCCCACTGATCATCTTCAGCGCACAGCGAGCTTTGCAACTCTGCAACGCACATTGCTGTCACTCCTCCCTTTTTGCCTGAAAGACCAGCTGAATCCACCATCTCTGTGCCCGCTCTCTGCTGAGCAGCAACAGAGAGAGTAGAGCAGGAATTTTTAGACCTGCCTAAAACAGCAGAAGAGCCTTGAAAAAAATCTCCTGCTTGATCATGTTTTGCACACAGTGAGCTTTAAACTGTGACACAAACATTGCTGTCACTCCTCACTTTATCTCCTAAAAGTGCATTTGAATCCAAAGTTTCTGGTGCGCTCTCTCGTTTCGAGAGGAGTTGTGACAGGGGAGGAGCAGCGCTTGGACTCTAATCCCACAGACGAAGGGCCAGCAGGGAAACTCCTGCAGGGCATCTTCAGCACACAGTGAGCTTTGCAATTCTGCAACACACATTGCTGTAACTCCTCCTTTTCCTGCCTGGAAGACCTATTGATTCCAACATCTCTGTGCCCACTCTCTGCTGAGCAGCAACAGAGAGAAGGAATGTTTAGACTGGGCTAAAACAGCAGAAGAGCCTTGCAAAAAAGCTCCTCCTGATCATGTTTAGCACACAGTGAGCTTTAAACTGTGACACAAACATTGCTGTCACTCTTCACTCTTTCTCCTAAAAGACCATTTCAATCCAAGAACTCCGTTGCCAGCACTCTGCTGAGCAGCAGAGTGAGCAGGAATGTCTGCAATCTGTAAGGCAGTGGAAGAGACAGGCCTGAAGGCTGCTCTTGTGCTTCTTCAACACACTGAGCTTTACAACTGTGACACACACACTGTTGTCACTCCTCATTGTAGCTCCTAAAAGTGCATTTGAATCCAGCGTTTCTGGTCTCCACTCTCGTTTCAAGAGCAGCAGAGGAAGGTGAACACGAGCGCTTGGAATCCTCTCCCAGTTCCGAAGGGCAGGGAGGGAAAGTCCTTGCAGATCATCTTCAGCGCACAGTGAGCTTTGCAACTCTGAAACACACATTGCTGTCACTCCTCACTTCATCTCCTAATAATCCGTTTGAATCCATGGTCTCTCCCGCCCTCTCTCGTTTGAACAGCAGCAGTGACAGGTGAACACGATCTCTTGGCCTCTGCTCCCACAGCCAAAGAGCCCGGAGTGAAAGCTCCGGCAGGGCATCTTCAGCACGCAGTCAGCTTTGCAACTGTGACACATATATTGCTCTCGCTCCGCACTTTCCTACCTCAAAGTCCAATTGAATCCAAAATCTCTGTGCCCTTTCTCTGCTGGGCAGAAGCAGAGTAGAGCAGGAACCTTTAGCCAATGCTAAAAGAGCAGAAGAGACAGTCCAGAAAGTTCCCACTGATCATCTTCAGCGCACAGCGAGCTTTGCACCTCTGCAACGCACATTGCTGTCACTCCTCCCTTTTTGCCTGAAAGACCAGCTGAATCCACCATCTCTGTGCCCGCTCTCTGCTGAGCAGCAACAGAGAGAGTAGAGCAGGAATTTTTAGACCTGCCTAAAACAGCAGAAGAGCCTTGAAAAAAATCTCCTGCTTGATCATGTTTTGCACACAGTGAGCTTTAAACTGTGACACAAACATTGCTGTCACTCCTCACTTTATCTCCTAAAAGTGCATTTGAATCCAAAGTTTCTGGCGCGCTCTCTCGTTTCGAGAGGAGTTGTGACAGGGGAGGAGCAGCGCTTGGACTCTAATCCCACAGACGAAGGGCCAGCAGGGAAACTCCTGCAGGGCATCTTCAGCACACAGTGAGCTTTGCAATTCTGCAACACACATTGCTGTCACTCCTCCTTTTCTTGCCTGAAAGACCAATTGATTCCAACATCTCTGTGCCCACTCTCTGCTGAGTAGCAACAGAGAGAGTAGAGCAGGAATGTTTAGACTGGGCTAAAACAGCAGAAGAGCCTTGCAAAAAAGCTCCTCCTGATCATGTTTAGCACACAGTGAGCTTTAAACTGTGACACAAACATTGCTGTCACTCTTCACTCTTTCTCCTAAAAGACCATTTCAATCCAAGAACTCCGTTGCCAGCACTCTGCTGAGCAGCAGAGTGAGCAGGGATGTCTGCAATCTGTAAGGCAGTGGAAGAGACAGGCCTGAAGGCTGCTCTTGTGCTTCTTCAACACACTGAGCTTTACAACTTTGACACACACACTGTTGTCACTCCTCATTGTAGCTCCTAAAAGTGCATTTGAATCCAGTGTTTCTGGTCTCCACTCTTGTTTCAAGAGCAGCAGAGGAAGGTGAGCACGAGCGCTTTGAATCCGCTCCCAGTTCCGAAGGGCAGGGGAGGGAAAGTCCTTGCAGATCATCTTCAGCGCACAGTGAGCTTTGCAACTCTGAAACACACATTGCTGTCACTCCTCACTTTATCTCCTAAAAGTGCATTTCAAGCCAACGTTTCTGGTGCGCTCTCTCGCTTCGAGAGCAGTTGTGACAGGGGAGGACGAGCGCTTGGATTCTAATTTCACAGCCGAAGGGCCAGCATGGAAACTACTGCTGGGCATCATCAGCACACATTGAGATTCGCAACTCTGAAACACATATTGCTGTCACCTCTCACTTTCCTACCTGAAAGTCCAATTGAATAATACATCTCCTGTGCTTGCTCTTTGTGAGCAGTAGCAGAATATAGCACTTACGTTTGGACTCTGCTGAAACAGCAGAAGAGACAGTCCAGAAAGTTCCCACTGATCATCTTCAGCACACAGTGAGCTTTGCAACTCTGCAACACACATTGCTGTCACTTCTTTTCCTGCCTGAAAGACCAATTGATTCCAACACCTCTGTGCCCGCTCTCTGCTGAGCAGCAACAGAGAGAGTAGAGCAGGAATGTTTAGCCTGGGCTAAAACAGCAGAAGAGCCTTGCAAAAAATCTCCTGCTTGATCATGTTTTGCACACAGTGAGCTTTAAACTGTGACACAAACATTGCTGTCACTCCTCACTTTATCTCCTAAAAGTGCATTTGAATCCAAAGTTTCTGGTGCGCTCTCTCGTTTCGAGAGGAGTTGTGACAGGGGAGGAGCAGCGCTTGGACTCTAATCCCACAGACGAAGGGCCAGCAGGGAAACTCCTGCAGGGCATCTTCAGCACACAGTGAGCTTTGCAATTCTGCAACACACATTGCTGTAACTCCTCCTTTTCCTGCCTGGAAGACCTATTGATTCCAACATCTCTGTGCCCACTCTCTGCTGAGCAGCAACAGAGAGAAGGAATGTTTAGACTGGGCTAAAACAGCAGAAGAGCCTTGCAAAAAAGCTCCTCCTGATCATGTTTAGCACACAGTGAGCTTTAAACTGTGACACAAACATTGCTGTCACTCTTCACTCTTTCTCCTAAAAGACCATTTCAATCCAAGAACTCCGTTGCCAGCACTCTGCTGAGCAGCAGAGTGAGCAGGAATGTCTGCAATCTGTAAGGCAGTGGAAGAGACAGGCCTGAAGGCTGCTCTTGTGCTTCTTCAACACACTGAGCTTTACAACTGTGACACACACACTGTTGTCACTCCTCATTGTAGCTCCTAAAAGTGCATTTGAATCCAGCGTTTCTGGTCTCCACTCTCGTTTCAAGAGCAGCAGAGGCAGGTGAGCACGAGCGCTTGGAATCCGCTCCCAGTTCCGAAGGGCAGGGAGGGAAAGTCCTTGCAGATCATCTTCAGCGCACAGTGAGCTTTGCAACTCTGAAACACACATTGCTGTCACTCCTCACTTCATCTCCTAATAATCCGTTTGAATCCATGGTCTCTCCCGCCCTCTCTCGTTTGAACAGCAGCAGTGACAGGTGAACACGATCTCTTGGCCTCTGCTCCCACAGCCGAAGAGCCCGGAGTGAAAGCTCCGGCAGGGCATCTTCAGCACGCAGTCAGCTTTGCAACTGTGACACATATATTGCTCTCGCTCCGCACTTTCCTACCTCAAAGTCCAATTGAATCCAAAATCTCTGTGCCCTTTCTCTGCTGGGCAGAAGCAGAGAGAGTAGAGCAGGAACCTTTAGCCAATGCTAAAAGAGCAGAAGAGACAGTCCAGAAAGTTCCCACTGATCATCTTCAGCGCACAGCGAGCTTTGCAACTCTGCAACACACATTGCTGTCACTCCTCCCTTTTTGCCTGAAAGACCAGCTGAATCCACCATCTCTGTGCCCGCTCTCTGCTGAGCAGCAACAGAGAGAGTAGAGCAGGAATTTTTAGACCTGCCTAAAACAGCAGAAGAGCCTTGAAAAAAATCTCCTGCTTGATCATGTTTTGCACACAGTGAGCTTTAAACTGTGACACAAACATTGCTGTCACTCCTCACTTTATCTCCTAAAAGTGCATTTGAATCCAAAGTTTCTGGTGCGCTCTCTCGTTTGGAGAGGAGTTGTGACAAGGGAGGAGCAGCGCTTGGACTCTAATCCCACAGACGAAGGGCCAGCAGGGAAACTCCTGCAGGGCATCTTCAGCACACAGTGAGCTTTACAATTCTGCAACACACATTGCTGTCACTCCTCCTTTTCTTGCCTGAAAGACCAATTGATTCCAACACCTCTGTGCCCACTCTCTGCTGAGCAGCAACAGAGAGAGTAGAGCAGGAATGTTTAGACTGGGCTAAAACAGCAGAAGAGCCTTGCAAAAAAGCTCCTCCTGATCATGTTTAGCACACAGTGAGCTTTAAACTGTGACACAAGCATTGGTGTCACTCTTCACTCTTTCTCCTAAAAGACCATTTCAATCCCAGAACTCCGTTGCCAGCACTCTGCTGAGCAGCAGAGTGAGCAGGGATGTCTGCAATCTGTAAGGCAGTGGAAGAGACAGGCCTGAAGGCTGCTCTTGTGCTTCTTCAACACACTGAGCTTTACAACTTTGACACACACACTGTTGTCACTCCTCATTGTAGCTCCTAAAAGTGCATTTGAATCCAGCGTTTCTGGTCTCCACTCTCGTTTCCAGTGCACCAGAGGCAGGTGAGCACGAGCGCTTGGAATCCGCTCCCAGTTCCGAAGGGCAGGGAGGGAAAGTTCTTGCAGATCATCTTCAGCGCACAGTGAGCTTTGCAACTCTGAAACACACATTGCTGTCACTCCTCACTTTATCTCCTAAAAGTGCATTTCAAGCCAACGTTTCTGGTGCGCTCTCTCGCTTCGAGAGCAGTTGTGACAGGGGAGGACGAGCGCTTGGATTCTAATTTCACAGCCGAAGGGCCAGCATGGAAACTACTGCTGGGCATCTTCAGCACACATTGAGATTCGCAACTCTGAAACACATATTGCTGTCACCTCTCACTTTCCTACCTGAAAGTCCAATTGAATAATACATCTCCTGTGCTTGCTCTTTGTGAGCAGTAGCAGAATATAGCACTTACGTTTGGACTCTGCTGAAACAGCAGAAGAGACAGTCCAGAAAGTTCCCACTGATCATCTTCAGCACACAGTGAGCTCTGCAACTCTGCAACACACATTGCTGTCTCTTCTTTTCCTGCCTGAAAGACCAGCTGAATCCACCATCTCTGTGCCCGCTCTCTGCTGAGCAGCAACAGAGAGAGTAGAGCAGGAATGTTTAGCCTGGGCTAAAACAGCAGAAGAGCCTTGCAAAAAATCTCCTGCTTGATCATGTTTTGCACACAGTGAGCTTTAAACTGTGACACAAACATTGCTGTCACTCCTCACTTTATCTCCTAAAAGTGCATTTGAATCCAAAGTTTCTGGTGCGCTCTCTCGTTTCGAGAGGAGTTGTGACAGGGGAGGAGCAGCGCTTGGACTCTAATCCCACAGACGAAGGGCCAGCAGGGAAACTCCTGCAGGGCATCTTCAGCACACAGTGAGCTTTGCAATTCTGCAACACACATTGCTGTAACTCCTCCTTTTCCTGCCTGGAAGACCAATGGATTCCAACATCTCTGTGCCCACTCTCTGCTGAGCAGCAGCAGAGAGAAGGAATGTTTAGACTGGGCTAAAACAGCAGAAGAGCCTTGCAAAAAAGCTCCTCCTGATCATGTTTAGCACACAGTGAGCTTTAAACTGTGACACAAACATTGCTGTCACTCTTCACTCTTTCTCCTAAAAGACCATTTCAATCCAAGAACTCCGTTGCCAGCACTCTGCTGAGCAGCAGAGTGAGCAGGAATGTCTGCAATCTGTAAGGCAGTGGAAGAGACAGGCCTGAAGGCTGCTCTTGTGCTTCTTCAACACACTGAGCTTTACAACTGTGACACACACACTGTTGTCACTCCTCATTGTAGCTCCTAAAAGTGCATTTGAATCCAGGGTTTCTGGTCTCCACTCTCGTTTCAAGAGCAGCAGAGGAAGGTGAGCACGAGCGCTTGGAATCCGCTCCCAGTTCCGAAGGGCAGGGAGGGAAAGTCCTTGCAGATCATCTTCAGCGCACAGTGAGCTTTGCAACTCTGAAACACACATTGCTGTCACTCCTCACTTCATCTCCTAATAATCCGTTTGAATCCATGGTCTCTCCCGCCCTCTCTCGTTTGAACAGCAGCAGTGACAGGTGAACACGATCTCTTGGCCTCTGCTCCCACAGCCGAAGAGCCCGGAGTGAAAGCTCCGGCAGGGCATCTTCAGCACGCAGTCAGCTTTGCAACTGTGACACATATATTGCTCTCGCTCCGCACTTTCCTACCTCAAAGTCCAATTGAATCCAAAATCTCTGTGCCCTTTCTCTGCTGGGCAGAAGCAGAGTAGAGCAGGAACCTTTAGCCAATGCTAAAAGAGCAGAAGAGACAGTCCAGAAAGTTCCCACTGATCATCTTCAGCGCACAGCGAGCTTTGCAACTCTGCAACGCACATTGCTGTCACTCCTCCCTTTTTGCCTGAAAGACCAGCTGAATCCACCATCTCTGTGCCCGCTCTCTGCTGAGCAGCAACAGAGAGAGTAGAGCAGGAATTTTTAGACCTGCCTAAAACAGCAGAAGAGCCTTGAAAAAAATCTCCTGCTTGATCATGTTTTGCACACAGTGAGCTTTAAACTGTGACACAAACATTGCTGTCACTCCTCACTTTATCTCCTAAAAGTGCATTTGAATCCAAAGTTTCTGGTGCGCTCTCTCGTTTCGAGAGGAGTTGTGACAGGGGAGGAGCAGCGCTTGGACTCTAATCCCACAGACGAAGGGCCAGCAGGGAAACTCCTGCAGGGCATCTTCAGCACACAGTGAGCTTTGCAATTCTGCAACACACATTGCTGTCACTCCTCCTTTTCTTGCCTGAAAGACCAATTGATTCCAACATCTCTGTGCCCACTCTCTGCTGAGCAGCAACAGAGAGAGTAGAGCAGGAATGTTTAGACTGGGCTAAAACAGCAGAAGAGCCTTGCAAAAAAGCTCCTCCTGATCATGTTTAGCACACAGTGAGCTTTAAACTGTGACACAAACATTGCTGTCACTCTTCACTCTTTCTCCTAAAAGACCATTTCAATCCAAGAACTCCGTTGCCAGCACTCTGCTGAGCAGCAGAGTGAGCAGGGATGTCTGCAATCTGTAAGGCAGTGGAAGAGACAGGCCTGAAGGCTGCTCTTGTGCTTCTTCAACACACTGAGCTTTACAACTTTGACACACACACTGTTGTCACTCCTCATTGTAGCTCCTAAAAGTGCATTTGAATCCAGGGTTTCTGGTCTCCACTCTCGTTTCCAGTGCAGCAGAGGCAGGTGAGCACGAGCGCTTGGAATCCGCTCCCAGTTCCGAAGGGCAGGGGAGGGAAAGTCCTTGCAGATCATCTTCAGCGCACAGTGAGCTTTGCAACTCTGAAACACACATTGCTGTCACTCCTCACTTTATCTCCTTAAAGTGCATTTCAATCCAACGTTTCTGGTGCGCTCTCTCGCTTCGAGAGCAGTTGTGACAGGGGAGGACGAGCGCTTGGATTCTAATTTCACAGCCGAAGGGCCAGCATGGAAACTACTGCTGGGCATCTTCAGCACACATTGAGATTCACAACTCTGAAACACATATTGCTGTCACCTCTCACTTTCCTACCTGAAAGTCCAATTGAATAATACATCTCCTGTGCTTGCTCTTTGTGAGCAGTAGCAGAATATAGCACTTACGTTTGGACTCTGCTGAAACAGCAGAAGAGACAGTCCAGAAAGTTCCCACTGATCATCTTCAGCACACAGAGAGCTTTGCAACTCTGCAACACACATTGCTGTCACTTCTTTTCCTGCCGGAAAGACCAATTGATTCCAACACCTCTGTGCCCGCTCTCTGCTGAGCAGCAACAGAGAGAGTAGAGCAGGAATGTTTAGCCTGGGCTAAAACAGCAGAAGAGCCTTGCAAAAAATCTCCTGCTTGATCATGTTTTGCACTCAGTGAGCTTTAAACTGTGACACAAACATTGCTGTCACTCCTCACTTTATCTCCTAAAAGTGCATTTGAATCCAAAGTTTCTGGTGCGCTCTCTCGTTTCGAGAGCAGATGTCACAGGGGAGGACGAGCGTTTGGACTCTAATTTCACAGACGAATTGCCAGCATGGAAAATCCTGCTGGGCATCTTCAGCACCCAGTGAGCTTTGCAACTCTGAAACACACATTGCTGTCACCTCTCACTTTCCTACCTGAAAGTCCAATTGAATCCTACATCTCCTGTGCTTGCTCTTTGTGAGCAGTAGCAGAATATAGCACTTACGTTTGGACTCTGAAGAAACAGCAGAAGAGACAGTCCAGAAAATTCCCACTGATCATCTTCAGCGAACAGCGAGCTTTGCAACTCTGCAACACACATTGCTGTCACTTCTTTTCCTGCCTGAAAGACCAATTGATTCCAACATCTCTGTGCCCACTCTCTGCTGAGTAGCAACAGAGAGTTGAGCAGGAATGTTTAGCCTGGGCTAAAACAGCAGAAGAGCCTTGCAAAAAATCTCCTGCTTGATCATGTTTTGCACACAGTGAGCTTTAAACTGTGACACAAACATTGCTGTCACTCCTCACTTTATCTCCTAAAAGTTCATTTGAATCCAAAGTTTCTGGTACGCTCTCTCGTTTGGAGAGGAGTTGTGACAGGGGAGTAGCAGCGCTTGGACTCTAATCCCACAGACGAAGGGCCAGCAGGGAAACTCCTGCAGGGCATCTTCAGCACACAGTGAGCTTTGCAACTCTGCAAAACACATTGCTGTAACTCCTCCTTTTCCTGCCTGGAAGACCTATTGATTCCAACATCTCTGTGCCCACTCTCTGCTGAGCAGCAACAGAGAGAAGGAATGTTTAGACTGGGCTAAAACAGCAGAAGAGCCTTGCAAAAAAGCTCCTCCTGATCATGTTTAGCACACAGTGAGCTTTAAACTGTGACACAAACATTGCTGTCACTCTTCACTCTTTCTCCTAAAAGACCATTTCAATCCAAGAACTCCGTTGCCAGCACTCTGCTGAGCAGCAGAGTGAGCAGGAATGTCTGCAATCTGTAAGGCAGTGGAAGAGACAGGCCTGAAGGCTGCTCTTGTGCTTCTTCAACACACTGAGCTTTACAACTGTGACACACACACTGTTGTCACTCCTCATTGTAGCTCCTAAAAGTGCATTTGAATCCAGCGTTTCTGGTCTCCACTCTCGTTTCAAGAGCAGCAGAGGAAGGTGAGCACGAGCGCTTGGAATCCGCTCCCAGTTCCGAAGGGCAGGGAGGGAAAGTCCTTGCAGATCATCTTCAGCGCACAGTGAGCTTTGCAACTCTGAAACACACATTGCTGTCACTCCTCACTTCATCTCCTAATAATCCGTTTGAATCCATGGTCTCTCCCGCCCTCTCTCGTTTGAACAGCAGCAGTGACAGGTGAACACGATCTCTTGGCCTCTGCTCCCACAGCCGAAGAGCCCGGAGTGAAAGCTCCGGCAGGGCATCTTCAGCACGCAGTCAGCTTTGCAACTGTGACACATATATTGCTCTCGCTCCGCACTTTCCTACCTCAAAGTCCAATTGAATCCAAAATCTCTGTGCCCTTTCTCTGCTGGGCAGAAGCAGAGTAGAGCAGGAACCTTTAGCCAATGCTAAAAGAGCAGAAGAGACAGTCCAGAAAGTTCCCACTGATCATCTTCAGCGCACAGCGAGCTTTGCAACTCTGCAACGCACATTGCTGTCACTCCTCCCTTTTTGCCTGAAAGACCAGCTGAATCCACCATCTCTGTGCCCGCTCTCTGCTGAGCAGCAACAGAGAGAGTAGAGCAGGAATTTTTAGACCTGCCTAAAACAGCAGAAGAGCCTTGAAAAAAATCTCCTGCTTGATCATGTTTTGCACACAGTGAGCTTTAAACTGCGACACAAACATTGCTGTCACTCCTCACTTTATCTCCTAAAAGTGCATTTGAATCCAAAGTTTCTGGCGCGCTCTCTCGTTTCGAGAGGAGTTGTGACAGGGGAGGAGCAGCGCTTGGACTCTAATCCCACAGACGAAGGGCCAGCAGGGAAACTCCTGCAGAGCATCTTCAGCACACAGTGAGCTTTGCAATTCTGCAACACACATTGCTGTCACTCCTCCTTTTCTTGCCTGAAAGACCAATTGATTCCAACATCTCTGTGCCCACTCTCTGCTGAGCAGCAACAGAGAGAGTAGAGCAGGAATGTTTAGACTGGGCTAAAACAGCAGAAGAGCCTTGCAAAAAAGCTCCTCCTGATCATGTTTAGCACACAGTGAGCTTTAAACTGTGACACAAACATTGCTGTCACTCTTCACTCTTTCTCCTAAAAGACCATTTCAATCCAAGAACTCCGTTGCCAGCACTCTGCTGAGCAGCAGAGTGAGCAGGGATGTCTGCAATCTGTAAGGCAGTGGAAGAGACAGGCCTGAAGGCTGCTCTTGTGCTTCTTCAACACACTGAGCTTTACAACTTTGACACACACACTGTTGTCACTCCTCATTGTAGCTCCTAAAAGTGCATTTGAATCCAGCGTTTCTGGTCTCCACTCTCGTTTCAAGAGCAGCAGAGGAAGGTGAGCACGAGCGCTTTGAATCCGCTCCCAGTTCCGAAGGGCAGGGGAGGGAAAGTCCTTGCAGATCATCTTCAGCGCACAGTGAGCTTTGCAACTCTGAAACACACATTGCTGTCACTCCTCACTTTATCTCCTAAAAGTGCATTTCAAGCCAACGTTTCTGGTGCGCTCTCTCGCTTCGAGAGCAGTTGTGACAGGGGAGGACGAGCGCTTGGATTCTAATTTCACAGCCGAAGGGCCAGCATGGAAACTACTGCTGGGCATCATCAGCACACATTGAGATTCGCAACTCTGAAACACATATTGCTGTCACCTCTCACTTTCCTACCTGAAAGTCCAATTGAATAATACATCTCCTGTGCTTGCTCTTTGTGAGCAGTAGCAGAATATAGCACTTACGTTTGGACTCTGCTGAAACAGCAGAAGAGACAGTCCAGAAAGTTCCCACTGATCATCTTCAGCACACAGTGAGCTTTGCAACTCTGCAACACACATTGCTGTCACTTCTTTTCCTGCCTGAAAGACCAATTGATTCCAACACCTCTGTGCCCGCTCTCTGCTGAGCAGCAACAGAGAGAGTAGAGCAGGAATGTTTAGACCTGCCTAAAACAGCAGAAGAGCCTTGCAAAAAATCTCCTGCTTGATCATGTTTTGCACACAGTGAGCTTTAAACTGTGACACAAACATTGCTGTCACTCCTCACTTTATCTCCTAAAAGTGCATTTGAATCCAAAGTTTCTGGTGCGCTCTCTCGTTTCGAGAGGAGTTGTGACAGGGGAGGAGCAGCGCTTGGACTCTAATCCCACAGACGAAGGGCCAGCAGGGAAACTCTTGCAGGGCATCTTCAGCACACAGTGAGCTTTGCAATTCTGCAACACACATTGCTGTAACTCCTCCTTTTCCTGCATGGAAGACCAATTGATTCCAACATCTCTGTGCCCACTCTCTGCTGAGCGGCAACAGAGAGAAGGAATGTTTAGACTGGGCTAAAACAGCAGAAGAGCCTTGCAAAAAAGCTCCTCCTGATCATGTTTAGCACACAGTGAGCTTTAAACTGTGACACAAACATTGCTGTCACTCTTCACTCTTTCTCCTAAAAGACCATTTCAATCCAAGAACTCCGTTGCCAGCACTCTGCTGAGCAGCAGAGTGAGCAGGAATGTCTGCAATCTGTAAGGCAGTAGAAGAGACAGGCCTGAAGGCTGCTCTTGTGCTTCTTCAACACACTGAGCTTTACAACTGTGACACACACACTGTTGTCACTCCTCATTGTAGCTCCTAAAAGTGCATTTGAATCCAGCGTTTCTGGTCTCCACTCTCGTTTCCAGTGCAGCAGAGGAAGGTGAACACGAGCGCTTGGAATCCTCTCCCAGTTCCGAAGGGCAGGGAGGGAAAGTCCTTGCAGATCATCTTCAGCGCACAGTGAGCTTTGCAACTCTGAAACACACATTGCTGTCACTCCTCACTTCATCTCCTAATAATCCGTTTGAATCCATGGTCTCTCCCGCCCTCTCTCGTTTGAACAGCAGCAGTGACAGGTGAACACGATCTCTTGGCCTCTGCTCCCACAGCCGAAGAGCCCGGAGTGAAAGCTCCGGCAGGGCATCTTCAGCACGCAGTCAGCTTTGCAACTGTGACACATATATTGCTCTCGCTCCGCACTTTCCTACCTCAAAGTCCAATTGAATCCAAAATCTCTGTGCCCTTTCTCTGCTGGGCAGAAGCAGAGTAGAGCAGGAACCTTTAGCCAATGCTAAAAGAGCAGAAGAGACAGTCCAGAAAGTTCCCACTGATCATCTTCAGCGCACAGCGAGCTTTGCAACTCTGCAACGCACATTGCTGTCACTCCTCCCTTTTTGCCTGAAAGACCAGCTGAATCCACCATCTCTGTGCCCGCTCTCTGCTGAGCAGCAACAGAGAGAGTAGAGCAGGAATTTTTAGACCTGCCTAAAACAGCAGAAGAGCCTTGAAAAAAATCTCCTGCTTGATCATGTTTTGCACACAGTGAGCTTTAAACTGTGACACAAACATTGCTGTCACTCCTCACTTTATCTCCTAAAAGTGCATTTGAATCCAAAGTTTCTGGTGCGCTCTCTCGTTTCGAGAGGAGTTGTGACAGGGGAGGAGCAGCGCTTGGACTCTAATCCCACAGACGAAGGGCCAGCAGGGAAACTCCTGCAGGGCATCTTCAGCACACAGTGAGCTTTGCAATTCTGCAACACACATTGCTGTAACTCCTCCTTTTCCTGCATGGAAGACCAATTGATTCCAACATCTCTGTGCCCACTCTCTGCTGAGCAGCAGCAGAGAGAAGGAATGTTTAGACTGGGCTAAAACAGCAGAAGAGCCTTGCAAAAAAGCTCCTCCTGAT
The DNA here is from genome assembly GCF_037157495.1 of Lathamus discolor. Taxonomy (NCBI): domain Eukaryota; kingdom Metazoa; phylum Chordata; class Aves; order Psittaciformes; family Psittacidae; genus Lathamus; species Lathamus discolor. The sequence continues at coordinate 6,945,414 of NC_088908.1, read as the reverse complement.
CATGTTTAGCACACAGTGAGCTTTAAACTGTGACACAAACATTGCTGTCACTCTTCACTCTTTCTCCTAAAAGACCATTTCAATCCAAGAACTCCGTTGCCAGCACTCTGCTGAGCAGCAGAGTGAGCAGGAATGTCTGCAATCTGTAAGGCAGTGGAAGAGACAGGCCTGAAGGCTGCTCTTGTGCTTCTTCAACACACTGAGCTTTACAACTGTGACACACACACTGTTGTCACTCCTCATTGTAGCTCCTAAAAGTGCATTTGAATCCAGCGTTTCTGGTCTCCACTCTCGTTTCAAGAGCAGCAGAGGAAGGTGAACACGAGCGCTTGGAATCCTCTCCCAGTTCCGAAGGGCAGGGAGGGAAAGTCCTTGCAGATCATCTTCAGCGCACAGTGAGCTTTGCAACTCTGAAACACACATTGCTGTCACTCCTCACTTCATCTCCTAATAATCCGTTTGAATCCATGGTCTCTCCCGCCCTCTCTCGTTTGAACAGCAGCAGTGACAGGTGAACACGATCTCTTGGCCTCTGCTCCCACAGCCAAAGAGCCCGGAGTGAAAGCTCCGGCAGGGCATCTTCAGCACGCAGTCAGCTTTGCAACTGTGACACATATATTGCTCTCGCTCCGCACTTTCCTACCTCAAAGTCCAATTGAATCCAAAATCTCTGTGCCCTTTCTCTGCTGGGCAGAAGCAGAGTAGAGCAGGAACCTTTAGCCAATGCTAAAAGAGCAGAAGAGACAGTCCAGAAAGTTCCCACTGATCATCTTCAGCGCACAGCGAGCTTTGCAACTCTGCAACGCACATTGCTGTCACTCCTCCCTTTTTGCCTGAAAGACCAGCTGAATCCACCATCTCTGTGCCCGCTCTCTGCTGAGCAGCAACAGAGAGAGTAGAGCAGGAATTTTTAGACCTGCCTAAAACAGCAGAAGAGCCTTGAAAAAAATCTCCTGCTTGATCATGTTTTGCACACAGTGAGCTTTAAACTGTGACACAAACATTGCTGTCACTCCTCACTTTATCTCCTAAAAGTGCATTTGAATCCAAAGTTTCTGGCGCGCTCTCTCGTTTCGAGAGGAGTTGTGACAGGGGAGGAGCAGCGCTTGGACTCTAATCCCACAGACGAAGGGCCAGCAGGGAAACTCCTGCAGAGCATCTTCAGCACACAGTGAGCTTTGCAATTCTGCAACACACATTGCTGTCACTCCTCCTTTTCTTGCCTGAAAGACCAATTGATTCCAACATCTCTGTGCCCACTCTCTGCTGAGCAGCAACAGAGAGAGTAGAGCAGGAATGTTTAGACTGGGCTAAAACAGCAGAAGAGCCTTGCAAAAAAGCTCCTCCTGATCATGTTTAGCACACAGTGAGCTTTAAACTGTGACACAAACATTGCTGTCACTCTTCACTCTTTCTCCTAAAAGACCATTTCAATCCAAGAACTCCGTTGCCAGCACTCTGCTGAGCAGCAGTGTGAGCAGGGATGTCTGCAATCTGTAAGGCAGTGGAAGAGACAGGCCTGAAGGCTGCTCTTGTGCTTCTTCAAAACACTGAGCTTTACAACTTTGACACACACACTGTTGTCACTCCTCATTGTAGCTCCTAAAAGTGCATTTGAATCCAGCGTTTCTGGTCTCCACTCTCGTTTCAAGAGCAGCAGAGGAAGGTGAGCACGAGCGCTTGGAATCCGCTCCCAGTTCCGAAGGGCAGGGGAGGGAAAGTCCTTGCAGATCATCTTCAGCGCACAGTGAGCTTTGCAACTCTGAAACACACATTGCTGTCACTCCACACTTTATCTCCTAAAAGTGCATTTCAAGCCAACGTTTCTGGTGCGCTCTCTCGCTTCGAGAGCAGTTGTGACAGGGGAGGACGAGCGCTTGGATTCTAATTTCACAGCCGAAGGGCCAGCATGGAAACTACTGCTGGGCATCATCAGCACACATTGAGATTCGCAACTCTGAAACACATATTGCTGTCACCTCTCACTTTCCTACCTGAAAGTCCAATTGAATAATACATCTCCTGTGCTTGCTCTTTGTGAGCAGTAGCAGAATATAGCACTTACGTTTGGACTCTGCTGAAACAGCAGAAGAGACAGTCCAGAAAGTTCCCACTGATCATCTTCAGCACACAGTGAGCTTTGCAACTCTGCAACACACATTGCTGTCACTTCTTTTCCTGCCTGAAAGACCAATTGATTCCAACACCTCTGTGCCCGCTCTCTGCTGAGCAGCAACAGAGAGAGTAGAGCAGGAATGTTTAGACCTGCCTAAAACAGCAGAAGAGCCTTGCAAAAAATCTCCTGCTTGATCATGTTTTGCACACAGTGAGCTTTAAACTGTGACACAAACATTGCTGTCACTCCTCACTTTATCTCCTAAAAGTGCATTTGAATCCAAAGTTTCTGGCGCGCTCTCTCGTTTCGAGAGGAGTTGTGACAGGGGAGGAGCAGCGCTTGGACTCTAATCCCACAGACGAAGGGCCAGCAGGGAAACGCCTGCAGGGCATCTTCAGCACACAGTGAGCTTTGCAATTCTGCAACACACATTGCTGTAACTCCTCCTTTTCCTGCCAGGAAGACCAATGGATTCCAACATCTCTGTGCCCACTCTCTGCTGAGCAGCAACAGAGAGAAGGAATGTTTAGACTGGGCTAAAACAGCAGAAGAGCCTTGCAAAAAAGCTCCTCCTGATCATGTTTAGCACACAGTGAGCTTTAAACTGTGACACAAACATTGCTGTCACTCTTCACTCTTTCTCCTAAAAGACCATTTCAATCCAAGAACTCCGTTGCCAGCACTCTGCTGAGCAGCAGAGTGAGCAGGAATGTCTGCAATCTGTAAGGCAGTGGAAGAGACAGGCCTGAAGGCTGCTCTTGTGCTTCTTCAACACACTGAGCTTTACAACTGTGACACACACACTGTTGTCACTCCTCATTGTAGCTCCTAAAAGTGCATTTGAATCCAGGGTTTCTGGTCTCCACTCTCGTTTCAAGAGCAGCAGAGGAAGGTGAGCACGAGCGCTTGGAATCCGCTCCCAGTTCCGAAGGGCAGGGAGGGAAAGTCCTTGCAGATCATCTTCAGCGCACAGTGAGCTTTGCAACTCTGAAACACACATTGCTGTCACTCCTCACTTCATCTCCTAATAATCCGTTTGAATCCATGGTCTCTCCCGCCCTCTCTCGTTTGAACAGCAGCAGTGACAGGTGAACACGATCTCTTGGCCTCTGCTCCCACAGCCGAAGAGCCCGGAGTGAAAGCTCCGGCAGGGCATCTTCAGCACGCAGTCAGCTTTGCAACTGTGACACATATATTGCTCTCGCTCCGCACTTTCCTACCTCAAAGTCCAATTGAATCCAAAATCTCTGTGCCCTTTCTCTGCTGGGCAGAAGCAGAGTAGAGCAGGAACCTTTAGCCAATGCTAAAAGAGCGGAAGAGACAGTCCAGAAAGTTCCCACTGATCATCTTCAGCGCACAGCGAGCTTTGCAACTCTGCAACACACATTGCTGTCACTCCTCCCTTTTTGCCTGAAAGACCAGCTGAATCCACCATCTCTGTGCCCGCTCTCTGCTGAGCAGCAACAGAGAGAGTAGAGCAGGAATTTTTAGACCTGCCTAAAACAGCAGAAGAGCCTTGCAAAAAATCTCCTGCTTGATCATGTTTTGCACACAGTGAGCTTTAAACTGTGACACAAACATTGCTGTCACTCCTCACTTTATCTCCTAAAAGTGCATTTGAATCCAAAGTTTCTGGTGCGCTCTCTCGTTTCGAGAGGAGTTGTGACAGGGGAGGAGCAGCGCTTGGACTCTAATCCCACAGACGAAGGGCCAGCAGGGAAACTCCTGCAGGGCATCTTCAGCACACAGTGAGCTTTGCAATTCTGCAACACACATTGCTGTCACTCCTCCTTTTCTTGCCTGAAAGACCAATTGATTCCAACATCTCTGTGCCCACTCTCTGCTGAGCAGCAACAGAGAGAGTAGAGCAGGAATGTTTAGACTGGGCTAAAACAGCAGAAGAGCCTTGCAAAAAAGCTCCTCCTGATCATGTTTAGCACACAGTGAGCTTTAAACTGTGACACAAACATTGCTGTCACTCTTCACTCTTTCTCCTAAAAGACCATTTCAATCCAAGAACTCCGTTGCCAGCACTCTGCTGAGCAGCAGAGTGAGCAGGAATGTCTGCAATCTGTAAGGCAGTGGAAGAGACAGGCCTGAAGGCTGCTCTTGTGCTTCTTCAACACACTGAGCTTTACAACTGTGACACACACACTGTTGTCACTCCTCATTGTAGCTCCTAAAAGTGCATTTGAATCCAGCGTTTCTGGTCTCCACCCTCGTTTCCAGTGCAGCAGAGGCAGGTGAGCACGAGCGCTTGGAATCCGCTCCCAGTTCCGAAGGGCAGGGAGGGAAAGTCCTTGCAGATCATCTTCAGCGCACAGTGAGCTTTGCAACTCTGAAACACACATTGCTGTCACTCCTCACTTCATCTCCTAATAATCCGTTTGAATCCATGGTCTCTCCCGCCCTCTCTCGTTTGAACAGCAGCAGTGACAGGTGAACACGATCTCTTGGCCTCTGCTCCCACAGCCGAAGAGCCCGGAGTGAAAGCTCCGGCAGGGCATCTTCAGCACGCAGTCAGCTTTGCAACTGTGACACATATATTGCTCTCGCTCCGCACTTTCCTACCTCAAAGTCCAATTGAATCCAAAATCTCTGTGCCCTTTCTCTGCTGGACAGAAGCAGAGTAGAGCAGGAACCTTTAGCCAATGCTAAAAGAGCAGAAGAGACAGTCCAGAAAGTTCCCACTGATCATCTTCAGCGCACAGCGAGCTTTGCAACTCTGCAACACACATTGCTGTCACTCCTCCCTTTTTGCCTGAAAGACCAGCTGAATCCACCATCTCTGTGCCCGCTCTCTGCTGAGCAGCAACAGAGAGAGTAGAGCAGGAATTTTTAGACCTGCCTAAAACAGCAGAAGAGCCTTGAAAAAAATCTCCTGCTTGATCATGTTTTGCACACAGTGAGCTTTAAACTGTGACACAAATATTGCTGTCACTCCTCACTTTATCTCCTAAAAGTGCATTTGAATCCAAAGTTTCTGGTGCGCTCTCTCGTTTCGAGAGGAGTTGTGACAGGGGAGGAGCAGCGCTTGGACTCTAATCCCACAGACGAAGGGCCAGCAGGGAAACTCCTGCAGGGCATCTTCAGCACACAGTGAGCTTTGCAATTCTGCAACACACATTGCTGTCACTCCTCCTTTTCTTGCCTGAAAGACCAATTGATTCCAACATCTCTGTGCCCACTCTCTGCTGAGCAGCAACAGAGAGAGTAGAGCAGGAATGTTTAGACTGGGCTAAAACAGCAGAAGAGCCTTGCAAAAAAGCTCCTCCTGATCATGTTTAGCACACAGTGAGCTTTAAACTGTGACACAAACATTGCTGTCACTCTTCACTCTTTCTCCTAAAAGACCATTTCAATCCAAGAACTCCGTTGCCAGCACTCTGCTGAGCAGCAGAGTGAGCAGGAATGTCTGCAATCTGTAAGGCAGTGGAAGAGACAGGCCTGAAGGCTGCTCTTGTGCTTCTTCAACACACTGAGCTTTACAACTGTGACACACACACTGTTGTCACTCCTCATTGTAGCTCCTAAAAGTGCATTTGAATCCAGCGTTTCTGGTCTCCACCCTCGTTTCCAGTGCAGCAGAGGCAGGTGAGCACGAGCGCTTGGAATCCGCTCCCAGTTCCGAAGGGCAGGGAGGGAAAGTCCTTGCAGATCATCTTCAGCGCACAGTGAGCTTTGCAACTCTGAAACACACATTGCTGTCACTCCTCACTTCATCTCCTAATAATCCGTTTGAATCCATGGTCTCTCCCGCCCTCTCTCGTTTGAACAGCAGCAGTGACAGGTGAACACGATCTCTTGGCCTCTGCTCCCACAGCCGAAGAGCCCGGAGTGAAAGCTCCGGCAGGGCATCTTCAGCACGCAGTCAGCTTTGCAACTGTGACACATATATTGCTCTCGCTCCGCACTTTCCTACCTCAAAGTCCAATTGAATCCAAAATCTCTGTGCCCTTTCTCTGCTGGACAGAAGCAGAGTAGAGCAGGAACCTTTAGCCAATGCTAAAAGAGCAGAAGAGACAGTCCAGAAAGTTCCCACTGATCATCTTCAGCGCACAGCGAGCTTTGCAACTCTGCAACACACATTGCTGTCACTCCTCCCTTTTTGCCTGAAAGACCAGCTGAATCCACCATCTCTGTGCCCGCTCTCTGCTGAGCAGCAACAGAGAGAGTAGAGCAGGAATTTTTAGACCTGCCTAAAACAGCAGAAGAGCCTTGAAAAAAATCTCCTGCTTGATCATGTTTTGCACACAGTGAGCTTTAAACTGTGACACAAACATTGCTGTCACTCCTCACTTTATCTCCTAAAATTGCATTTCAAGCCAACGTTTCTGGTGCGCTCTCTCGCTTCGAGAGCAGTTGTTACAGGGGAGGACGAGCGCTTGGATTCTAATTTCACAGCCGAAGGGCCAGCATGGAAACTACTGCTGGGCATCTTCAGCACACATTGAGATTCGCAACTCTGAAACACATATTGCTGTCACCTCTCACTTTCCTACCTGAAAGTCCAATTGAATAATACATCTCCTGTTCTTGCTCTTTGTGAGCAGTAGCAGAATATAGCACTTACGTTTGGACTCTGCTGAAACAGCAGAAGAGACAGTCCAGAAAGTTCCCACTGATCATCTTCAGCACACAGTGAGCTTTGCAACTCTGCAACACACATTGCTGTCTCTTCTTTTCCTGCCTGAAAGACCAGCTGAATCCACCATCTCTGTGCCCGCTCTCTGCTGAGCAGCAACAGAGAGAGTAGAGCAGGAATGTTTAGCCTGGGCTAAAACAGCAGAAGAGCCTTGCAAAAAATCTCCTGCTTGATCATGTTTTGCACACAGTGAGCTTTAAACTGTGACACAAACATTGCTGTCATTCCTCACTTTATCTCCTAAAAGTGCATTTGAATCCAAAGTTTCTGGTGCGCTCTCTCGTTTCGAGAGGAGTTGTGACAGGGGAGGAGCAGCGCTTGGACTCTAATCCCACAGACGAAGGGCCAGCAGGGAAACTCCTGCAGGGCATCTTCAGCACACAGTGAGCTTTGCAATTCTGCAACACACATTGCTGTAACTCCTTTTCCTGCCTGGAAGACCAATTGATTCCAACATCTCTGTGCCCACTCTCTGCTGAGCAGCAACAGAGAGAAGGAATGTTTAGATTGGGCTAAAACAGCAGAAGAGCCTTGCAAAAAAGCTCCTCCTGATCATGTTTAGCACACAGTGAGCTTTAAACTGTGACACAAACATTGCTGTCACTCTTCACTCTTTCTCCTAAAAGACCATTTCAATCCAAGAACTCCGTTGCCAGCACTCTGCTGAGCAGCAGAGTGAGCAGGAATGTCTGCAATCTGTAAGGCAGTGGAAGAGACAGGCCTGAAGGCTGCTCTTGTGCTTCTTCAACACACTGAGCTTTACAACTGTGACACACACACTGTTGTCACTCCTCATTGTAGCTCCTAAAAGTGCATTTGAATCCAGCGTTTCTGATCTCCACTCTCGTTTCAAGAGCAGCAGAGGAAGGTGAACACGAGCGCTTGGAATCCTCTCCCAGTTCCGAAGGGCAGGGAGGGAAAGTCCTTGCAGATCATCTTCAGCGCACAGTGAGCTTTGCAACTCTGAAACACACATTGCTGTCACTCCTCACTTTATCTCCTAAAAGTGCATTTCAAGCCAACGTTTCTGGTGCGCTCTCTCGCTTCGAGAGCAGTTGTGACAGGGGAGGACGAGCGCTTGGATTCTAATTTCACAGCCGAAGGGCCAGCATGGAAACTACTGCTGGGCATCTTCAGCACACATTGAGATTCACAACTCTGAAACACATATTGCTGTCACCTCTCACTTTCCTACCTGAAAGTCCAATTGAATAATACATCTCCTGTGCTTGCTCTTTGTGAGCAGTAGCAGAATATAGCACTTACGTTTGGACTCTGCTGAAACAGCAGAAGAGACAGTCCAGAAAGTTCCCACTGATCATCTTCAGCACACAGTGAGCTTTGCAACTCTGCAACACACATTGCTGTCACTTCTTTTCCTGCCTGAAAGACCAATTGATTCCAACACCTCTGTGCCCGCTCTCTGCTGAGCAGCAACAGAGAGAGTAGAGCAGGAATGTTTAGCCTGGGCTAAAACAGCAGAAGAGCCTTGCAAAAAATCTCCTGCTTGATCATGTTTTGCACACAGTGAGCTTTAAACTGTGACACAAACATTGCTGTCACTCCTCACTTTATCTCCTAAAAGTGCATTTGAATCCAAAGTTTCTGGTGCGCTCTCACGTTTCGAGAGGAGTTGTGACAGGGGAGGAGCAGCGCTTGGACTCTAATCCCACAGACGAAGGGCCAGCATTGAAACTCCTGCAGGGCATCTTCAGCACACAGTGAGCTTTGCAATTCTGCAACACACATTGCTGTAACTCCTTTTCGTGCCTGGAAGACCAATTGATTCCAACATCTCTGTGCCCACTCTCTGCTGAGCAGCAACAGAGAGAAGGAATGTTTAGATTGGGCTAAAACAGCAGAAGAGCCTTGCAAAAAAGCTCCTCCTGATCATGTTTAGCACACAGTGAGCTTTAAACTGTGACATAAACATTGCTGTCACTCTTCACTCTTTCTCCTAAAAGACCATTTCAATCCAAGAACTCCGTTGCCAGCACTCTGCTGAGCAGCAGAGTGAGCAGGAATGTCTGCAATCTGTAAGGCAGTGGAAGAGACAGGCCTGAAGGCTGCTCTTGTGCTTCTTCAACACACTGAGCTTTACAACTGTGACACACACACTGTTGTCACTCCTCATTGTAGCTCCTAAAAGTGCATTTGAATCCAGCGTTTCTGGTCTCCACTCTCGTTTCAAGAGCAGCAGAGGAAGGTGAGCACGAGCGCTTGGAATCCGCTCCCAGTTCCGAAGGGCAGGGAGGGAAAGTCCTTGCAGATCATCTTCAGCGCACAGTGAGCTTTGCAACTCTGAAACACACATTGCTGTCACTCCTCACTTCATCTCCTAATAATCCGTTTGAAACCATGGTCTCTCCCGCCCTCTCTCGTTTGAACAGCAGCAGTGACAGGTGAACACGATCTCTTGGCCTCTGCTCCCACAGCCGAAGAGCCCGGAGTGAAAGCTCCGGCAGGGCATCTTCAGCACGCAGTCAGCTTTGCAACTGTGACACATATATTGCTCTCGCTCCGCACTTTCCTACCTCAAAGTCCAATTGAATCCAAAATCTCTGTGCCCTTTCTCTGCTGGGCAGAAGCAGAGTAGAGCAGGAACCTTTAGCCAATGCTAAAAGAGCAGAAGAGACAGTCCAGAAAGTTCCCACTGATCATCTTCAGCGCACAGCGAGCTTTGCAACTCTGCAACACACATTGCTGTCACTCCTCCCTTTTTGCCTGAAAGACCAGCTGAATCCACCATCTCTGTGCCCGCTCTCTGCTGAGCAGCAACAGAGAGAGTAGAGCAGGAATTTTTAGACCTGCCTAAAACAGCAGAAGAGCCTTGAAAAAAATCTCCTGCTTGATCATGTTTTGCACACAGTGAGCTTTAAACTGTGACACAAACATTGCTGTCACTCCTCACTTTATCTCCTAAAAGTGCATTTGAATCCAGCGTTTCTGGTCTCCACTCTCGTTTCCAGTGCAGCAGAGGCAGGTGAGCACGAGCGCTTGGAATCCGCTCCCAGTTCCGAAGGGCAGGGGAGGGAAAGTCCTTGCAGATCATCTTCAGCGCACAGTGAGCTTTGCAACTCTGAAACACACATTGCTGTCACTCCTCACTTTATCTCCTAAAAGTGCATTTCAAGCCAATGTTTCTGGTGCTCTCTCTCGCTTCGAGAGCAGTTGTGACAGGGGAGGACGAGCGCTTGGATTCTAATTTCACAGCCGAAGGGCCAGCATGGAAACTACTGCTGGGCATCTTCAGCACACATTGAGATTCGCAACTCTGAAACACATATTGCTGTCACCTCTCACTTTCCTACCTGAAAGTCCAATTGAATAATACATCTCCTGTGCTTGCTCTTTGTGAGCAGTAGCAGAATATAGCACTTACGTTTGGACTCAGCTGAAATAGCAGAAGAGACAGTCCAGAAAGTTCCCACTGATCATCTTCAGCGCACAGTGTGCTTTGCAACTCTGCAACACACATTGCTGTCACTTCTTTTCCTGCCTGAAAGACCAATTGATTCCAACACCTCTGTGCCCGCTCTCTGCTGAGCAGCAACAGAGAGAGTAGAGCAGGAATGTTTAGCCTGGGCTAAAACAGCAGAAGAGCCTTGCAAAAAATCTCCTGCTTGATCATGTTTTGCACACAGTGAGCTTTAAACTGTGACACAAACATTGCTGTCACTCCTCACTTTATCTCCTATAAGTGCATTTGAATCCAAAGTTTCTGGCGCGCTCTCTCGTTTCGAGAGGAGTTGTGACAGGGGAGGAGCAGCGCTTGGACTCTAATCCCACAGACGAAGGGCCAGCAGGGAAACTCCTGCAGGGCATCTTCAGCACACAGTGAGCTTTGCAATTCTGCAACACACATTGCTGTAACTCCTCCTTTTCCTGCCTGGAAGACCAATTGATTCCAACATCTCTGTTCCCACTCTCTGCTGAGCAGCAACAGAGAGAAGGAATGTTTAGACTGGGCTAAAACAGCAGAAGAGCCTTGCAAAAAAGCTCCTCCTGATCATGTTTAGCACACAGTGAGCTTTAAACTGTGACACAAACATTGCTGTCACTCTTCACTCTTTCTCCTAAAAGACCATTTCAATCCAAGAACTCCGTTGCCAGCACTCTGCTGAGCAGCAGAGTGAGCAGGAATGTCTGCAATCTGTAAGGCAGTGGAAGAGACAGGCCTGAAGGCTGCTCTTGTGCTTCTTCAACACACTGAGCTTTACAACTGTGACACACACACTGTTGTCACTCCTCATTGTAGCTCCTAAAAGTGCATTTGAATCCAGCGTTTCTGGTCTCCACTCTCGTTTCAAGAGCAGCAGAGGAAGGTGAACACGAGCGCTTGGAATCCTCTCCCAGTTCCGAAGGGCAGGGAGGGAAAGTCCTTGCAGATCATCTTCAGCGCACAGTGAGCTTTGCAACTCTGAAACACACATTGCTGTCACTCCTCACTTCATCTCCTAATAATCCGTTTGAATCCATGGTCTCTCCCGCCCTCTCTCGTTTGAACAGCAGCAGTGACAGGTGAACACGATCTCTTGGCCTCTGCTCCCACAGCCGAAGAGCCCGGAGTGAAAGCTCCGGCAGGGCATCTTCAGCACGCAGTCAGCTTTGCAACTGTGACACATATATTGCTCTCGCTCCGCACTTTCCTACCTCAAAGTCCAATTGAATCCAAAATCTCTGTGCCCTTTCTCTGCTGGGCAGAAGCAGAGTAGAGCAGGAACCTTTAGCCAATGCTAAAAGAGCAGAAGAGACAGTCCAGAAAGTTCCCACTGATCATCTTCAGCGCACAGCGAGCTTTGCAACTCTGCAACACACATTGCTGTCACTCCTCCCTTTTTGCCTGAAAGACCAGCTGAATCCACCATCTCTGAGCCCGCTCTCTGCTGAGCAGCAACAGAGAGAGTAGAGCAGGAATTTTTAGACCTGCCTAAAACAGCAGAAGAGCCTTGAAAAAAATCTCCTGCTTGATCATGTTTTGCACACAGTGAGCTTTAAACTGTGACACAAACATTGCTGTCACTCCTCACTTTATCTCCTAAAAGTGCATTTGAATCCAGCGTTTCTGGTCTCCACTCTCGTTTCCAGTGCAGCAGAGGCAGGTGAGCACGAGCGCTTGGAATCCGCTCCCAGTTCCGAAGGGCAGGGGAGGGAAAGTCCTTGCAGATCATCTTCAGCGCACAGTGAGCTTTGCAACTCTGAAACACACATTGCTGTCACTCCTCACTTTATCTCCTAAAAGTGCATTTCAAGCCAATGTTTCTGGTGCTCTCTCTCGCTTCGAGAGCAGTTGTGACAGGGGAGGACGAGCGCTTGGATTCTAATTTCACAGCCGAAGGGCCAGCATGGAAACTACTGCTGGGCATCTTCAGCACACATTGAGATTCGCAACTCTGAAACACATATTGCTGTCACCTCTCACTTTCCTACCTGAAAGTCCAATTGAATAATACATCTCCTGTGCTTGCTCTTTGTGAGCAGTAGCAGAATATAGCACTTACGTTTGGACTCTGCTGAAACAGCAGAAGAGACAGTCCAGAAAGTTCCCACTGATCATCTTCAGCGCACAGTGTGCTTTGCAACTCTGCAACACACATTGCTGTCACTTCTTTTCCTGCCTGAAAGACCAATTGATTCCAACACCTCTGTGCCCGCTCTCTGCTGAGCAGCAACAGAGAGAGTAGAGCAGGAATGTTTAGCCTGGGCTAAAACAGCAGAAGAGCCTTGCAAAAAATCTCCTGCTTGATCATGTTTTGCACACAGTGAGCTTTAAACTGTGACACAAACATTGCTGTCACTCCTCACTTTATCTCCTAAAAGTGCATTTGAATCCAAAGTTTCTGGTGCGCTCTCACGTTTCGAGAGGAGTTGTGACAGGGGAGGAGCAGCGCTTGGACTCTAATCCCACAGACGAAGGGCCAGCAGGGAAACTCCTGCAGGGCATCTTCAGCACACAGTGAGCTTTGCAATTCTGCAACACACATTGCTGTAACTCCTCCTTTTCCTGCCTGGAAGACCAATTGATTCCAACATCTCTGTGCCCACTCTCTGCTGAGCAGCAACAGAGAGAAGGAATGTTTAGACTGGGCTAAAACAGCAGAAGAGCCTTGCAAAAAAGCTCCTCCTGATCATGTTTAGCACACAGTGAGCTTTAAACTGTGACACAAACATTGCTGTCACTCTTCACTCTTTCTCCTAAAAGACCATTTCAATCCAAGAACTCCGTTGCCAGCACTCTGCTGAGCAGCAGAGTGAGCAGGAATGTCTGCAATCTGTAAGGCAGTGGAAGAGACAGGCCTGAAGGCTGCTCTTGTGCTTCTTCAACACACTGAGCTTTACAACTGTGACACACACACTGTTGTCACTCCTCATTGTAGCTCCTAAAAGTGCATTTGAATCCAGCGTTTCTGGTCTCCACTCTCGTTTCAAGAGCAGCAGAGGAAGGTGAACACGAGCGCTTGGAATCCTCTCCCAGTTCCGAAGGGCAGGGAGGGAAAGTCCTTGCAGATCATCTTCAGCGCACAGTGAGCTTTGCAACTCTGAAACACACATTGCTGTCACTCCTCACTTCATCTCCTAATAATCCGTTTGAATCCATGGTCTCTCCCGCCCTCTCTCGTTTGAACAGCAGCAGTGACAGGTGAACACGATCTCTTGGCCTCTGCTCCCACAGCCGAAGAGCCCGGAGTGAAAGCTCCGGCAGGGCATCTTCAGCACGCAGTCAGCTTTGCAACTGTGACACATATATTGCTCTCGCTCCGCACTTTCCTACCTCAAAGTCCAATTGAATCCAAAATCTCTGTGCCCTTTCTCTGCTGGGCAGAAGCAGAGTAGAGCAGGAACCTTTAGCCAATGCTAAAAGAGCAGAAGAGACAGTCCAGAAAGTTCCCACTGATCATCTTCAGCGCACAGCGAGCTTTGCAACTCTGCAACACACATTGCTGTCATTCCTCCCTTTTTGCCTGAAAGACCAGCTGAATCCACCATCTCTGAGCCCGCTCTCTGCTGAGCAGCAACAGAGTAGAGCAGGAATTTTTAGACCTGCCTAAAACAGCAGAAGAGCCTTGAAAAAAATCTCCTGCTTGATCATGTTTTGCACACAGTGAGCTTTAAACTGTGACACAAACATTGCTGTCACTCCTCACTTTATCTCCTAAAAGTGCATTTGAATCCAGCGTTTCTGGTCTCCACTCTCGTTTCCAGTGCAGCAGAGGCAGGTGAGCACGAGCGCTTGGAATCCGCTCCCAGTTCTGAAGGGCAGGGGAGGTAAAGTCCTTGCAGATCATCTTCAGCGCACAGTGAGCTTTGCAACTCTGAAACACACATTGCTGTCACTCCTCACTTTATCTCCTAAAAGTGCATTTCAAGCCAATGTTTCTGGTGCTCTCTCTCGCTTCGAGAGCAGTTGTGACAGGGGAGGACGAGCGCTTGGATTCTAATTTCACAGCCGAAGGGCCAGCATGGAAACTACTGCTGGGCATCTTCAGCACACATTGAGATTCGCAACTCTGAAACACATATTGCTGTCACCTCTCACTTTCCTACCTGAAAGTCCAATTGAATAATACATCTCCTGTGCTTGCTCTTTGTGAGCAGTAGCAGAATATAGCACTTACGTTTGGACTCTGCTGAAACAGCAGAAGAGACAGTCCAGAAAGTTCCCACTGATCATCTTCAGCGCACAGTGTGCTTTGCAACTCTGCAACACACATTGCTGTCACTTCTTTTCCTGCCTGAAAGACCAATTGATTCCAACACCTCTGTGCCCGCTCTCTGCTGAGCAGCAACAGAGAGAGTAGAGCAGGAATGTTTAGCCTGGGCTAAAACAGCAGAAGAGCCTTGCAAAAAATCTCCTGCTTGATCATGTTTTGCACACAGTGAGCTTTAAACTGTGACACAAACATTGCTGTCACTCCTCACTTTATCTCCTAAAAGTGCATTTGAATCCAAAGTTTCTGGTGCGCTCTCACGTTTCGAGAGGAGTTGTGACAGGGGAGGAGCAGCGCTTGGACTCTAATCCCACAGACGAAGGGCCAGCAGGGAAACTCCTGCAGGGCATCTTCAGCACACAGTGAGCTTTGCAATTCTGCAACACACATTGCTGTAACTCCTCCTTTTCCTGCCTGGAAGACCAATTGATTCCAACACCTCTGTGCCCGCTCTCTGCTGAGCAGCAACAGAGAGAGTAGAGCAGGAATGTTTAGACCTGCCTAAAACAGCAGAAGAGCCTTGCAAAAAATCTCCTGCTTGATCATGTTTTGCACACAGTGAGCTTTAAACTGTGACACAAACATTGCTGTCACTCCTCACTTTATCTCCTAAAAGTGCATTTGAATCCAAAGTTTCTGGTGCGCTCTCTCGTTTCGAGAGGAGTTGTGACAGGGGAGGAGCAGCGCTTGGACTCTAATCCCACAGACGAAGGGCCAGCAGGGAAACTCCTGCAGGGCATCTTCAGCACACAGTGAGCTTTACAATTCTGCAACACACATTGCTGTCACTCCTCCTTTTCTTGCCTGAAAGACCAATTGATTCCAACATCTCTGTGCCCACTCTCTGCTGAGCAGCAACAGAGAGAGTAAAGCAGGAATGTTTAGACTGGGCTAAAACAGCAGAAGAGCCTTGCAAAAAAGCTCCTCCTGATCATGTTTAGCACACAGTGAGCTTTAAACTGTGACACAAACATTGCTGTCACTCTTCACTCTTTCTCCTAAAAGACCATTTCAATCCCAGAACTCCGTTGCCAGCACTCTGCTGAGCAGCAGAGTGAGCAGGGATGTCTGCAATCTGTAAGGCAGTGGAAGAGACAGGCCTGAAGGCTGCTCTTGTGCTTCTTCAACACACTGAGCTTTACAACTTTGACACACACACTGTTGTCACTCCTCATTGTAGCTCCTAAAAGTGCATTTGAATCCAGCGTTTCTGGTCTCCACTCTCGTTTCCAGTGCAGCAGAGGCAGGTGAGCACGAGCGCTTGGAATCCGCTCCCAGTTCCGAAGGGCAGGGAGGGAAAGTCCTTGCAGATCATCTTCAGCGCACAGTGAGCTTTGCAACTCTGAAACACACATTGCTGTCACTCCTCACTTTATCTCCAAAAAGTGCATTTCAAGCCAACGTTTCTGGTGCGCTCTCTCGCTTCGAGAGCAGTTGTGACAGGGGAGGACGAGCGCTTGGATTCTAATTTCACAGCCGAAGGGCCAGCATGGAAACTACTGCTTGGCATCTTCAGCACACATTGAGATTCGCAACTCTGAAACACATATTGCTGTCACCTCTCACTTTCCTACCTGAAAGTCCAATTGAATAATACATCTCCTGTGCTTGCTCTTTGTGAGCAGTAGCAGAATATAGCACTTACGTTTGGACTCTGCTGAAACAGCAGAAGAGACAGTCCAGAAAGTTCCCACTGATCATCTTCAGCACACAGTGAGCTTTGCAACTCTGCAACACACATTGCTGTCTCTTCTTTTCCTGCCTGAAAGACCAGCTGAATCCACCATCTCTGTGCCCGCTCTCTGCTGAGCAGCAACAGAGAGAGTAGAGCAGGAATGTTTAGCCTGGGCTAAAACAGCAGAAGAGCCTTGCAAAAAATCTCCTGCTTGATCATGTTTTGCACACAGTGAGCTTTAAACTGTGACACAAACATTGCTGTCACTCCTCACTTTATCTCCTAAAAGTGCATTTGAATCCAAAGTTTCTGGTGCGCTCTCTCGTTTCGAGAGGAGTTGTGACAGGGGAGGAGCAGCGCTTGGACTCTAATCCCACAGACGAAGGGCCAGCAGGGAAACTCCTGCAGGGCATCTTCAGCACACAGTGAGCTTTGCAATTCTGCAACACACATTGCTGTAACTCCTTTTCCTGCCTGGAAGACCAATTGATTCCAACATCTCTGTGCCCACTCTCTGCTGAGCAGCAACAGAGAGAAGGAATGTTTAGATTGGGCTAAAACAGCAGAAGAGCCTTGCAAAAAAGCTCCTCCTGATCATGTTTAGCACACAGTGAGCTTTAAACTGTGACACAAACATTGCTGTCACTCTTCACTCTTTCTCCTAAAAGACCATTTCAATCCAAGAACTCCGTTGCCAGCACTCTGCTGAGCAGCAGAGTGAGCAGGAATGTCTGCAATCTGTAAGGCAGTGGAAGAGACAGGCCTGAAGGCTGCTCTTGTGCTTCTTCAACACACTGAGCTTTACAACTGTGACACACACACTGTTGTCACTCCTCATTGTAGCTCCTAAAAGTGCATTTGAATCCAGCGTTTCTGATCTCCACTCTCGTTTCAAGAGCAGCAGAGGAAGGTGAACACGAGCGCTTGGAATCCTCTCCCAGTTCCGAAGGGCAGGGAGGGAAAGTCCTTGCAGATCATCTTCAGCGCACAGTGAGCTTTGCAACTCTGAAACACACATTGCTGTCACTCCTCACTTCATCTCCTAATAATCCGTTTGAATCCATGGTCTCTCCCGCCCTCTCTCGTTTGAACAGCAGCAGTGACAGGTGAACACGATCTCTTGGCCTCTGCTCCCACAGCCGAAGAGCCCGGAGTGAAAGCTCCGGCAGGGCATCTTCAGCACGCAGTCAGCTTTGCAACTGTGACACATATATTGCTCTCGCTCCGCACTTTCCTACTTCAAAGTCCAATTGAATCCAAAATCTCTGTGCCCTTTCTCTGCTGGGCAGAAGCAGAGTAGAGCAGGAACCTTTAGCCAATGCTAAAAGAGCAGAAGAGACAGTCCAGAAAGTTCCCACTGATCATCTTCAGCGCACAGCGAGCTTTGCAACTCTGCAACGCACATTGCTGTCACTCCTCCCTTTTTGCCTGAAAGACCAGCTGAATCCACCATCTCTGTGCCCGCTCTCTGCTGAGCAGCAACAGAGAGAGTAGAGCAGGAATTTTTAGACCTGCCTAAAACAGCAGAAGAGCCTTGAAAAAAATCTCCTGCTTGATCATGTTTTGCACACAGTGAGCTTTAAACTGTGACACAAACATTGCTGTCACTCCTCACTTTATCTCCTAAAAGTGCATTTGAATCCAAAGTTTCTGGCGCGCTCTCTCGTTTCGAGAGGAGTTGTGACAGGGGAGGAGCAGCGCTTGGACTCTAATCCCACAGACGAAGGGCCAGCAGGGAAACTCCTGCAGGGCATCTTCAGCACACAGTGAGCTTTACAATTCTGCAACACACATTGCTGTCACTCCTCCTTTTCTTGCCTGAAAGACCAATTGATTCCAACATCTCTGTGCCCACTCTCTGCTGAGCAGCAACAGAGAGAGTAGAGCAGGAATGTTTAGACTGGGCTAAAACAGCAGAAGAGCCTTGCAAAAAAGCTCCTCCTGATCATGTTTAGCACACAGTGAGCTTTAAACTGTGACACAAACATTGCTGTCACTCTTCACTCTTTCTCCTAAAAGACCATTTCAATCCAAGAACTCCGTTGCCAGCACTCTGCTGAGCAGCAGAGTGAGCAGGAATGTCTGCAATCTGTAAGGCAGTGGAAGAGACAGGCCTGAAGGCTGCTCTTGTGCTTCTTCAACACACTGAGCTTTACAACTGTGACACACACACTGCTGTCACTCCTCATTGTAGCTCCTAAAAGTGCATTTGAATCCAGCGTTTCTGGTCTCCACTCTCGTTTCAAGAGCAGCAGAGGAAGGTGAGCACGAGCGCTTGGAATCCGCTCCCAGTTCCGAAGGGCAGGGAGGGAAAGTCCTTGCAGATCATCTTCAGCGCACAGTGAGCTTTGCAACTCTGAAACACACATTGCTGTCACTCCTCACTTCATCTCCTAATAATCCGTTTGAATCCATGGTCTCTCCCGCCCTCTCTCGTTTGAACAGCAGCAGTGACAGGTGAACACGATCTCTTGGCCTCTGCTCCCACAGCCGAAGAGCCCGCAGTGAAAGCTCCGGCAGGGCATCTTCAGCACGCAGTCAGCTTTGCAACTGTGACACATATATTGCTCTCGCTCCGCACTTTCCTACCTCAAAGTCCAATTGAATCCAAAATCTCTGTGCCCTTTCTCTGCTGGGCAGAAGCAGAGAGAGTAGAGCAGGAACCTTTAGCCAATGCTAAAAGAGCAGAAGAGACAGTCCAGAAAGTTCCCACTGATCATCTTCAGCGCACAGCGAGCTTTGCAACTCTGCAACACACATTGCTGTCACTCCTCCCTTTTTGCCTGAAAGACCAATTGATTCCAACACCTCTGTGCCCGCTCTCTGCTGAGCAGCAACAGAGAGAGTAGAGCAGGAATTTTTAGACCTGCCTAAAACAGCAGAAGAGCCTTGCAAAAAATCTCCTGCTTGATCATGTTTTGCACACAGTGAGCTTTAAACTGTGACACAAACATTGCTGTCACTCCTCACTTTATCTCCTAAAAGTGCATTTGAATCCAAAGTTTCTGGTGCGCTCTCTCGTTTCGAGAGGAGTTGTGACAGGGGAGGAGCAGCGCTTGGACTCTAATCCCACAGACGAAGGGCCAGCAGGGAAACTCCTGCAGGGCATCTTCAGCACACAGTGAGCTTTACAATTCTGCAACACACATTGCTGTCACTCCTCCTTTTCTTGCCTGAAAGACCAATTGATTCCAACATCTCTGTGCCCACTCTCTGCTGAGCAGCAACAGAGAGAGTAAAGCAGGAATGTTTAGACTGGGCTAAAACAGCAGAAGAGCCTTGCAAAAAAGCTCCTCCTGATCATGTTTAGCACACAGTGAGCTTTAAACTGTGACACAAACATTGCTGTCACTCTTCACTCTTTCTCCTAAAAGACCATTTCAATCCAAGAACTCCGTTGCCAGCACTCTGCTGAGCAGCAGAGTGAGCAGGGATGTCTGCAATCTGTAAGGCAGTGGAAGAGACAGGCCTGAAGGCTGCTCTTGTGCTTCTTCAACACACTGAGCTTTACAACTTTGACACACACACTGTTGTCACTCCTCATTGTAGCTCCTAAAAGTGCATTTGAATCCAGCGTTTCTGGTCTCCACTCTCGTTTCCAGTGCAGCAGAGGCAGGTGAGCACGAGCGCTTGGAATCCGCTCCCAGTTCCGAAGGGCAGGGAGGGAAAGTCCTTGCAGATCATCTTCAGCGCACAGTGAGCTTTGCAACTCTGAAACACACATTGCTGTCACTCCTCACTTTATCTCCTAAAAGTGCATTTCAAGCCAAAGTTTCTGGTGCGCTCTCTCGCTTCGAGAGCAGTTGTGACAGGGGAGGATGAGCGCTTGGATTCTAATTTCACAGCCGAAGGGCCAGCATGGAAACTACTGCTGGGCATCTTCAGCACACATTGAGCTTTACAACTCTGAAACACATATTGCTGTCACCTCTCACTTTCCTACCTGAAAGTCCAATTGAATAATACATCTCCTGTGCTTGCTCTTTGTGAGCAGTAGCAGAATATAGCACTTACGTTTGGACTCTGCTGAAACAGCAGAAGAGACAGTCCAGAAAGTTCCCACTGATCATCTTCAGCACACAGTGAGCTTTGCAACTCTGCAACACACATTGCTGTCTCTTCTTTTCCTGCCTGAAAGACCAATTGATTCCAACACCTCTGTGCCCGCTCTCTGCTGAGCAGCAACAGAGAGAGTAGAGCAGGAATGTTTAGCCTGGGCTAAAACAGCAGAAGAGCCTTGCAAAAAATCTCCTGCTTGATCATGTTTTGCACACAGTGAGCTTTAAACTGTGACACAAACATTGCTGTCACTCCTCACTTTATCTCCTAAAAGTGCATTTGAATCCAAAGTTTCTGGTGCGCTCTCACGTTTCGAGAGGAGTTGTGACAGGGGAGGAGCAGCGCTTGGACTCTAATCCCACAGACGAAGGGCCAGCATTGAAACTCCTGCAGGGCATCTTCAGCACACAGTGAGCTTTGCAATTCTGCAACACACATTGCTGTAACTCCTTTTCGTGCCTGGAAGACCAATTGATTCCAACATCTCTGTGCCCACTCTCTGCTGAGCAGCAACAGAGAGAAGGAATGTTTAGATTGGGCTAAAACAGCAGAAGAGCCTTGCAAAAAAGCTCCTCCTGGTCATGTTTAGCACACAGTGAGCTTTAAACTGTGACACAAACATTGCTGTCACTCTTCACTCTTTCTCCTAAAAGACCATTTCAATCCAAGAACTCCGTTGCCAGCACTCTGCTGAGCAGCAGAGTGAGCAGGAATGTCTGCAATCTGTAAGGCAGTGGAAGAGACAGGCCTGAAGGCTGCTCTTGTGCTTCTTCAACACACTGAGCTTTACAACTTTGACACACACAATGTTGTCACTCCTCATTGTAGCTCCTAAAAGTGCATTTGAATCCAGCGTTTCTGGTCTCCACTCTCGTTTCAAGAGCAGCAGAGGAAGGTGAGCACGAGCGCTTTGAATCCGCTCCCAGTTCCGAAGGGCAGGGAGGGAAAGTCCTTGCAGATCATCTTCAGCGCACAGTGAGCTTTGCAACTCTGAAACACACATTGCTGTCACTCCTCACTTCATCTCCTAATAATCCGTTTGAATCCATGGTCTCTCCCGCCCTCTCTCGTTTGAACAGCAGCAGTGACAGGTGAACACGATCTCTTGGCCTCTGCTTCCACAGCCGAAGAGACCGGAGTGAAAGCTCCGGCAGGGCATCTTCAGCACGCAGTCAGCTTTGCAACTGTGACACATATATTGCTCTCGCTCCGCACTTTCCTACCTCAAAGTCCAATTGAATCCAAAATCTCTGTGCCCTTTCTCTGCTGGGCAGAAGCAGAGAGAGTAGAGCAGGAACCTTTAGCCAATGCTAAAAGAGCAGAAGAGACAGTCCAGAAAGTTCCCACTGATCATCTTCAGCGCACAGCGAGCTTTGCAACTCTGCAACACACATTGCTGTCACTCCTCCCTTTTTGCCTGAAAGACCAATTGATTCCAACACCTCTGTGCCCGCTCTCTGCTGAGCAGCAACAGAGAGAGTAGAGCAGGAATTTTTAGACCTGCCTAAAACAGCAGAAGAGCCTTGAAAAAAATCTCCTGCTTGATCATGTTTTGCACACAGTGAGCTTTAAACTGTGACACAAACATTGCTGTCACTCCTCACTTTATCTCCTAAAAGTGCATTTGAATCCAAAGTTTCTGGTGCGCTCTCACGTTTCGAGAGGAGTTGTGACAGGGGAGGAGCAGCGCTTGGACTCTAATCCCACAGACGAAGGGCCAGCATTGAAACTCCTGCAGGGCATCTTCAGCACACAGTGAGCTTTGCAATTCTGCAACACACATTGCTGTAACTCCTTTTCGTGCCTGGAAGACCAATTGATTCCAACATCTCTGTGCCCACTCTCTGCTGAGCAGCAACAGAGAGAAGGAATGTTTAGATTGGGCTAAAACAGCAGAAGAGCCTTGCAAAAAAGCTCCTCCTGATCATGTTTAGCACACAGTGAGCTTTAAACTGTGACACAAACATTGCTGTCACTCTTCACTCTTTCTCCTAAAAGACCATTTCAATCCAAGAACTCCGTTGCCAGCACTCTGCTGAGCAGCAGAGTGAGCAGGAATGTCTGCAATCTGTAAGGCAGTGGAAGAGACAGGCCTGAAGGCTGCTCTTGTGCTTCTTCAACACACTGAGCTTTACAACTTTGACACACACAATGTTGTCACTCCTCATTGTAGCTCCTAAAAGTGCATTTGAATCCAGCGTTTCTGGTCTCCACTCTCGTTTCAAGAGCAGCAGAGGAAGGTGAGCACGAGCGCTTTGAATCCGCTCCCAGTTCCGAAGGGCAGGGAGGGAAAGTCCTTGCAGATCATCTTCAGCGCACAGTGAGCTTTGCAACTCTGAAACACACATTGCTGTCACTCCTCACTTCATCTCCTAATAATCCGTTTGAATCCATGGTCTCTCCCGCCCTCTCTCGTTTGAACAGCAGCAGTGACAGGTGAACACGATCTCTTGGCCTCTGCTTCCACAGCCGAAGAGACCGGAGTGAAAGCTCCGGCAGGGCATCTTCAGCACGCAGTCAGCTTTGCAACTGTGACACATATATTGCTCTCGCTCCGCACTTTCCTACCTCAAAGTCCAATTGAATCCAAAATCTCTGTGCCCTTTCTCTGCTGGGCAGAAGCAGAGAGAGTAGAGCAGGAACCTTTAGCCAATGCTAAAAGAGCAGAAGAGACAGTCCAGAAAGTTCCCACTGATCATCTTCAGCGCACAGCGAGCTTTGCAACTCTGCAACACACATTGCTGTCACTCCTCCCTTTTTGCCTGAAAGACCAATTGATTCCAACACCTCTGTGCCCGCTCTCTGCTGAGCAGCAACAGAGAGAGTAGAGCAGGAATTTTTAGACCTGCCTAAAACAGCAGAAGAGCCTTGAAAAAAATCTCCTGCTTGATCATGTTTTGCACACAGTGAGCTTTAAACTGTGACACAAACATTGCTGTCACTCCTCACTTTATCTCCTAAAAGTGCATTTGAATCCAAAGTTTCTGGTGCGCTCTCTCGTTTGGAGAGGAGTTGTGACAGGGGAGGAGCAGCGCTTGGACTCTAATCCCACAGACGAAGGGCCAGCAGGGAAACTCCTGCAGGGCATCTTCAGCACACAGTGAGCTTTACAATTCTGCAACACACATTGCTGTCACTCCTCCTTTTCTTGCCTGAAAGTCCAATTGATTCCAACATCACTGTGCCCACTCTCTGCTGAGCAGCAACAGAGAGAGTAGAGCAGGAATGTTTAGACTGGGCTAAAACAGCAGAAGAGCCTTGCAAAAAAGCTCCTCCTGATCATGTTTAGCACACAGTGAGCTTTAAACTGTGACACAAACATTGCTGTCACTCTTCACTCTTTCTCCTAAAAGACCATTTCAATCCAAGAACTCCGTTGCCAGCACTCTGCTGATCAGCAGAGTGAGCAGGAATGTCTGCAATCTGTAAGGCAGTGGAAGAGACAGGCCTGAAGGCTGCTCTTGTGCTTCTTCAACACACTGAGCTTTACAACTGTGACACACACACTGTTGTCACTCCTCATTGTAGCTCCTAAAAGTGCATTTGAATCCAGCGTTTCTGGTCTCCACTCTCGTTTCCAGTGCAGCAGAGGCAGGTGAGCACGAGCGCTTGGAATCCGCTCCCAGTTCCGAAGGGCAGGGAGGGAAAGTCCTTGCAGATCATCTTCAGCGCACAGTGAGCTTTGCAACTCTGAAACACACATTGCTGTCACTCCTCACTTTATCTCCTAAAAGTGCATTTCAAGCCAACGTTTCTGGTGCTCTCTCTCGCTTCGAGAGCAGTTGTGACAGGGGAGGACGAGCGCTTGGATTCTAATTTCACAGCCGAAGGGCCAGCATGGAAACTACTGCTGGGCATCTTCAGCACACATTGAGATTCGCAACTCTGAAACACATATTGCTGTCAATTCTCACTTTCCTACCTGAAAGTCCAATTGAATAATACATCTCCTGTGCTTGCTCTTTGTGAGCAGTAGCAGAATATAGCACTTACGTTTGGACTCTGCTGAAACAGCAGAAGAGACAGTCCAGAAAGTTCCCACTGATCATCTTCAGCACACAGTGAGCTTTGCAACTCTGCAACACACATTGCTGTCTCTTCTTTTCCTGCCTGAAAGACCAGCTGAATCCACCATCTCTGTGCCCGCTCTCTGCTGAGCAGCAACAGAGAGAGTAGAGCAGGAATGTTTAGCCTGGGCTAAAACAGCAGAAGAGCCTTGCAAAAAATCTCCTGCTTGATCATGTTTTGCACACAGTGAGCTTTAAACTGTGACACAAACATTGCTGTCACTCCTCACTTTATCTCCTAAAAGTGCATTTGAATCCAAAGTTTCTGGTGCGCTCTCTCGTTTCGATAGGAGTTGTGACAGGGGAGGAGCAGCGCTTGGACTCTAATCCCACAGACGAAGGGCCAGCAGGGAAACTCCTGCAGGGCATCTTCAGCACACAGTGAGCTTTACAATTCTGAAACACACATTGCTGTCACTCCTCCTTTTCTTGCCTGGAAGACCAATTGATTCCAACATCTCTGTGCCCACTCTCTGCTGAGCAGCAACAGAGAGAGTAGAGCAGGAATGTTTAGACTGGGCTAAAACAGCAGAAGAGCCTTGCAAAAAAGCTCCTCCTGATCATGTTTAGCACACAGTGAGCTTTAAACTGTGACACAAACATTGCTGTCACTCTTCACTCTTTCTCCTAAAAGACCATTTCAATCCAAGAACTCCGTTGCCAGCACTCTGCTGAGCAGCAGAGTGAGCAGGAATGTCTGCAATCTGTAAGGCAGTGGAAGAGACAGGCCTGAAGGCTGCTCTTGTGCTTCTTCAACACACTGAGCTTTACAACTGTGACACACACACTGTTGTCACTCCTCATTGTAGCTCCTAAAAGTGCATTTGAATCCAGGGTTTCTGGTCTCCACTCTCGTTTCAAGAGCAGCAGAGGAAGGTGAGCACGAGCGCTTGGAATCCGCTCCCAGTTCCGAAGGGCAGGGAGGGAAAGTCCTTGCAGATCATCTTCAGCGCACAGTGAGCTTTGCAACTCTGAAACACACATTGCTGTCACTCCTCACTTCATCTCCTAATAATCCGTTTGAATCCATGGTCTCTCCCGCCCTCTCTCGTTTGAACAGCAGCAGTGACAGGTGAACACGATCTCTTGGCCTCTGCTCCCACAGCCGAAGAGCCCGGAGTGAAAGCTCCGGCAGGGCATCTTCAGCACGCAGTCAGCTTTGCAACTGTGACACATATATTGCTCTCGCTCCGCACTTTCCTACCTCAAAGTCCAATTGAATCCAAAATCTCTGTGCCCTTTCTCTGCTGGGCAGAAGCAGAGAGAGTAGAGCAGGAACCTTTAGCCAATGCTAAAAGAGCAGAAGAGACAGTCCAGAAAGTTCCCACTGATCATCTTCAGCGCACAGCGAGCTTTGCAACTCTGCAACACACATTGCTGTCACTCCTCCCTTTTTGCCTGAAAGACCAGCTGAATCCACCATCTCTGTGCCCGCTCTCTGCTGAGCAGCAACAGAGAGAGTAGAGCAGGAATTTTTAGACCTGCCTAAAACAGCAGAAGAGCCTTGAAAAAAATCTCCTGCTTGATCATGTTTTGCACACAGTGAGCTTTAAACTGTGACACAAACATTGCTGTCACTCCTCACTTTATCTCCTAAAAGTGCATTTGAATCCAAAGTTTCTGGTGCGCTCTCTCGTTTGGAGAGGAGTTGTGACAAGGGAGGAGCAGCGCTTGGACTCTAATCCCACAGACGAAGGGCCAGCAGGGAAACTCCTGCAGGGCATCTTCAGCACACAGTGAGCTTTACAATTCTGCAACACACATTGCTGTCACTCCTCCTTTTCTTGCCTGAAAGACCAATTGATTCCAACACCTCTGTGCCCACTCTCTGCTGAGCAGCAACAGAGAGAGTAGAGCAGGAATGTTTAGACTGGGCTAAAACAGCAGAAGAGCCTTGCAAAAAAGCTCCTCCTGATCATGTTTAGCACACAGTGAGCTTTAAACTGTGACACAAGCATTGGTGTCACTCTTCACTCTTTCTCCTAAAAGACCATTTCAATCCCAGAACTCCGTTGCCAGCACTCTGCTGAGCAGCAGAGTGAGCAGGGATGTCTGCAATCTGTAAGGCAGTGGAAGAGACAGGCCTGAAGGCTGCTCTTGTGCTTCTTCAACACACTGAGCTTTACAACTTTGACACACACACTGTTGTCACTCCTCATTGTAGCTCCTAAAAGTGCATTTGAATCCAGCGTTTCTGGTCTCCACTCTCGTTTCCAGTGCACCAGAGGCAGGTGAGCACGAGCGCTTGGAATCCGCTCCCAGTTCCGAAGGGCAGGGAGGGAAAGTTCTTGCAGATCATCTTCAGCGCACAGTGAGCTTTGCAACTCTGAAACACACATTGCTGTCACTCCTCACTTTATCTCCAAAAAGTGCATTTCAAGCCAACGTTTCTGGTGCGCTCTCTCGCTTCGAGAGCAGTTGTGACAGGGGAGGACGAGCGCTTGGATTCTAATTTCACAGCCGAAGGGCCAGCATGGAAACTACTGCTGGGCATCTTCAGCACACATTGAGATTCGCAACTCTGAAACACATATTGCTGTCACCTCTCACTTTCCTACCTGAAAGTCCAATTGAATAATACATCTCCTGTGCTTGCTCTTTGTGAGCAGTAGCAGAATATAGCACTTACGTTTGGACTCTGCTGAAACAGCAGAAGAAACAGTCCAGAAAGTTCCCACTGATCATCTTCAGCACACAGTGAGCTCTGCAACTCTGCAACACACATTGCTGTCTCTTCTTTTCCTGCCTGAAAGACCAGCTGAATCCACCATCTCTGTGCCCGCTCTCTGCTGAGCAGCAACAGAGAGAGTAGAGCAGGAATGTTTAGCCTGGGCTAAAACAGCAGAAGAGCCTTGCAAAAAATCTCCTGCTTGATCATGTTTTGCACACAGTGAGCTTTAAACTGTGACACAAACATTGCTGTCACTCCTCACTTTATCTCCTAAAAGTGCATTTGAATCCAAAGTTTCTGGTGCGCTCTCTCGTTTCGAGAGGAGTTGTGACAGGGGAGGAGCAGCGCTTGGACTCTAATCCCACAGACGAAGGGCCAGCAGGGAAACTCCTGCAGGGCATCTTCAGCACACAGTGAGCTTTGCAATTCTGCAACACACATTGCTGTAACTCCTCCTTTTCCTGCATGGAAGACCAATGGATTCCAACATCTCTGTGCCCACTCTCTGCTGAGCAGCAGCAGAGAGAAGGAATGTTTAGACTGGGCTAAAACAGCAGAAGAGCCTTGCAAAAAAGCTCCTCCTGATCATGTTTAGCACACAGTGAGCTTTAAACTGTGACACAAACATTGCTGTCACTCTTCACTCTTTCTCCTAAAAGACCATTTCAATCCAAGAACTCCGTTGCCAGCACTCTGCTGAGCAGCAGAGTGAGCAGGAATGTCTGCAATCTGTAAGGCAGTGGAAGAGACAGGCCTGAAGGCTGCTCTTGTGCTTCTTCAACACACTGAGCTTTACAACTGTGACACACACACTGTTGTCACTCCTCATTGTAGCTCCTAAAAGTGCATTTGAATCCAGCGTTTCTGGTCTCCACTCTCGTTTCAAGAGCAGCAGAGGAAGGTGAGCACGAGCGCTTGGAATCCGCTCCCAGTTCCGAAGGGCAGGGAGGGAAAGTCCTTGCAGATCATCTTCAGCGCACAGTGAGCTTTGCAACTCTGAAACACACATTGCTGTCACTCCTCACTTCATCTCCTAATAATCCGTTTGAATCCATGGTCTCTCCCGCCCTCTCTCGTTTGAACAGCAGCAGTGACAGGTGAACACGATCTCTTGGCCTCTGCTCCCACAGCCGAAGAGCCCGGAGTGAAAGCTCCGGCAGGGCATCTTCAGCACGCAGTCAGCTTTGCAACTGTGACACATATATTGCTCTCGCTCCGCACTTTCCTACCTCAAAGTCCAATTGAATCCAAAATCTCTGTGCCCTTTCTCTGCTGGGCAGAAGCAGAGTAGAGCAGGAACCTTTAGCCAATGCTAAAAGAGCAGAAGAGACAGTCCAGAAAGTTCCCACTGATCATCTTCAGCGCACAGCGAGCTTTGCAACTCTGCAACACACATTGCTGTCACTCCTCCCTTTTTGCCTGAAAGACCAGCTGAATCCACCATCTCTGTGCCCGCTCTCTGCTGAGCAGCAACAGAGAGAGTAGAGCAGGAATTTTTAGACCTGCCTAAAACAGCAGAAGAGCCTTGAAAAAAATCTCCTGCTTGATCATGTTTTGCACACAGTGAGCTTTAAACTGTGACACAAACATTGCTGTCACTCCTCACTTTATCTCCTAAAAGTGCATTTGAATCCAAAGTTTCTGGTGCGCTCTCTCGTTTCGAGAGGAGTTGTGACAGGGGAGGAGCAGCGCTTGGACTCTAATCCCACAGACGAAGGGCCAGCAGGGAAACTCCTGCAGGGCATCTTCAGCACACAGTGAGCTTTGCAATTCTGCAACACACATTGCTGTCACTCCTCCTTTTCTTGCCTGAAAGACCAATTGATTCCAACATCTCTGTGCCCACTCTCTGCTGAGCAGCAACAGAGAGAGTAGAGCAGGAATGTTTAGACTGGGCTAAAACAGCAGAAGAGCCTTGCAAAAAAGCTCCTCCTGATCATGTTTAGCACACAGTGAGCTTTAAACTGTGACACAAACATTGCTGTCACTCTTCACTCTTTCTCCTAAAAGACCATTTCAATCCAAGAACTCCGTTGCCAGCACTCTGCTGAGCAGCAGAGTGAGCAGGAATGTCTGCAATCTGTAAGGCAGTGGAAGAGACAGGCCTGAAGGCTGCTCTTGTGCTTCTTCAACACACTGAGCTTTACAACTGTGACACACACACTGTTGTCACTCCTCATTGTAGCTCCTAAAAGTGCATTTGAATCCAGCGTTTCTGGTCTCCACTCTCGTTTCAAGAGCAGCAGAGGAAGGTGAGCACGAGCGCTTGGAATCCGCTCCCAGTTCCGAAGGGCAGGGAGGGAAAGTCCTTGCAGATCATCTTCAGCGCACAGTGAGCTTTGCAACTCTGAAACACACATTGCTGTCACTCCTCACTTCATCTCCTAATAATCCGTTTGAATCCATGGTCTCTCCCGCCCTCTCTCGTTTGAACAGCAGCAGTGACAGGTGAACACGATCTCTTGGCCTCTGCTCCCACAGCCGAAGAGCCCGGAGTGAAAGCTCCGGCAGGGCATCTTCAGCACGCAGTCAGCTTTGCAACTGTGACACATATATTGCTCTCGCTCCGCACTTTCCTACCTCAAAGTCCAATTGAATCCAAAATCTCTGTGCCCTTTCTCTGCTGGGCAGAAGCAGAGTAGAGCAGGAACCTTTAGCCAATGCTAAAAGAGCAGAAGAGACAGTCCAGAAAGTTCCCACTGATCATCTTCAGCGCACAGCGAGCTTTGCAACTCTGCAACACACATTGCTGTCACTCCTCCCTTTTTGCCTGAAAGACCAGCTGAATCCACCATCTCTGTGCCCGCTCTCTGCTGAGCAGCAACAGAGAGAGTAGAGCAGGAATTTTTAGACCTGCCTAAAACAGCAGAAGAGCCTTGAAAAAAATCTCCTGCTTGATCATGTTTTGCACACAGTGAGCTTTAAACTGTGACACAAACATTGCTGTCACTCCTCACTTTATCTCCTAAAAGTGCATTTGAATCCAAAGTTTCTGGTGCGCTCTCTCGTTTCGAGAGGAGTTGTGACAGGGGAGGAGCAGCGCTTGGACTCTAATCCCACAGACGAAGGGCCAGCAGGGAAACTCCTGCAGGGCATCTTCAGCACACAGTGAGCTTTGCAATTCTGCAACACACATTGCTGTCACTCCTCCTTTTCTTGCCTGAAAGACCAATTGATTCCAACATCTCTGTGCCCACTCTCTGCTGAGCAGCAACAGAGAGAGTAGAGCAGGAATGTTTAGACTGGGCTAAAACAGCAGAAGAGCCTTGCAAAAAAGCTCCTCCTGATCATGTTTAGCACACAGTGAGCTTTAAACTGTGACACAAACATTGCTGTCACTCTTCACTCTTTCTCCTAAAAGACCATTTCAATCCAAGAACTCCGTTGCCAGCACTCTGCTGAGCAGCAGAGTGAGCAGGAATGTCTGCAATCTGTAAGGCAGTGGAAGAGACAGGCCTGAAGGCTGCTCTTGTGCTTCTTCAACACACTGAGCTTTACAACTGTGACACACACACTGTTGTCACTCCTCATTGTAGCTCCTAAAAGTGCATTTGAATCCAGCGTTTCTGGTCTCCACTCTCGTTTCAAGAGCAGCAGAGGAAGGTGAGCACGAGCGCTTGGAATCCGCTCCCAGTTCTGAAGGGCAGGGAGGGAAAGTCCTTGCAGATCATCTTCAGCGCACAGTGAGCTTTGCAACTCTGAAACACACATTGCTGTCACTCCTCACTTCATCTCCTAATAATCCGTTTGAATCCATGGTCTCTCCCGCCCTCTCTCGTTTGAACAGCAGCAGTGACAGGTGAACACGATCTCTTGGCCTCTGCTCCCACAGCCGAAGAGCCCGGAGTGAAAGCTCCGGCAGGGCATCTTCAGCACGCAGTCAGCTTTGCAACTGTGACACATATATTGCTCTCGCTCCGCACTTTCCTACCTCAAAGTCCAATTGAATCCAAAATCTCTGTGCCCTTTCTCTGCTGGGCAGAAGCAGAGTAGAGCAGGAACCTTTAGCCAATGCTAAAAGAGCAGAAGAGACAGTCCAGAAAGTTCCCACTGATCATCTTCAGCGCACAGCGAGCTTTGCAACTCTGCAACACACATTGCTGTCACTCCTCCCTTTTTGCCTGAAAGACCAGCTGAATCCACCATCTCTGTGCCCGCTCTCTGCTGAGCAGCAACAGAGAGAGTAGAGCAGGAATTTTTAGACCTGCCTAAAACAGCAGAAGAGCCTTGAAAAAAATCTCCTGCTTGATCATGTTTTGCACACAGTGAGCTTTAAACTGTGACACAAACATTGCTGTCACTCCTCACTTTATCTCCTAAAAGTGCATTTGAATCCAAAGTTTCTGGTGCGCTCTCTCGTTTCGAGAGGAGTTGTGACAGGGGAGGAGCAGCGCTTGGACTCTAATCCCACAGACGAAGGGCCAGCAGGGAAACTCCTGCAGGGCATCTTCAGCACACAGTGAGCTTTGCAATTCTGCAACACACATTGCTGTCACTCCTCCTTTTCTTGCCTGAAAGACCAATTGATTCCAACATCTCTGTGCCCACTCTCTGCTGAGCAGCAACAGAGAGAGTAGAGCAGGAATGTTTAGACTGGGCTAAAACAGCAGAAGAGCCTTGCAAAAAAGCTCCTCCTGATCATGTTTAGCACACAGTGAGCTTTAAACTGTGACACAAACATTGCTGTCACTCTTCACTCTTTCTCCTAAAAGACCATTTCAATCCCAGAACTCCGTTGCCAGCACTCTGCTGAGCAGCAGAGTGAGCAGGGATGTCTGCAATCTGTAAGGCAGTGGAAGAGACAGGCCTGAAGGCTGCTCTTGTGCTTCTTCAACACACTGAGCTTTACAACTTTGACACACACACTGTTGTCACTCCTCATTGTAGCTCCTAAAAGTGCATTTGAATCCAGGGTTTCTGGTCTCCACTCTCGTTTCCAGTGCAGCAGAGGCAGGTGAGCACGAGCGCTTGGAATCCGCTCCCAGTTCCGAAGGGCAGGGGAGGGAAAGTCCTTGCAGATCATCTTCAGCGCACAGTGAGCTTTGCAACTCTGAAACACACATTGCTGTCACTCCTCACTTTATCTCCTTAAAGTGCATTTCAATCCAACGTTTCTGGTGCGCTCTCTCGCTTCGAGAGCAGTTGTGACAGGGGAGGACGAGCGCTTGGATTCTAATTTCACAGCCGAAGGGCCAGCATGGAAACTACTGCTGGGCATCTTCAGCACACATTGAGATTCACAACTCTGAAACACATATTGCTGTCACCTCTCACTTTCCTACCTGAAAGTCCAATTGAATAATACATCTCCTGTGCTTGCTCTTTGTGAGCAGTAGCAGAATATAGCACTTACGTTTGGACTCTGCTGAAACAGCAGAAGAGACAGTCCAGAAAGTTCCCACTGATCATCTTCAGCACACAGAGAGCTTTGCAACTCTGCAACACACATTGCTGTCACTTCTTTTCCTGCCGGAAAGACCAATTGATTCCAACACCTCTGTGCCCGCTCTCTGCTGAGCAGCAACAGAGAGAGTAGAGCAGGAATGTTTAGCCTGGGCTAAAACAGCAGAAGAGCCTTGCAAAAAATCTCCTGCTTGATCATGTTTTGCACTCAGTGAGCTTTAAACTGTGACACAAACATTGCTGTCACTCCTCACTTTATCTCCTAAAAGTGCATTTGAATCCAAAGTTTCTGGTGCGCTCTCTCGTTTCGAGAGCAGATGTCACAGGGGAGGACGAGCGTTTGGACTCTAATTTCACAGACGAATTGCCAGCATGGAAAATCCTGCTGGGCATCTTCAGCACCCAGTGAGCTTTGCAACTCTGAAACACACATTGCTGTCACCTCTCACTTTCCTACCTGAAAGTCCAATGGAATCCTACATCTCCTGTGCTTGCTCTTTGTGAGCAGTAGCAGAATATAGCACTTACGTTTGGACTCTGAAGAAACAGCAGAAGAGACAGTCCAGAAAATTCCCACTGATCATCTTCAGCGAACAGCGAGCTTTGCAACTCTGCAACACACATTGCTGTCACTTCTTTTCCTGCCTGAAAGACCAATTGATTCCAACATCTCTGTGCCCACTCTCTGCTGAGCAGCAACAGAGAGAGTAGAGCAGGAATGTTTAGACTGGGCTAAAACAGCAGAAGAGCCTTGCAAAAAAGCTCCTCCTGATCATGTTTAGCACACAGTGAGCTTTAAACTGTGACACAAACATTGCTGTCACTCTTCACTCTTTCTCCTAAAAGACCATTTCAATCCAAGAACTCCGTTGCCAGCTCTCTGCTGAGCAGCAGTGTGAGCAGGGATGTCTGCAATCTGTAAGGCAGTGGAAGAGACAGGCCTGAAGGCTGCTCTTGTGCTTCTTCAACACACTGAGCTTTACAACTTTGACACACACACTGTTGTCACTCCTCATTGTAGCTCCTAAAAGTGCATTTGAATCCAGCGTTTCTGGTCTCCACTCTCGTTTCAAGAGCAGCAGAGGAAGGTGAGCACGAGCGCTTGGAATCCGCTCCCAGTTCCGAAGGGCAGGGGAGGGAAAGTCCTTGCAGATCATCTTCAGCGCACAGTGAGCTTTGCAACTCTGAAACACACATTGCTGTCACTCCACACTTTATCTCCTAAAAGTGCATTTCAAGCCAACGTTTCTGGTGCGCTCTCTCGCTTCGAGAGCAGTTGTGACAGGGGAGGACGAGCGCTTGGATTCTAATTTCACAGCCGAAGGGCCAGCATGGAAACTACTGCTGGGCATCATCAGCACACATTGAGATTCGCAACTCTGAAACACATATTGCTGTCACCTCTCACTTTCCTACCTGAAAGTCCAATTGAATCCTACATCTCCTGTGCTTGCTCTTTGTGAGCAGTAGCAGAATATAGCACTTACGTTTGGACACTGAAGAAACAGCAGAAGAGACAGTCCAGAAAATTCCCACTGATCATCTTCAGCGAACAGCGAGCTTTGCAACTCTGCAACACACATTGCTGTCACTTCTTTTCCTGCCTGAAAGACCAATTGATTCCAACATCTCTGTGCCCACTCTCTGCTGAGTAGCAACAGAGAGTTGAGCAGGAATGTTTAGCCTGGGCTAAAACAGCAGAAGAGCCTTGCAAAAAATCTCCTGCTTGATCATGTTTTGCACACAGTGAGCTTTAAACTGTGACACAAACATTGCTGTCACTCCTCACTTTATCTCCTAAAAGTTCATTTGAATCCAAAGTTTCTGGTACGCTCTCTCGTTTGGAGAGGAGTTGTGACAGGGGAGTAGCAGCGCTTGGACTCTAATCCCACAGACGAAGGGCCAGCAGGGAAACTCCTGCAGGGCATCTTCAGCACACAGTGAGCTTTGCAACTCTGCAAAACACATTGCTGTAACTCCTCCTTTTCCTGCCTGGAAGACCTATTGATTCCAACATCTCTGTGCCCACTCTCTGCTGAGCAGCAACAGAGAGAAGGAATGTTTAGACTGGGCTAAAACAGCAGAAGAGCCTTGCAAAAAAGCTCCTCCTGATCATGTTTAGCACACAGTGAGCTTTAAACTGTGACACAAACATTGCTGTCACTCTTCACTCTTTCTCCTAAAAGACCATTTCAATCCAAGAACTCCGTTGCCAGCACTCTGCTGAGCAGCAGAGTGAGCAGGAATGTCTGCAATCTGTAAGGCAGTGGAAGAGACAGGCCTGAAGGCTGCTCTTGTGCTTCTTCAACACACTGAGCTTTACAACTGTGACACACACACTGCTGTCACTCCTCATTGTAGCTCCTAAAAGTGCATTTGAATCCAGCGTTTCTGGTCTCCACTCTCGTTTCAAGAGCAGCAGAGGAAGGTGAGCACGAGCGCTTGGAATCCGCTCCCAGTTCCGAAGGGCAGGGAGGGAAAGTCCTTGCAGATCATCTTCAGCGCACAGTGAGCTTTGCAACTCTGAAACACACATTGCTGTCACTCCTCACTTCATCTCCTAATAATCCGTTTGAATCCATGGTCTCTCCCGCCCTCTCTCGTTTGAACAGCAGCAGTGACAGGTGAACACGATCTCTTGGCCTCTGCTCCCACAGCCGAAGAGCCCGGAGTGAAAGCTCCGGCAGGGCATCTTCAGCACGCAGTCAGCTTTGCAACTGTGACACATATATTGCTCTCGCTCCGCACTTTCCTACCTCAAAGTCCAATTGAATCCAAAATCTCTGTGCCCTTTCTCTGCTGGGCAGAAGCAGAGTAGAGCAGGAACCTTTTAGCCAATGCTAAAAGAGCAGAAGAGACAGTCCAGAAAGTTCCCACTGATCATCTTCAGCGCACAGCGAGCTTTGCAACTCTGCAACGCACATTGCTGTCACTCCTCCCTTTTTGCCTGAAAGACCAGCTGAATCCACCATCTCTGTGCCCGCTCTCTGCTGAGCAGCAACAGAGAGAGTAGAGCAGGAATTTTTAGACCTGCCTAAAACAGCAGAAGAGCCTTGAAAAAAATCTCCTGCTTGATCATGTTTTGCACACAGTGAGCTTTAAACTGTGACACAAACATTGCTGTCACTCCTCACTTTATCTCCTAAAAGTGCATTTGAATCCAAAGTTTCTGGCGCGCTCTCTCGTTTCGAGAGGAGTTGTGACAGGGGAGGAGCAGCGCTTGGACTCTAATCCCACAGACGAAGGGCCAGCAGGGAAACTCCTGCAGAGCATCTTCAGCACACAGTGAGCTTTGCAATTCTGCAACACACATTGCTGTCACTCCTCCTTTTCTTGCCTGAAAGACCAATTGATTCCAACATCTCTGTGCCCACTCTCTGCTGAGCAGCAACAGAGAGAGTAGAGCAGGAATGTTTAGACTGGGCTAAAACAGCAGAAGAGCCTTGCAAAAAAGCTCCTCCTGATCATGTTTAGCACACAGTGAGCTTTAAACTGTGACACAAACATTGCTGTCACTCTTCACTCTTTCTCCTAAAAGACCATTTCAATCCAAGAACTCCGTTGCCAGCTCTCTGCTGAGCAGCAGTGTGAGCAGGGATGTCTGCAATCTGTAAGGCAGTGGAAGAGACAGGCCTGAAGGCTGCTCTTGTGCTTCTTCAACACACTGAGCTTTACAACTTTGACACACACACTGTTGTCACTCCTCATTGTAGCTCCTAAAAGTGCATTTGAATCCAGCGTTTCTGGTCTCCACTCTCGTTTCAAGAGCAGCAGAGGAAGGTGAGCACGAGCGCTTGGAATCCGCTCCCAGTTCCGAAGGGCAGGGGAGGGAAAGTCCTTGCAGATCATCTTCAGCGCACAGTGAGCTTTGCAACTCTGAAACACACATTGCTGTCACTCCACACTTTATCTCCTAAAAGTGCATTTCAAGCCAACGTTTCTGGTGCGCTCTCTCGCTTCGAGAGCAGTTGTGACAGGGGAGGACGAGCGCTTGGATTCTAATTTCACAGCCGAAGGGCCAGCATGGAAACTACTGCTGGGCATCATCAGCACACATTGAGATTCGCAACTCTGAAACACATATTGCTGTCACCTCTCACTTTCCTACCTGAAAGTCCAATTGAATCCTACATCTCCTGTGCTTGCTCTTTGTGAGCAGTAGCAGAATATAGCACTTACGTTTGGACTCTGAAGAAACAGCAGAAGAGACAGTCCAGAAAATTCCCACTGATCATCTTCAGCGAACAGCGAGCCTTGCAACTCTGCAACACACATTGCTGTCACTTCTTTTCCTGCCTGAAAGACCAATTGATTCCAACATCTCTGTGCCCACTCTCTGCTGAGTAGCAACAGAGAGAGTAGAGCAGGAATGTTTAGCCTGGGCTAAAACAGCAGAAGAGCCTTGCAAAAAATCTCCTGCTTGATCATGTTTTGCACACAGTGAGCTTTAAACTGTGACACAAACATTGCTGTCACTCCTCACTTTATCTCCTAAAAGTTCATTTGAATCCAAAGTTTCTGGTACGCTCTCTCGTTTGGAGAGGAGTTGTGACAGGGGAGTAGCAGCGCTTGGACTCTAATCCCACAGACGAAGGGCCAGCAGGGAAACTCCTGCAGGGCATCTTCAGCACACAGTGAGCTTTGCAACTCTGCAAAACACATTGCTGTAACTCCTCCTTTTCCTGCCTGGAAGACCTATTGATTCCAACATCTCTGTGCCCACTCTCTGCTGAGCAGCAACAGAGAGAAGGAATGTTTAGACTGGGCTAAAACAGCAGAAGAGCCTTGCAAAAAAGCTCCTCCTGATCATGTTTAGCACACAGTGAGCTTTAAACTGTGACACAAACATTGCTGTCACTCTTCACTCTTTCTCCTAAAAGACCATTTCAATCCAAGAACTCCGTTGCCAGCACTCTGCTGAGCAGCAGAGTGAGCAGGAATGTCTGCAATCTGTAAGGCAGTGGAAGAGACAGGCCTGAAGGCTGCTCTTGTGCTTCTTCAACACACTGAGCTTTACAACTGTGACACACACACTGTTGTCACTCCTCATTGTAGCTCCTAAAAGTGCATTTGAATCCAGCGTTTCTGGTCTCCACTCTCGTTTCAAGAGCAGCAGAGGAAGGTGAGCACGAGCGCTTGGAATCCGCTCCCAGTTCCGAAGGGCAGGGAGGGAAAGTCCTTGCAGATCATCTTCAGCGCACAGTGAGCTTTGCAACTCTGAAACACACATTGCTGTCACTCCTCACTTCATCTCCTAATAATCCGTTTAAATCCATGGTCTCTCCCGCCCTCTCTCGTTTGAACAGCAGCAGTGACAGGTGAACACGATCTCTTGGCCTCTGCTCCCACAGCCGAAGAGCCCGGAGTGAAAGCTCCGGCAGGGCATCTTCAGCACGCAGTCAGCTTTGCAACTGTGACACATATATTGCTCTCGCTCCGCACTTTCCTACCTCAAAGTCCAATTGAATCCAAAATCTCTGTGCCCTTTCTCTGCTGGGCAGAAGCAGAGTAGAGCAGGAACCTTTTAGCCAATGCTAAAAGAGCAGAAGAGACAGTCCAGAAAGTTCCCACTGATCATCTTCAGCGCACAGCGAGCTTTGCAACTCTGCAACGCACATTGCTGTCACTCCTCCCTTTTTGCCTGAAAGACCAGCTGAATCCACCATCTCTGTGCCCGCTCTCTGCTGAGCAGCAACAGAGAGAGTAGAGCAGGAATTTTTAGACCTGCCTAAAACAGCAGAAGAGCCTTGAAAAAAATCTCCTGCTTGATCATGTTTTGCACACAGTGAGCTTTAAACTGTGACACAAACATTGCTGTCACTCCTCACTTTATCTCCTAAAAGTGCATTTGAATCCAAAGTTTCTGGCGCGCTCTCTCGTTTCGAGAGGAGTTGTGACAGGGGAGGAGCAGCGCTTGGACTCTAATCCCACAGACGAAGGGCCAGCAGGGAAACTCCTGCAGAGCATCTTCAGCACACAGTGAGCTTTGCAATTCTGCAACACACATTGCTGTCACTCCTCCTTTTCTTGCCTGAAAGACCAATTGATTCCAACACCTCTGTGCCCACTCTCTGCTGAGCAGCAACAGAGAGAGTAGAGCAGGAATGTTTAGACTGGGCTAAAACAGCAGAAGAGCCTTGCAAAAAAGCTCCTCCTGATCATGTTTAGCACACAGTGAGCTTTAAACTGTGACACAAACATTGCTGTCACTCTTCACTCTTTCTCCTAAAAGACCATTTCAATCCAAGAACTCCGTTGCCAGCTCTCTGCTGAGCAGCAGTGTCAGCAGGGATGTCTGCAATCTGTAAGGCAGTGGAAGAGACAGGCCTGAAGGCTGCTCTTGTGCTTCTTCAACACACTGAGCTTTACAACTTTGACACACACACTGTTGTCACTCCTCATTGTAGCTCCTAAAAGTGCATTTGAATCCAGCGTTTCTGGTCTCCACTCTCGTTTCAAGAGCAGCAGAGGAAGGTGAGCACGAGCGCTTGGAATCCGCTCCCAGTTCCGAAGGGCAGGGGAGGGAAAGTCCTTGCAGATCATCTTCAGCGCACAGTGAGCTTTGCAACTCTGAAACACACATTGCTGTCACTCCACACTTTATCTCCTAAAAGTGCATTTCAAGCCAACGTTTCTGGTGCGCTCTCTCGCTTCGAGAGCAGTTGTGACAGGGGAGGACGAGCGCTTGGATTCTAATTTCACAGCCGAAGGGCCAGCATGGAAACTACTGCTGGGCATCATCAGCACACATTGAGATTCGCAACTCTGAAACACATATTGCTGTCACCTCTCACTTTCCTACCTGAAAGTCCAATTGAATAATACATCTCCTGTGCTTGCTCTTTGTGAGCAGTAGCAGAATATAGCACTTACGTTTGGACTCTGCTGAAACAGCAGAAGAGACAGTCCAGAAAGTTCCCACTGATCATCTTCAGCACACAGTGAGCTTTGCAACTCTGCAACACACATTGCTGTCACTTCTTTTCCTGCCTGAAAGACCAATTGATTCCAACACCTCTGTGCCCGCTCTCTGCTGAGCAGCAACAGAGAGAGTAGAGCAGGAATGTTTAGACCTGCCTAAAACAGCAGAAGAGCCTTGCAAAAAATCTCCTGCTTGATCATGTTTTGCACACAGTGAGCTTTAAACTGTGACACAAACATTGCTGTCACTCCTCACTTTATCTCCTAAAAGTGCATTTGAATCCAAAGTTTCTGGCGCGCTCTCTCGTTTCGAGAGGAGTTGTGACAGGGGAGGAGCAGCGCTTGGACTCTAATCCCACAGACGAAGGGCCAGCAGGGAAACTCCTGCAGGGCATCTTCAGCACACAGTGAGCTTTGCAATTCTGCAACACACATTGCTGTAACTCCTCCTTTTCCTGCATGGAAGACCAATTGATTCCAACATCTCTGTGCCCACTCTCTGCTGAGCAGCAGCAGAGAGAAGGAATGTTTAGACTGGGCTAAAACAGCAGAAGAGCCTTGCAAAAAAGCTCCTCCTGATCATGTTTAGCACACAGTGAGCTTTAAACTGTGACACAAACATTGCTGTCACTCTTCACTCTTTCTCCTAAAAGACCATTTCAATCCAAGAACTCCGTTGCCAGCACTCTGCTGAGCAGCAGAGTGAGCAGGAATGTCTGCAATCTGTAAGGCAGTGGAAGAGACAGGCCTGAAGGCTGCTCTTGTGCTTCTTCAACACACTGAGCTTTACAACTGTGACACACACACTGTTGTCACTCCTCATTGTAGCTCCTAAAAGTGCATTTGAATCCAGCGTTTCTGGTCTCCACTCTCGTTTCAAGAGCAGCAGAGGAAGGTGAGCACGAGCGCTTGGAATCCGCTCCCAGTTCCGAAGGGCAGGGAGGGAAAGTCCTTGAAGATCATCTTCAGCGCACAGTGAGCTTTGCAACTCTGAAACACACATTGCTGTCACTCCTCACTTCATCTCCTAATAATCCGTTTGAATCCATGGTCTCTCCCGCCCTCTCTCGTTTGAACAGCAGCAGTGACAGGTGAACACGATCTCTTGGCCTCTGCTCCCACAGCCGAAGAGCCCGGAGTGAAAGCTCCGGCAGGGCATCTTCAGCACGCAGTCAGCTTCGCAACTGTGACACATATATTGCTCTCGCTCCGCACTTTCCTACCTCAAAGTCCAATTGAATCCAAAATCTCTGTGCCCTTTCTCTGCTGGGCAGAAGCAGAGTAGAGCAGGAACCTTTAGCCAATGCTAAAAGAGCAGAAGAGACAGTCCAGAAAGTTCCCACTGATCATCTTCAGCGCACAGCGAGCTTTGCAACTCTGC
Source organism: Lathamus discolor (assembly GCF_037157495.1). Lineage (NCBI taxonomy): Eukaryota > Metazoa > Chordata > Aves > Psittaciformes > Psittacidae > Lathamus > Lathamus discolor. Next base: position 6,904,767 of record NC_088908.1, on the reverse strand, counting down.
AACGCACATTGCTGTCACTCCTCCCTTTTTGCCTGAAAGACCAGCTGAATCCACCATCTCTGTGCCCGCTCTCTGCTGAGCAGCAACAGAGAGAGTAGAGCAGGAATTTTTAGACCTGCCTAAAACAGCAGAAGAGCCTTGAAAAAAATCTCCTGCTTGATCATGTTTTGCACACAGTGAGCTTTAAACTGTGACACAAACATTGCTGTCACCCCTCACTTTATCTCCTAAAAGTGCATTTGAATCCAAAGTTTCTGGCCCGCTCTCTCGTTTCGAGAGGAGTTGTGACAGGGGAGGAGCAGCGCTTGGACTCTAATCCCACAGACGAAGGGCCAGCAGGGAAACTCCTGCAGGGCATCTTCAGCACACAGTGAGCTTTGCAATTCTGCAACACACATTGCTGTCACTCCTCCTTTTCTTGCCTGAAAGACCAATTGATTCCAACATCTCTGTGCCCACTCTCTGCTGAGTAGCAACAGAGAGAGTAGAGCAGGAATGTTTAGACTGGGCTAAAACAGCAGAAGAGCCTTGCAAAAAAGCTCCTCCTGATCATGTTTAGCACACAGTGAGCTTTAAACTGTGACACAAACATTGCTGTCACTCTTCACTCTTTCTCCTAAAAGACCATTTCAATCCAAGAACTCCGTTGCCAGCACTCTGCTGAGCAGCAGAGTGAGCAGGGATGTCTGCAATCTGTAAGGCAGTGGAAGAGACAGGCCTGAAGGCTGCTCTTGTGCTTCTTCAACACACTGAGCTTTACAACTTTGACACACACACTGTTGTCACTCCTCATTGTAGCTCCTAAAAGTGCATTTGAATCCAGCGTTTCTGGTCTCCACTCTCGTTTCAAGAGCAGCAGAGGAAGGTGAGCACGAGCGCTTTGAATCCGCTCCCAGTTCCGAAGGGCAGGGGAGGGAAAGTCCTTGCAGATCATCTTCAGCGCACAGTGAGCTTTGCAACTCTGAAACACACATTGCTGTCACTCCTCACTTTATCTCCTAAAAGTGCATTTCAAGCCAACGTTTCTGGTGCGCTCTCTCGCTTCGAGAGCAGTTGTGACAGGGGAGGACGAGCGCTTGGATTCTAATTTCACAGCCGAAGGGCCAGCATGGAAACTACTGCTGGGCATCATCAGCACACATTGAGATTCGCAACTCTGAAACACATATTGCTGTCACCTCTCACTTTCCTACCTGAAAGTCCAATTGAATAATACATCTCCTGTGCTTGCTCTTTGTGAGCAGTAGCAGAATATAGCACTTACGTTTGGACTCTGCTGAAACAGCAGAAGAGACAGTCCAGAAAGTTCCCACTGATCATCTTCAGCACACAGTGAGCTTTGCAACTCTGCAACACACATTGCTGTCACTTCTTTTCCTGCCTGAAAGACCAATTGATTCCAACACCTCTGTGCCCGCTCTCTGCTGAGCAGCAACAGAGAGAGTAGAGCAGGAATGTTTAGCCTGGGCTAAAACAGCAAAAGAGCCTTGCAAAAAATCTCCTGCTTGATCATGTTTTGCACACAGTGAGCTTTAAACTGTGACACAAACATTGCTGTCACTCCTCACTTTATCTCCTAAAAGTGCATTTGAATCCAAAGTTTCTGGTGCGCTCTCTCGTTTCGTGAGCAGATGTCACAGGGGAGGACGAGCGTTTGGACTCTAATTTCACAGACGAATTGCCAGCATGGAAAATCCTGCTGGGCATCTTCAGCACCCAGTGAGCTTTGCAACTCTGAAACACACATTGCTGTCACCTCTCACTTTCCTACCTGAAAGTCCAATTGAATCCTACATCTCCTGTGCTTGCTCTTTGTGAGCAGTAGCAGAATATAGCACTTACGTTTGGACTCTGAAGAAACAGCAGAAGAGACAGTCCAGAAAATTCCCACTGATCATCTTCAGCGAACAGCGAGCTTTGCAACTATGCAACACACATTGCTGTCACTTCTTTTCCTGCCTGAAAGACCAATTGATTCCAACATCTCTGTGCCCACTCTCTGCTGAGTAGCAACAGAGAGTTGAGCAGGAATGTTTAGCCTGGGCTAAAACAGCAGAAGAGCCTTGCAAAAAATCTCCTGCTTGATCATGTTTTGCACACAGTGAGCTTTAAACTGTGACACAAACATTGCTGTCACTCCTCACTTTATCTCCTAAAAGTTCATTTGAATCCAAAGTTTCTGGTACGCTCTCTCGTTTGGAGAGGAGTTGTGACAGGGGAGTAGCAGCGCTTGGACTCTAATCCCACAGACGAAGGGCCAGCAGGGAAACTCCTGCAGGGCATCTTCAGCACACAGTGAGCTTTGCAACTCTGCAAAACACATTGCTGTAACTCCTCCTTTTCCTGCCTGGAAGACCTATTGATTCCAACATCTCTGTGCCCACTCTCTGCTGAGCAGCAACAGAGAGAAGGAATGTTTAGACTGGGCTAAAACAGCAGAAGAGCCTTGCAAAAAAGCTCCTCCTGATCATGTTTAGCACACAGTGAGCTTTAAACTGTGACACAAACATTGCTGTCACTCTTCACTCTTTCTCCTAAAAGACCATTTCAATCCAAGAACTCCGTTGCCAGCACTCTGCTGAGCAGCAGAGTGAGCAGGAATGTCTGCAATCTGTAAGGCAGTGGAAGAGACAGGCCTGAAGGCTGCTCTTGTGCTTCTTCAACACACTGAGCTTTACAACTGTGACACACACACTGTTGTCACTCCTCATTGTAGCTCCTAAAAGTGCATTTGAATCCAGCGTTTCTGGTCTCCACTCTCGTTTCAAGAGCAGCAGAGGAAGGTCAGCACGAGCGCTTGGAATCCGCTCCCAGTTCCGAAGGGCAGGGAGGGAAAGTCCTTGCAGATCATCTTCAGCGCACAGTGAGCTTTGCAACTCTGAAACACACATTGCTGTCACTCCTCACTTCATCTCCTAATAATCCGTTTGAATCCATGGTCTCTCCCGCCCTCTCTCGTTTGAACAGCAGCAGTGACAGGTGAACACGATCTCTTGGCCTCTGCTCCCACAGCCGAAGAGCCCGGAGTGAAAGCTCCGGCAGGGCATCTTCAGCACGCAGTCAGCTTTGCAACTGTGACACATATATTGCTCTCGCTCCGCACTTTCCTACCTCAAAGTCCAATTGAATCCAAAATCTCTGTGCCCTTTCTCTGCTGGGCAGAAGCAGAGTAGAGCAGGAACCTTTAGCCAATGCTAAAAGAGCAGAAGAGACAGTCCAGAAAGTTCCCACTGATCATCTTCAGCGCACAGCGAGCTTTGCAACTCTGCAACGCACATTGCTGTCACTCCTCCCTTTTTGCCTGAAAGACCAGCTGAATCCACCATCTCTGTGCCCGCTCTCTGCTGAGCAGCAACAGAGAGAGTAGAGCAGGAATTTTTAGACCTGCCTAAAACAGCAGAAGAGCCTTGAAAAAAATCTCCTGCTTGATCATGTTTTGCACACAGTGAGCTTTAAACTGTGACACAAACATTGCTGTCACTCCTCACTTTATCTCCTAAAAGTGCATTTGAATCCAAAGTTTCTGGTGCGCTCTCACGTTTCGAGAGGAGTTGTGACAGGGGAGGAGCAGCGCTTGGACTCTAATCCCACAGACGAAGGGCCAGCAGGGAAACTCCTGCAGAGCATCTTCAGCACACAGTGAGCTTTGCAATTCTGCAACACACATTGCTGTCACTCCTCCTTTTCTTGCCTGAAAGACCAATTGATTCCAACATCTCTGTGCCCACTCTCTGCTGAGCAGCAACAGAGAGAGTAGAGCAGGAATGTTTAGACTGGGCTAAAACAGCAGAAGAGCCTTGCAAAAAAGCTCCTCCTGATCATGTTTAGCACACAGTGAGCTTTAAACTGTGACACAAACATTGCTGTCACTCTTCACTCTTTCTCCTAAAAGACCATTTCAATCCAAGAACTCCGTTGCCAGCACTCTGCTGAGCAGCAGTGTGAGCAGGGATGTCTGCAATCTGTAAGGCAGTGGAAGAGACAGGCCTGAAGGCTGCTCTTGTGCTTCTTCAACACACTGAGCTTTACAACTTTGACACACACACTGTTGTCACTCCTCATTGTAGCTCCTAAAAGTGCATTTGAATCCAGCGTTTCTGGTCTCCACTCTCGTTTCAAGAGCAGCAGAGGAAGGTGAGCACGAGCGCTTGGAATCCGCTCCCAGTTCCGAAGGGCAGGGGAGGGAAAGTCCTTGCAGATCATCTTCAGCGCACAGTGAGCTTTGCAACTCTGAAACACACATTGCTGTCACTCCACACTTTATCTCCTAAAAGTGCATTTCAAACCAACGTTTCTGGTGCGCTCTCTCGCTTCGAGAGCAGTTGTGACAGGGGAGGACGAGCGCTTGGATTCTAATTTCACAGCCGAAGGGCCAGCATGGAAACTACTGCTGGGCATCATCAGCACACATTGAGATTCGCAACTCTGAAACACATATTGCTGTCACCTCTCACTTTCCTACCTGAAAGTCCAATTGAATAATACATCTCCTGTGCTTGCTCTTTGTGAGCAGTAGCAGAATATAGCACTTACGTTTGGACTCTGCTGAAACAGCAGAAGAGACAGTCCAGAAAGTTCCCACTGATCATCTTCAGCACACAGTGAGCTTTGCAACTCTGCAACACACATTGCTGTCACTTCTTTTCCTGCCTGAAAGACCAATTGATTCCAACACCTCTGTGCCCGCTCTCTGCTGAGCAGCAACAGAGAGAGTAGAGCAGGAATGTTTAGACCTGCCTAAAACAGCAGAAGAGCCTTGCAAAAAATCTCCTGCTTGATCATGTTTTGCACACAGTGAGCTTTAAACTGTGACACAAACATTGCTGTCACTCCTCACTTTATCTCCTAAAAGTGCATTTGAATCCAAAGTTTCTGGCGCGCTCTCTCGTTTCGAGAGGAGTTGTGACAGGGGAGGAGCAGCGCTTGGACTCTAATCCCACAGACGAAGGGCCAGCAGGGAAACTCCTGCAGGGCATCTTCAGCACACAGTGAGCTTTGCAATTCTGCAACACACATTGCTGTAACTCCTCCTTTTCCTGCATGGAAGACCAATTGATTCCAACATCTCTGTGCCCACTCTCTGCTGAGCAGCAGCAGAGAGAAGGAATGTTTAGACTGGGCTAAAACAGCAGAAGAGCCTTGCAAAAAAGCTCCTCCTGATCATGTTTAGCACACAGTGAGCTTTAAACTGTGACACAAACATTGCTGTCACTCTTCACTCTTTCTCCTAAAAGACCATTTCAATCCAAGAACTCCGTTGCCAGCACTCTGCTGAGCAGCAGAGTGAGCAGGAATGTCTGCAATCTGTAAGGCAGTGGAAGAGACAGGCCTGAAGGCTGCTCTTGTGCTTCTTCAACACACTGAGCTTTACAACTGTGACACACACACTGTTGTCACTCCTCATTGTAGCTCCTAAAAGTGCATTTGAATCCAGCGTTTCTGGTCTCCACTCTCGTTTCAAGAGCAGCAGAGGAAGGTGAACACGAGCGCTTGGAATCCTCTCCCAGTTCCGAAGGGCAGGGAGGGAAAGTCCTTGCAGATCATCTTCAGCGCACAGTGAGCTTTGCAACTCTGAAACACACATTGCTGTCTCTCCTCACTTCATCTCCTAATAATCCGTTTGAATCCATGGTCTCTCCCGCCCTCTCTCGTTTGAACAGCAGCAGTGACAGGTGAACACGATCTCTTGGCCTCTGCTCCCACAGCCGAAGAGCCCGGAGTGAAAGCTCCGGCAGGGCATCTTCAGCACGCAGTCAGCTTTGCAACTGTGACACATATATTGCTCTCGCTCCGCACTTTCCTACCTCAAAGTCCAATTGAATCCAAAATCTCTGTGCCCTTTCTCTGCTGGGCAGAAGCAGAGTAGAGCAGGAACCTTTAGCCAATGCTAAAAGAGCAGAAGAGACAGTCCAGAAAGTTCCCACTGATCATCTTCAGCGCACAGCGAGCTTTGCAACTCTGCAACGCACATTGCTGTCACTCCTCCCTTTTTGCCTGAAAGACCAGCTGAATCCACCATCTCTGTGCCCGCTCTCTGCTGAGCAGCAACAGAGAGAGTAGAGCAGGAATTTTTAGACCTGCCTAAAACAGCAGAAGAGCCTTGAAAAAAATCTCCTGCTTGATCATGTTTTGCACACAGTGAGCTTTAAACTGTGACACAAACATTGCTGTCACTCCTCACTTTATCTCCTAAAAGTGCATTTGAATCCAAAGTTTCTGGTGCGCTCTCTCGTTTCGAGAGGAGTTGTGACAGGGGAGGAGCAGCGCTTGGACTCTAATCCCACAGACGAAGGGCCAGCAGGGAAACTCCTGCAGGGCATCTTCAGCACACAGTGAGCTTTGCAATTCTGCAACACACATTGCTGTAACTCCTCCTTTTCCTGCATGGAAGACCAATTGATTCCAACATCTCTGTGCCCACTCTCTGCTGAGCAGCAGCAGAGAGAAGGAATGTTTAGACTGGGCTAAAACAGCAGAAGAGCCTTGCAAAAAAGCTCCTCCTGATCATGTTTAGCACACAGTGAGCTTTAAACTGTGACACAAACATTGCTGTCACTCTTCACTCTTTCTCCTAAAAGACCATTTCAATCCAAGAACTCCGTTGCCAGCACTCTGCTGAGCAGCAGAGTGAGCAGGAATGTCTGCAATCTGTAAGGCAGTGGAAGAGACAGGCCTGAAGGCTGCTCTTGTGCTTCTTCAACACACTGAGCTTTACAACTGTGACACACACACTGTTGTCACTCCTCATTGTAGCTCCTAAAAGTGCATTTGAATCCAGCGTTTCTGGTCTCCACTCTCGTTTCAAGAGCAGCAGAGGAAGGTGAGCACGAGCGCTTGGAATCCGCTCCCAGTTCCGAAGGGCAGGGAGGGAAAGTCCTTGCAGATCATCTTCAGCGCACAGTGAGCTTTGCAACTCTGAAACACACATTGCTGTCACTCCTCACTTCATCTCCTAATAATCTGTTTGAATCCATGGTCTCTCCCGCCCTCTCTCGTTTGAACAGCAGCAGTGACAGGTGAACACGATCTCTTGGCCTCTGCTCCCACAGCCAAAGAGCCCGGAGTGAAAGCTCCGGCAGGGCATCTTCAGCACGCAGTCAGCTTTGCAACTGTGACACATATATTGCTCTCGCTCCGCACTTTCCTACCTCAAAGTCCAATTGAATCCAAAATCTCTGTGCCCTTTCTCTGCTGGGCAGAAGCAGAGTAGAGCAGGAACCTTTAGCCAATGCTAAAAGAGCAGAAGAGACAGTCCAGAAAGTTCCCACTGATCATCTTCAGCGCACAGCGAGCTTTGCAATTCTGCAACGCACATTGCTGTCACTCCTCCCTTTTTGCCTGAAAGACCAGCTGAATCCACCATCTCTGTGCCCGCTCTCTGCTGAGCAGCAACAGAGAGAGTAGAGCAGGAATTTTTAGACCTGCCTAAAACAGCAGAAGAGCCTTGAAAAAAATCTCCTGCTTGATCATGTTTTGCACACAGTGAGCTTTAAACTGTGACACAAACATTGCTGTCACTCCTCACTTTATCTCCTAAAAGTGCATTTGAATCCAAAGTTTCTGGCGCGCTCTCTCGTTTCGAGAGGAGTTGTGACAGGGGAGGAGCAGCGCTTGGACTCTAATCCCACAGACGAAGGGCCAGCAGGGAAACTCCTGCAGAGCATCTTCAGCACACAGTGAGCTTTGCAATTCTGCAACACACATTGCTGTCACTCCTCCTTTTCTTGCCTGAAAGACCAATTGATTCCAACATCTCTGTGCCCACTCTCTGCTGAGCAGCAACAGAGAGAGTAGAGCAGGAATGTTTAGACTGGGCTAAAACAGCAGAAGAGCCTTGCAAAAAAGCTCCTCCTGATCATGTTTAGCACACAGTGAGCTTTAAACTGTGACACAAACATTGCTGTCACTCTTCACTCTTTCTCCTAAAAGACCATTTCAATCCAAGAACTCCGTTGCCAGCACTCTGCTGAGCAGCAGTGTGAGCAGGGATGTCTGCAATCTGTAAGGCAGTGGAAGAGACAGGCCTGAAGGCTGCTCTTGTGCTTCTTCAACACACTGAGCTTTACAACTTTGACACACACACTGTTGTCACTCCTCATTGTAGCTCCTAAAAGTGCATTTGAATCCAGCGTTTCTGGTCTCCACTCTCGTTTCAAGAGCAGCAGAGGAAGGTGAGCACGAGCGCTTGGAATCCGCTCCCAGTTCCGAAGGGCAGGGGAGGGAAAGTCCTTGCAGATCATCTTCAGCGCACAGTGAGCTTTGCAACTCTGAAACACACATTGCTGTCACTCCACACTTTATCTCCTAAAAGTGCATTTCAAGCCAACGTTTCTGGTGCGCTCTCTCGCTTCGAGAGCAGTTGTGACAGGGGAGGACGAGCGCTTGGATTCTAATTTCACAGCCGAAGGGCCAGCATGGAAACTACTGCTGGGCATCATCAGCACACATTGAGATTCGCAACTCTGAAACACATATTGCTGTCACCTCTCACTTTCCTACCTGAAAGTCCAATTGAATAATACATCTCCTGTGCTTGCTCTTTGTGAGCAGTAGCAGAATATAGCACTTACGTTTGGACTCTGCTGAAACAGCAGAAGAGACAGTCCAGAAAGTTCCCACTGATCATCTTCAGCACACAGTGAGCTTTGCAACTCTGCAACACACATTGCTGTCACTTCTTTTCCTGCCTGAAAGACCAATTGATTCCAACACCTCTGTGCCCGCTCTCTGCTGAGCAGCAACAGAGAGAGTAGAGCAGGAATGTTTAGACCTGCCTAAAACAGCAGAAGAGCCTTGCAAAAAATCTCCTGCTTGATCATGTTTTGCACACAGTGAGCTTTAAACTGTGACACAAACATTGCTGTCACTCCTCACTTTATCTCCTAAAAGTGCATTTGAATCCAAAGTTTCTGGCGCGCTCTCTCGTTTCGAGAGGAGTTGTGACAGGGGAGGAGCAGCGCTTGGACTCTAATCCCACAGACGAAGGGCCAGCAGGGAAACTCCTGCAGGGCATCTTCAGCACACAGTGAGCTTTGCAATTCTGCAACACACATTGCTGTAACTCCTCCTTTTCCTGCATGGAAGACCAACTGATTCCAACATCTCTGTGCCCACTCTCTGCTGAGCAGCAGCAGAGAGAAGGAATGTTTAGACTGGGCTAAAACAGCAGAAGAGCCTTGCAAAAAAGCTCCTCCTGATCATGTTTAGCACACAGTGAGCTTTAAACTGTGACACAAACATTGCTGTCACTCTTCACTCTTTCTCCTAAAAGACCATTTCAATCCAAGAACTCCGTTGCCAGCACTCTGCTGAGCAGCAGAGTGAGCAGGAATGTCTGCAATCTGTAAGGCAGTGGAAGAGACAGGCCTGAAGGCTGCTCTTGTGCTTCTTCAACACACTGAGCTTTACAACTGTGACACACACACTGTTGTCACTCCTCATTGTAGCTCCTAAAAGTGCATTTGAATCCAGCGTTTCTGGTCTCCACTCTCGTTTCAAGAGCAGCAGAGGAAGGTGAACACGAGCGCTTGGAATCCTCTCCCAGTTCCGAAGGGCAGGGAGGGAAAGTCCTTGCAGATCATCTTCAGCGCACAGTGAGCTTTGCAACTCTGAAACACACATTGCTGTCACTCCTCACTTCATCTCCTAATAATCCGTTTGAATCCATGGTCTCTCCCGCCCTCTCTCGTTTGAACAGCAGCAGTGACAGGTGAACACGATCTCTTGGCCTCTGCTCCCACAGCCGAAGAGCCCGGAGTGAAAGCTCCGGCAGGGCATCTTCAGCACGCAGTCAGCTTTGCAACTGTGACACATATATTGCTCTCGCTCCGCACTTTCCTACCTCAAAGTCCAATTGAATCCAAAATCTCTGTGCCCTTTCTCTGCTGGGCAGAAGCAGAGTAGAGCAGGAACCTTTAGCCAATGCTAAAAGAGCAGAAGAGACAGTCCAGAAAGTTCCCACTGATCATCTTCAGCGCACAGCGAGCTTTGCAACTCTGCAACGCACATTGCTGTCACTCCTCCCTTTTTGCCTGAAAGACCAGCTGAATCCACCATCTCTGTGCCCGCTCTCTGCTGAGCAGCAACAGAGAGAGTAGAGCAGGAATTTTTAGACCTGCCTAAAACAGCAGAAGAGCCTTGAAAAAAATCTCCTGCTTGATCATGTTTTGCACACAGTGAGCTTTAAACTGTGACACAAACATTGCTGTCACTCCTCACTTTATCTCCTAAAAGTGCATTTGAATCCAAAGTTTCTGGTGCGCTCTCTCGTTTCGAGAGGAGTTGTGACAGGGGAGGAGCAGCGCTTGGACTCTAATCCCACAGACGAAGGGCCAGCAGGGAAACTCCTGCAGGGCATCTTCAGCACACAGTGAGCTTTGCAATTCTGCAACACACATTGCTGTAACTCCTCCTTTTCCTGCATGGAAGACCAATTGATTCCAACATCTCTGTGCCCACTCTCTGCTGAGCAGCAGCAGAGAGAAGGAATGTTTAGACTGGGCTAAAACAGCAGAAGAGCCTTGCAAAAAAGCTCCTCCTGATCATGTTTAGCACACAGTGAGCTTTAAACTGTGACACAAACATTGCTGTCACTCTTCACTCTTTCTCCTAAAAGACCATTTCAATCCAAGAACTCCGTTGCCAGCACTCTGCTGAGCAGCAGAGTGAGCAGGAATGTCTGCAATCTGTAAGGCAGTGGAAGAGACAGGCCTGAAGGCTGCTCTTGTGCTTCTTCAACACACTGAGCTTTACAACTGTGACACACACACTGTTGTCACTCCTCATTGTAGCTCCTAAAAGTGCATTTGAATCCAGCGTTTCTGGTCTCCACTCTCGTTTCAAGAGCAGCAGAGGAAGGTGAACACGAGCGCTTGGAATCCTCTCCCAGTTCCGAAGGGCAGGGAGGGAAAGTCCTTGCAGATCATCTTCAGCGCACAGTGAGCTTTGCAACTCTGAAACACACATTGCTGTCACTCCTCACTTCATCTCCTAATAATCCGTTTGAATCCATGGTCTCTCCCGCCCTCTCTCGTTTGAACAGCAGCAGTGACAGGTGAACACGATCTCTTGGCCTCTGCTCCCACAGCCAAAGAGCCCGGAGTGAAAGCTCCGGCAGGGCATCTTCAGCACGCAGTCAGCTTTGCAACTGTGACACATATATTGCTCTCGCTCCGCACTTTCCTACCTCAAAGTCCAATTGAATCCAAAATCTCTGTGCCCTTTCTCTGCTGGGCAGAAGCAGAGTAGAGCAGGAACCTTTAGCCAATGCTAAAAGAGCAGAAGAGACAGTCCAGAAAGTTCCCACTGATCATCTTCAGCGCACAGCGAGCTTTGCACCTCTGCAACGCACATTGCTGTCACTCCTCCCTTTTTGCCTGAAAGACCAGCTGAATCCACCATCTCTGTGCCCGCTCTCTGCTGAGCAGCAACAGAGAGAGTAGAGCAGGAATTTTTAGACCTGCCTAAAACAGCAGAAGAGCCTTGAAAAAAATCTCCTGCTTGATCATGTTTTGCACACAGTGAGCTTTAAACTGTGACACAAACATTGCTGTCACTCCTCACTTTATCTCCTAAAAGTGCATTTGAATCCAAAGTTTCTGACGCGCTCTCTCGTTTCGAGAGGAGTTGTGACAGGGGAGGAGCAGCGCTTGGACTCTAATCCCACAGACGAAGGGCCAGCAGGGAAACTCCTGCAGGGCATCTTCAGCACACAGTGAGCTTTGCAATTCTGCAACACACATTGCTGTCACTCCTCCTTTTCTTGCCTGAAAGACCAATTGATTCCAACATCTCTGTGCCCACTCTCTGCTGAGTAGCAACAGAGAGAGTAGAGCAGGAATGTTTAGACTGGGCTAAAACAGCAGAAGAGCCTTGCAAAAAAGCTCCTCCTGATCATGTTTAGCACACAGTGAGCTTTAAACTGTGACACAAACATTGCTGTCACTCTTCACTCTTTCTCCTAAAAGACCATTTCAATCCAAGAACTCCGTTGCCAGCACTCTGCTGAGCAGCAGAGTGAGCAGGGATGTCTGCAATCTGTAAGGCAGTGGAAGAGACAGGCCTGAAGGCTGCTCTTGTGCTTCTTCAACACACTGAGCTTTACAACTTTGACATACACACTGTTGTCACTCCTCATTGTAGCTCCTAAAAGTGCATTTGAATCCAGTGTTTCTGGTCTCCACTCTTGTTTCAAGAGCAGCAGAGGAAGGTGAGCACGAGCGCTTTGAATCCGCTCCCAGTTCCGAAGGGCAGGGGAGGGAAAGTCCTTGCAGATCATCTTCAGCGCACAGTGAGCTTTGCAACTCTGAAACACACATTGCTGTCACTCCTCACTTTATCTCCTAAAAGTGCATTTCAAGCCAACGTTTCTGGTGCGCTCTCTCGCTTCGAGAGCAGTTGTGACAGGGGAGGACGAGCGCTTGGATTCTAATTTCACAGCCGAAGGGCCAGCATGGAAACTACTGCTGGGCATCATCAGCACACATTGAGATTCGCAACTCTGAAACACATATTGCTGTCACCTCTCACTTTCCTACCTGAAAGTCCAATTGAATAATACATCTCCTGTGCTTGCTCTTTGTGAGCAGTAGCAGAATATAGCACTTACGTTTGGACTCTGCTGAAACAGCAGAAGAGACAGTCCAGAAAGTTCCCACTGATCATCTTCAGCACACAGTGAGCTTTGCAACTCTGCAACACACATTGCTGTCACTTCTTTTCCTGCCTGAAAGACCAATTGATTCCAACACCTCTGTGCCCGCTCTCTGCTGAGCAGCAACAGAGAGAGTAGAGCAGGAATGTTTAGCCTGGGCTAAAACAGCAGAAGAGCCTTGCAAAAAATCTCCTGCTTGATCATGTTTTGCACACAGTGAGCTTTAAACTGTGACACAAACATTGCTGTCACTCCTCACTTTATCTCCTAAAAGTGCATTTGAATCCAAAGTTTCTGGTGCGCTCTCTCGTTTCGAGAGGAGTTGTGACAGGGGAGGAGCAGCGCTTGGACTCTAATCCCACAGACGAAGGGCCAGCAGGGAAACTCCTGCAGGGCATCTTCAGCACACAGTGAGCTTTGCAATTCTGCAACACACATTGCTGTAACTCCTCCTTTTCCTGCCTGGAAGACCTATTGATTCCAACATCTCTGTGCCCACTCTCTGCTGAGCAGCAACAGAGAGAAGGAATGTTTAGACTGGGCTAAAACAGCAGAAGAGCCTTGCAAAAAAGCTCCTCCTGATCATGTTTAGCACACAGTGAGCTTTAAACTGTGACACAAACATTGCTGTCACTCTTCACTCTTTCTCCTAAAAGACCATTTCAATCCAAGAACTCCGTTGCCAGCACTCTGCTGAGCAGCAGAGTGAGCAGGAATGTCTGCAATCTGTAAGGCAGTGGAAGAGACAGGCCTGAAGGCTGCTCTTGTGCTTCTTCAACACACTGAGCTTTACAACTGTGACACACACACTGTTGTCACTCCTCATTGTAGCTCCTAAAAGTGCATTTGAATCCAGCGTTTCTGGTCTCCACTCTCGTTTCAAGAGCAGCAGAGGCAGGTGAGCACGAGCGCTTGGAATCCGCTCCCAGTTCCGAAGGGCAGGGAGGGAAAGTCCTTGCAGATCATCTTCAGCGCACAGTGAGCTTTGCAACTCTGAAACACACATTGCTGTCACTCCTCACTTCATCTCCTAATAATCCGTTTGAATCCATGGTCTCTCCCGCCCTCTCTCGTTTGAACAGCAGCAGTGACAGGTGAACACGATCTCTTGGCCTCTGCTCCCACAGCCAAAGAGCCCGGAGTGAAAGCTCCGGCAGGGCATCTTCAGCACGCAGTCAGCTTTGCAACTGTGACACATATATTGCTCTCGCTCCGCACTTTCCTACCTCAAAGTCCAATTGAATCCAAAATCTCTGTGCCCTTTCTCTGCTGGGCAGAAGCAGAGAGAGTAGAGCAGGAACCTTTAGCCAATGCTAAAAGAGCAGAAGAGACAGTCCAGAAAGTTCCCACTGATCATCTTCAGCGCACAGCGAGCTTTGCAACTCTGCAACACACATTGCTGTCACTCCTCCCTTTTTGCCTGAAAGACCAGCTGAATCCACCATCTCTGTGCCCGCTCTCTGCTGAGCAGCAACAGAGAGAGTAGAGCAGGAATTTTTAGACCTGCCTAAAACAGCAGAAGAGCCTTGAAAAAAATCTCCTGCTTGATCATGTTTTGCACACAGTGAGCTTTAAACTGTGACACAAACATTGCTGTCACTCCTCACTTTATCTCCTAAAAGTGCATTTGAATCCAAAGTTTCTGGTGCGCTCTCTCGTTTGGAGAGGAGTTGTGACAAGGGAGGAGCAGCGCTTGGACTCTAATCCCACAGACGAAGGGCCAGCAGGGAAACTCCTGCAGGGCATCTTCAGCACACAGTGAGCTTTACAATTCTGCAACACACATTGCTGTCACTCCTCCTTTTCTTGCCTGAAAGACCAATTGATTCCAACACCTCTGTGCCCACTCTCTGCTGAGCAGCAACAGAGAGAGTAGAGCAGGAATGTTTAGACTGGGCTAAAACAGCAGAAGAGCCTTGCAAAAAAGCTCCTCCTGATCATGTTTAGCACACAGTGAGCTTTAAACTGTGACACAAGCATTGGTGTCACTCTTCACTCTTTCTCCTAAAAGACCATTTCAATCCCAGAACTCCGTTGCCAGCACTCTGCTGAGCAGCAGAGTGAGCAGGGATGTCTGCAATCTGTAAGGCAGTGGAAGAGACAGGCCTGAAGGCTGCTCTTGTGCTTCTTCAACACACTGAGCTTTACAACTTTGACACACACACTGTTGTCACTCCTCATTGTAGCTCCTAAAAGTGCATTTGAATCCAGCGTTTCTGGTCTCCACTCTCGTTTCCAGTGCAGCAGAGGCAGGTGAGCACGAGCGCTTGGAATCCGCTCCCAGTTCCGAAGGGCAGGGAGGGAAAGTTCTTGCAGATCATCTTCAGCGCACAGTGAGCTTTGCAACTCTGAAACACACATTGCTGTCACTCCTCACTTTATCTCCAAAAAGTGCATTTCAAGCCAACGTTTCTGGTGCGCTCTCTCGCTTCGAGAGCAGTTGTGACAGGGGAGGACGAGCGCTTGGATTCTAATTTCACAGCCGAAGGGCCAGCATGGAAACTACAGCTGGGCATCTTCAGCACACATTGAGATTCGCAACTCTGAAACACATATTGCTGTCACCTCTCACTTTCCTACCTGAAAGTCCAATTGAATAATACATCTCCTGTGCTTGCTCTTTGTGAGCAGTAGCAGAATATAGCACTTACGTTTGGACTCTGCTGAAACAGCAGAAGAGACAGTCCAGAAAGTTCCCACTGATCATCTTCAGCACACAGTGAGCTCTGCAACTCTGCAACACACATTGCTGTCTCTTCTTTTCCTGCCTGAAAGACCAGCTGAATCCACCATCTCTGTGCCCGCTCTCTGCTGAGCAGCAACAGAGAGAGTAGAGCAGGAATGTTTAGCCTGGGCTAAAACAGCAGAAGAGCCTTGCAAAAAATCTCCTGCTTGATCATGTTTTGCACACAGTGAGCTTTAAACTGTGACACAAACATTGCTGTCACTCCTCACTTTATCTCCTAAAAGTGCATTTGAATCCAAAGTTTCTGGTGCGCTCTCTCGTTTCGAGAGGAGTTGTGACAGGGGAGGAGCAGCGCTTGGACTCTAATCCCACAGACGAAGGGCCAGCAGGGAAACTCCTGCAGGGCATCTTCAGCACACAGTGAGCTTTGCAATTCTGCAACACACATTGCTGTAACTCCTCCTTTTCCTGCCTGGAAGACCAATGGATTCCAACATCTCTGTGCCCACTCTGTGCTGAGCAGCAGCAGAGAGAAGGAATGTTTAGACTGGGCTAAAACAGCAGAAGAGCCTTGCAAAAAAGCTCCTCCTGATCATGTTTAGCACACAGTGAGCTTTAAACTGTGACACAAACATTGCTGTCACTCTTCACTCTTTCTCCTAAAAGACCATTTCAATCCAAGAACTCCGTTGCCAGCACTCTGCTGAGCAGCAGAGTGAGCAGGAATGTCTGCAATCTGTAAGGCAGTGGAAGAGACAGGCCTGAAGGCTGCTCTTGTGCTTCTTCAACACACTGAGCTTTACAACTGTGACACACACACTGTTGTCACTCCTCATTGTAGCTCCTAAAAGTGCATTTGAATCCAGCGTTTCTGGTCTCCACTCTCGTTTCAAGAGCAGCAGAGGAAGGTGAGCACGAGCGCTTGGAATCCGCTCCCAGTTCCGAAGGGCAGGGAGGGAAAGTCCTTGCAGATCATCTTCAGCGCACAGTGAGCTTTGCAACTCTGAAACACACATTGCTGTCACTCCTCACTTCATCTCCTAATAATCCGTTTGAATCCATGGTCTCTCCCGCCCTCTCTCGTTTGAACAGCAGCAGTGACAGGTGAACACGATCTCTTGGCCTCTGCTCCCACAGCCGAAGAGCCCGGAGTGAAAGCTCCGGCAGGGCATCTTCAGCACGCAGTCAGCTTTGCAACTGTGACACATATATTGCTCTCGCTCCGCACTTTCCTACCTCAAAGTCCAATTGAATCCAAAATCTCTGTGCCCTTTCTCTGCTGGGCAGAAGCAGAGTAGAGCAGGAACCTTTAGCCAATGCTAAAAGAGCAGAAGAGACAGTCCAGAAAGTTCCCACTGATCATCTTCAGCGCACAGCGAGCTTTGCAACTCTGCAACACACATTGCTGTCACTCCTCCCTTTTTGCCTGAAAGACCAGCTGAATCCACCATCTCTGTGCCCGCTCTCTGCTGAGCAGCAACAGAGAGAGTAGAGCAGGAATTTTTAGACCTGCCTAAAACAGCAGAAGAGCCTTGAAAAAAATCTCCTGCTTGATCATGTTTTGCACACAGTGAGCTTTAAACTGTGACACAAACATTGCTGTCACTCCTCACTTTATCTCCTAAAAGTGCATTTGAATCCAAAGTTTCTGGTGCGCTCTCTCGTTTGGAGAGGAGTTGTGACAGGGGAGGAGCAGCGCTTGGACTCTAATCCCACAGACGAAGGGCCAGCAGGGAAACTCCTGCAGGGCATCTTCAGCACACAGTGAGCTTTGCAATTCTGCAACACACATTGCTGTCACTCCTCCTTTTCTTGCCTGAAAGACCAATTGATTCCAACATCTCTGTGCCCACTCTCTGCTGAGCAGCAACAGAGAGAGTAGAGCAGGAATGTTTAGACTGGGCTAAAACAGCAGAAGAGCCTTGCAAAAAAGCTCCTCCTGATCATGTTTAGCACACAGTGAGCTTTAAACTGTGACACAAACATTGCTGTCACTCTTCACTCTTTCTCCTAAAAGACCATTTCAATCCAAGAACTCCGTTGCCAGCACTCTGCTGAGCAGCAGAGTGAGCAGGGATGTCTGCAATCTGTAAGGCAGTGGAAGAGACAGGCCTGAAGGCTGCTCTTGTGCTTCTTCAACACACTGAGCTTTACAACTTTGACACACACACTGTTGTCACTCCTCATTGTAGCTCCTAAAAGTGCATTTGAATCCAGGGTTTCTGGTCTCCACTCTCGTTTCCAGTGCAGCAGAGGCAGGTGAGCACGAGCGCTTGGAATCCGCTCCCAGTTCCGAAGGGCAGGGGAGGGAAAGTCCTTGCAGATCATCTTAAGCGCACAGTGAGCTTTGCAACTCTGAAACACACATTGCTGTCACTCCTCACTTTATCTCCTTAAAGTGCATTTCAATCCAACGTTTCTGGTGCGCTCTCTCGCTTCGAGAGCAGTTGTGACAGGGGAGGACGAGCGCTTGGATTCTAATTTCACAGCCGAAGGGCCAGCATGGAAACTACTGCTGGGCATCTTCAGCACACATTGAGATTCACAACTCTGAAACACATATTGCTGTCACCTCTCACTTTCCTACCTGAAAGTCCAATTGAATAATACATCTCCTGTGCTTGCTCTTTGTGAGCAGTAGCAGAATATAGCACTTACGTTTGGACTCTGCTGAAACAGCAGAAGAGACAGTCCAGAAAGTTCCCACTGATCATCTTCAGCACACAGAGAGCTTTGCAACTCTGCAACACACATTGCTGTCACTTCTTTTCCTGCCGGAAAGACCAATTGATTCCAACACCTCTGTGCCCGCTCTCTGCTGAGCAGCAACAGAGAGAGTAGAGCAGGAATGTTTAGCCTGGGCTAAAACAGCAGAAGAGCCTTGCAAAAAATCTCCTGCTTGATCATGTTTTGCACTCAGTGAGCTTTAAACTGTGACACAAACATTGCTGTCACTCCTCACTTTATCTCCTAAAAGTGCATTTGAATCCAAAGTTTCTGGTGCGCTCTCTCGTTTCGAGAGCAGATGTCACAGGGGAGGACGAGCGTTTGGACTCTAATTTCACAGACGAATTGCCAGCATGGAAAATCCTGCTGGGCATCTTCAGCACCCAGTGAGCTTTGCAACTCTGAAACACACATTGCTGTCACCTCTCACTTTCCTACCTGAAAGTCCAATTGAATCCTACATCTCCTGTGCTTGCTCTTTGTGAGCAGTAGCAGAATATAGCACTTACGTTTGGACTCTGAAGAAACAGCAGAAGAGACAGTCCAGAAAATTCCCACTGATCATCTTCAGCGAACAGCGAGCTTTGCAACTCTGCAACACACATTGCTGTCACTTCTTTTCCTGCCTGAAAGACCAATTGATTCCAACACCTCTGTGCCCGCTCTCTGCTGAGCAGCAACAGAGAGAGTAGAGCAGGAATGTTTAGACCTGCCTAAAACAGCAGAAGAGCCTTGCAAAAAATCTCCTGCTTGATCATGTTTTGCACACAGTGAGCTTTAAACTGTGACACAAACATTGCTGTCACTCCTCACTTTATCTCCTAAAAGTGCATTTGAATCCAAAGTTTCTGGTGCGCTCTCTCGTTTCGAGAGCAGATGTCACAGGGGAGGACGAGCGTTTGGACTCTAATTTCACAGACGAATTGCCAGCATGGAAAATCCTGCTGGGCATCTTCAGCACCCAGTGAGCTTTGCAACTCTGAAACACACATTGCTGTCACCTCTCACTTTCCTACCTGAAAGTCCAATTGAATCCTACATCTCCTGTGCTTGCTCTTTGTGAGCAGTAGCAGAATATAGCACTTACGTTTGGACTCTGAAGAAACAGCAGAAGAGACAGTCCAGAAAATTCCCACTGATCATCTTCAGCGAACAGCGAGCTTTGCAACTCTGCAACACACATTGCTGTCACTTCTTTTCCTGCCTGAAAGACCAATTGATTCCAACACCTCTGTGCCCGCTCTCTGCTGAGCAGCAACAGAGAGAGTAGAGCAGGAATGTTTAGACCTGCCTAAAACAGCAGAAGAGCCTTGCAAAAAATCTCCTGCTTGATCATGTTTTGCACACAGTGAGCTTTAAACTGTGACACAAACATTGCTGTCACTCCTCACTTTATCTCCTAAAAGTGCATTTGAATCCAAAGTTTCTGGTGCGCTCTCACGTTTCGAGAGGAGTTGTGACAGGGGAGGAGCAGCGCTTGGACTCTAATCCCACAGACGAAGGGCCAGCAGGGAAACGCCTGCAGGGCATCTTCAGCACACAGTGAGCTTTGCAATTCTGCAACACACATTGCTGTAACTCCTCCTTTTCCTGCCTGGAAGACCAATGGATTCCAACATCTCTGTGCCCACTCTCTGCTGAGCAGCAACAGAGAGAAGGAATGTTTAGACTGGGCTAAAACAGCAGAAGAGCCTTGCAAAAAAGCTCCTCCTGATCATGTTTAGCACACAGTGAGCTTTAAACTGTGACACAAACATTGCTGTCACTCTTCACTCTTTCTCCTAAAAGACCATTTCAATCCAAGAACTCCGTTGCCAGCACTCTGCTGAGCAGCAGAGTGAGCAGGAATGTCTGCAATCTGTAAGGCAGTGGAAGAGACAGGCCTGAAGGCTGCTCTTGTGCTTCTTCAACACACTGAGCTTTACAACTGTGACACACACACTGTTGTCACTCCTCATTGTAGCTCCTAAAAGTGCATTTGAATCCAGCGTTTCTGGTCTCCACTCTCGTTTCAAGAGCAGCAGAGGAAGGTGAACACGAGCGCTTGGAATCCTCTCCCAGTTCCGAAGGGCAGGGAGGGAAAGTCCTTGCAGATCATCTTCAGCGCACAGTGAGCTTTGCAACTCTGAAACACACATTGCTGTCACTCCTCACTTCATCTCCTAATAATCCGTTTGAATCCATGGTCTCTCCCGCCCTCTCTCGTTTGAACAGCAGCAGTGACAGGTGAACACGATCTCTTGGCCTCTGCTCCCACAGCCGAAGAGCCCGGAGTGAAAGCTCCGGCAGGGCATCTTCAGCACGCAGTCAGCTTTGCAACTGTGACACATATATTGCTCTCGCTCCGCACTTTCCTACCTCAAAGTCCAATTGAATCCAAAATCTCTGTGCCCTTTCTCTGCTGGGCAGAAGCAGAGTAGAGCAGGAACCTTTAGCCAATGCTAAAAGAGCAGAAGAGACAGTCCAGAAAGTTCCCACTGATCATCTTCAGCGCACAGCGAGCTTTGCAACTCTGCAACACACATTGCTGTCACTCCTCCCTTTTTGCCTGAAAGACCAGCTGAATCCACCATCTCTGAGCCCGCTCTCTGCTGAGCAGCAACAGAGAGAGTAGAGCAGGAATTTTTAGACCTGCCTAAAACAGCAGAAGAGCCTTGAAAAAAATCTCCTGCTTGATCATGTTTTGCACACAGTGAGCTTTAAACTGTGACACAAACATTGCTGTCACTCCTCACTTTATCTCCTAAAAGTGCATTTGAATCCAGCGTTTCTGGTCTCCACTCTCGTTTCCAGTGCAGCAGAGGCAGGTGAGCACGAGCGCTTGGAATCCGCTCCCAGTTCCGAAGGGCAGGGGAGGGAAAGTCCTTGCAGATCATCTTCAGCGCACAGTGAGCTTTGCAACTCTGAAACACACATTGCTGTCACTCCTCACTTTATCTCCTAAAAGTGCATTTCAAGCCAATGTTTCTGGTGCTCTCTCTCGCTTCGAGAGCAGTTGTGACAGGGGAGGACGAGCGCTTGGATTCTAATTTCACAGCCGAAGGGCCAGCATGGAAACTACTGCTGGGCATCTTCAGCACACATTGAGATTCGCAACTCTGAAACACATATTGCTGTCACCTCTCACTTTCCTACCTGAAAGTCCAATTGAATAATACATCTCCTGTGCTTGCTCTTTGTGAGCAGTAGCAGAATATAGCACTTACGTTTGGACTCTGCTGAAACAGCAGAAGAGACAGTCCAGAAAGTTCCCACTGATCATCTTCAGCGCACAGTGTGCTTTGCAACTCTGCAACACACATTGCTGTCACTTCTTTTCCTGCCTGAAAGACCAATTGATTCCAACACCTCTGTGCCCGCTCTCTGCTGAGCAGCAACAGAGAGAGTAGAGCAGGAATGTTTAGCCTGGGCTAAAACAGCGGAAGAGCCTTGCAAAAAATCTCCTGCTTGATCATGTTTTGCACACAGTGAGCTTTAAACTGTGACACAAACATTGCTGTCACTCCTCACTTTATCTCCTAAAAGTGCATTTGAATCCAAAGTTTCTGGTGCGCTCTCACGTTTCGAGAGGAGTTGTGACAGGGGAGGAGCAGCGCTTGGACTCTAATCCCACAGACGAAGGGCCAGCAGGGAAACTCCTGCAGGGCATCTTCAGCACACAGTGAGCTTTGCAATTCTGCAACACACATTGCTGTAACTCCTCCTTTTCCTGCCTGGAAGACCTATTGATTCCAACATCTCTGTGCCCACTCTCTGCTGAGCAGCAACAGAGAGAAGGAATGTTTAGACTGGGCTAAAACAGCAGAAGAGCCTTGCAAAAAAGCTCCTCCTGATCATGTTTAGCACACAGTGAGCTTTAAACTGTGACACAAACATTGCTGTCACTCTTCACTCTTTCTCCTAAAAGACCATTTCAATCCAAGAACTCCGTTGCCAGCACTCTGCTGAGCAGCAGAGTGAGCAGGAATGTCTGCAATCTGTAAGGCAGTGGAAGAGACAGGCCTGAAGGCTGCTCTTGTGCTTCTTCAACACACTGAGCTTTACAACTGTGACACACACACTGTTGTCACTCCTCATTGTAGCTCCTAAAAGTGCATTTGAATCCAGCGTTTCTGGTCTCCACTCTCGTTTCAAGAGCAGCAGAGGAAGGTGAACACGAGCGCTTGGAATCCTCTCCCAGTTCCGAAGGGCAGGGAGGGAAAGTCCTTGCAGATCATCTTCAGCGCACAGTGAGCTTTGCAACTCTGAAACACACATTGCTGTCACTCCTCACTTCATCTCCTAATAATCCGTTTGAATCCATGGTCTCTCCCGCCCTCTCTCGTTTGAACAGCAGCAGTGACAGGTGAACACGATCTCTTGGCCTCTGCTCCCACAGCCGAAGAGCCCGGAGTGAAAGCTCCGGCAGGGCATCTTCAGCACGCAGTCAGCTTTGCAACTGTGACACATATATTGCTCTCGCTCCGCACTTTCCTACCTCAAAGTCCAATTGAATCCAAAATCTCTGTGCCCTTTCTCTGCTGGGCAGAAGCAGAGTAGAGCAGGAACCTTTAGCCAATGCTAAAAGAGCAGAAGAGACAGTCCAGAAAGTTCCCACTGATCATCTTCAGCGCACAGCGAGCTTTGCAACTCTGCAACACACATTGCTGTCATTCCTCCCTTTTTGCCTGAAAGACCAGCTGAATCCACCATCTCTGAGCCCGCTCTCTGCTGAGCAGCAACAGAGTAGAGCAGGAATTTTTAGACCTGCCTAAAACAGCAGAAGAGCCTTGAAAAAAATCTCCTCCTTGATCATGTTTTGCACACAGTGAGCTTTAAACTGTGACACAAACATTGCTGTCACTCCTCACTTTATCTCCTAAAAGTGCATTTGAATCCAGCGTTTCTGGTCTCCACTCTCGTTTCCAGTGCAGCAGAGGCAGGTGAGCACGAGCGCTTGGAATCCGCTCCCAGTTCTGAAGGGCAGGGGAGGTAAAGTCCTTGCAGATCATCTTCAGCGCACAGTGAGCTTTGCAACTCTGAAACACACATTGCTGTCACTCCTCACTTTATCTCCTAAAAGTGCATTTCAAGCCAATGTTTCTGGTGCTCTCTCTCGCTTCGAGAGCAGTTGTGACAGGGGAGGACGAGCGCTTGCATTCTAATTTCACAGCCGAAGGGCCAGCATGGAAACTACTGCTGGGCATCTTCAGCACACATTGAGATTCGCAACTCTGAAACACATATTGCTGTCACCTCTCACTTTCCTACCTGAAAGTCCAATTGAATAATACATCTCCTGTGCTTGCTCTTTGTGAGCAGTAGCAGAATATAGCACTTACGTTTGGACTCTGCTGAAACAGCAGAAGAGACAGTCCAGAAAGTTCCCACTGATCATCTTCAGCGCACAGTGTGCTTTGCAACTCTGCAACACACATTGCTGTCACTTCTTTTCCTGCCTGAAAGACCAATTGATTCCAACACCTCTGTGCCCGCTCTCTGCTGAGCAGCAACAGAGAGAGTAGAGCAGGAATGTTTAGCCTGGGCTAAAACAGCAGAAGAGCCTTGCAAAAAATCTCCTGCTTGATCATGTTTTGCACACAGTGAGCTTTAAACTGTGACACAAACATTGCTGTCACTCCTCACTTTATCTCCTAAAAGTGCATTTGAATCCAAAGTTTCTGGTGCGCTCTCACGTTTCGAGAGGAGTTGTGACAGGGGAGGAGCAGCGCTTGGACTCTAATCCCACAGACGAAGGGCCAGCAGGGAAACTCCTGCAGGGCATCTTCAGCACACAGTGAGCTTTGCAATTCTGCAACACACATTGCTGTAACTCCTCCTTTTCCTGCCTGGAAGACCAATTGATTCCAACACCTCTGTGCCCGCTCTCTGCTGAGCAGCAACAGAGAGAGTAGAGCAGGAATGTTTAGACCTGCTTAAAACAGCAGAAGAGCCTTGCAAAAAATCTCCTGCTTGATCATGTTTTGCACACAGTGAGCTTTAAACTGTGACACAAACATTGCTGTCACTCCTCACTTTATCTCCTAAAAGTGCATTTGAATCCAAAGTTTCTGGTGCGCTCTCTCGTTTCGAGAGGAGTTGTGACAGGGGAGGAGCAGCGCTTGGACTCTAATCCCACAGACGAAGGGCCAGCAGGGAAACTCCTGCAGGGCATCTTCAGCACACAGTGAGCTTTACAATTCTGCAACACACATTGCTGTCACTCCTCCTTTTCTTGCCTGAAAGACCAATTGATTCCAACATCTCTGTGCCCACTCTCTGCTGAGCAGCAACAGAGAGAGTAAAGCAGGAATGTTTAGACTGGGCTAAAACAGCAGAAGAGCCTTGCAAAAAAGCTCCTCCTGATCATGTTTAGCACACAGTGAGCTTTAAACTGTGACACAAACATTGCTGTCACTCTTCACTCTTTCTCCTAAAAGACCATTTCAATCCCAGAACTCCGTTGCCAGCACTCTGCTGAGCAGCAGAGTGAGCAGGGATGTCTGCAATCTGTAAGGCAGTGGAAGAGACAGGCCTGAAGGCTGCTCTTGTGCTTCTTCAACACACTGAGCTTTACAACTTTGACACACACACTGTTGTCACTCCTCATTGTAGCTCCTAAAAGTGCATTTGAATCCAGCGTTTCTGGTCTCCACTCTCGTTTCCAGTGCAGCAGAGGCAGGTGAGCACGAGCGCTTGGAATCCGCTCCCAGTTCCGAAGGGCAGGGAGGGAAAGTCCTTGCAGATCATCTTCAGCGCACAGTGAGCTTTGCAACTCTGAAACACACATTGCTGTCACTCCTCACTTTATCTCCAAAAAGTGCATTTCAAGCCAACGTTTCTGGTGCGCTCTCTCGCTTCGAGAGCAGTTGTGACAGGGGAGGACGAGCGCTTGGATTCTAATTTCACAGCCGAAGGGCCAGCATGGAAACTACTGCTTGGCATCTTCAGCACACATTGAGATTCGCAACTCTGAAACACATATTGCTGTCACCTCTCACATTCCTACCTGAAAGTCCAATTGAATAATACATCTCCTGTGCTTGCTCTTTGTGAGCAGTAGCAGAATATAGCACTTACGTTTGGACTCTGCTGAAACAGCAGAAGAGACAGTCCAGAAAGTTCCCACTGATCATCTTCAGCACACAGTGAGCTTTGCAACTCTGCAACACACATTGCTGTCTCTTCTTTTCCTGCCTGAAAGACCTGCTGAATCCACCATCTCTGTGCCCGCTCTCTGCTGAGCAGCAACAGAGAGAGTAGAGCAGGAATGTTTAGCCTGGGCTAAAACAGCAGAAGAGCCTTGCAAAAAATCTCCTGCTTTATCATGTTTTGCACACAGTGAGCTTTAAACTGTGACACAAACATTGCTGTCACTCCTCACTTTATCTCCTAAAAGTGCATTTGAATCCAAAGTTTCTGGTGCGCTCTCTCGTTTCGAGAGGAGTTGTGACAGGGGAGGAGCAGCGCTTGGACTCTAATCCCACAGACGAAGGGCCAGCAGGGAAACTCCTGCAGGGCATCTTCAGCACACAGTGAGCTTTGCAATTCTGCAACACACATTGCTGTAACTCCTTTTCCTGCCTGGAAGACCAATTGATTCCAACATCTCTGTGCCCACTCTCTGCTGAGCAGCAACAGAGAGAAGGAATGTTTAGATTGGGCTAAAACAGCAGAAGAGCCTTGCAAAAAAGCTCCTCCTGATCATGTTTAGCACACAGTGAGCTTTAAACTGTGACACAAACATTGCTGTCACTCTTCACTCTTTCTCCTAAAAGACCATTTCAATCCAAGAACTCCGTTGCCAGCACTCTGCTGAGCAGCAGAGTGAGCAGGAATGTCTGCAATCTGTAAGGCAGTGGAAGAGACAGGCCTGAAGGCTGCTCTTGTGCTTCTTCAACACACTGAGCTTTACAACTGTGACACACACACTGTTGTCACTCCTCATTGTAGCTCCTAAAAGTGCATTTGAATCCAGCGTTTCTGATCTCCACTCTCGTTTCAAGAGCAGCAGAGGAAGGTGAACACGAGCGCTTGGAATCCTCTCCCAGTTCCGAAGGGCAGGGAGGGAAAGTCCTTGCAGATCATCTTCAGCGCACAGTGAGCTTTGCAACTCTGAAACACACATTGCTGTCACTCCTCACTTCATCTCCTAATAATCCGTTTGAATCCATGGTCTCTCCCGCCCTCTCTCGTTTGAACAGCAGCAGTGACAGGTGAACACGATCTCTTGGCCTCTGCTCCCACAGCCGAAGAGCCCGGAGTGAAAGCTCCGGCAGGGCATCTTCAGCACGCAGTCAGCTTTGCAACTGTGACACATATATTGCTCTCGCTCCGCACTTTCCTACTTCAAAGTCCAATTGAATCCAAAATCTCTGTGCCCTTTCTCTGCTGGGCAGAAGCAGAGTAGAGCAGGAACCTTTAGCCAATGCTAAAAGAGCAGAAGAGACAGTCCAGAAAGTTCCCACTGATCATCTTCAGCGCACAGCGAGCTTTGCAACTCTGCAACGCACATTGCTGTCACTCCTCCCTTTTTGCCTGAAAGACCAGCTGAATCCACCATCTCTGTGCCCGCTCTCTGCTGAGCAGCAACAGAGAGAGTAGAGCAGGAATTTTTAGACCTGCCTAAAACAGCAGAAGAGCCTTGAAAAAAATCTCCTGCTTGATCATGTTTTGCACACAGTGAGCTTTAAACTGTGACACAAACATTGCTGTCACTCCTCACTTTATCTCCTAAAAGTGCATTTGAATCCAAAGTTTCTGGCGCGCTCTCTCGTTTCGAGAGGAGTTGTGACAGGGGAGGAGCAGCGCTTGGACTCTAATCCCACAGACGAAGGGCCAGCAGGGAAACTCCTGCAGGGCATCTTCAGCACACAGTGAGCTTTGCAATTCTGCAACACACATTGCTGTCACTCCTCCTTTTCTTGCCTGAAAGACCAATTGATTCCAACATCTCTGTGCCCACTCTCTGCTGAGCAGCAACAGAGAGAGTAGAGCAGGAATGTTTAGAATGGGCTAAAACAGCAGAAGAGCCTTGCAAAAAAGCTCCTCCTGATCATGTTTAGCACACAGTGAGCTTTAAACTGTGACACAAACATTGCTGTCACTCTTCACTCTTTCTCCTAAAAGACCATTTCAATCCAAGAACTCCGTTGCCAGCACTCTGCTGAGCAGCAGAGTGAGCAGGAATGTCTGCAATCTGTAAGGCAGTGGAAGAGACAGGCCTGAAGGCTGCTCTTGTGCTTCTTCAACACACTGAGCTTTACAACTGTGACACACACACTGCTGTCACTCCTCATTGTAGCTCCTAAAAGTGCATTTGAATCCAGCGTTTCTGGTCTCCACTCTCGTTTCAAGAGCAGCAGAGGAAGGTGAGCACGAGCGCTTGGAATCCGCTCCCAGTTCCGAAGGGCAGGGAGGGAAAGTCCTTGCAGATCATCTTCAGCGCACAGTGAGCTTTGCAACTCTGAAACACACATTGCTGTCACTCCTCACTTCATCTCCTAATAATCCGTTTGAATCCATGGTCTCTCCCGCCCTCTCTCGTTTGAACAGCAGCAGTGACAGGTGAACACGATCTCTTGGCCTCTGCTCCCACAGCCGAAGAGCCCGCAGTGAAAGCTCCGGCAGGGCATCTTCAGCACGCAGTCAGCTTTGCAACTGTGACACATATATTGCTCTCGCTCCGCACTTTCCTACCTCAAAGTCCAATTGAATCCAAAATCTCTGTGCCCTTTCTCTGCTGGGCAGAAGCAGAGAGAGTAGAGCAGGAACCTTTAGCCAATGCTAAAAGAGCAGAAGAGACAGTCCAGAAAGTTCCCACTGATCATCTTCAGCGCACAGCGAGCTTTGCAACTCTGCAACACACATTGCTGTCACTCCTCCCTTTTTGCCTGAAAGACCAATTGATTCCAACACCTCTGTGCCCGCTCTCTGCTGAGCAGCAACAGAGAGAGTAGAGCAGGAATTTTTAGACCTGCCTAAAACAGCAGAAGAGCCTTGCAAAAAATCTCCTGCTTGATCATGTTTTGCACACAGTGAGCTTTAAACTGTGACACAAACATTGCTGTCACTCCTCACTTTATCTCCTAAAAGTGCATTTGAATCCAAAGTTTCTGGTGCGCTCTCTCGTTTCGAGAGGAGTTGTGACAGGGGAGGAGCAGCGCTTGGACTCTAATCCCACAGACGAAGGGCCAGCAGGGAAACTCCTGCAGGGCATCTTCAGCACACAGTGAGCTTTACAATTCTGCAACACACATTGCTGTCACTCCTCCTTTTCTTGCCTGAAAGACCAATTGATTCCAACATCTCTGTGCCCACTCTCTGCTGAGCAGCAACAGAGAGAGTAAAGCAGGAATGTTTAGACTGGGCTAAAACAGCAGAAGAGCCTTGCAAAAAAGCTCCTCCTGATCATGTTTAGCACACAGTGAGCTTTAAACTGTGACACAAACATTGCTGTCACTCTTCACTCTTTCTCCTAAAAGACCATTTCAATCCAAGAACTCCGTTGCCAGCACTCTGCTGAGCAGCAGAGTGAGCAGGGATGTCTGCAATCTGTAAGGCAGTGGAAGAGACAGGCCTGAAGGCTGCTCTTGTGCTTCTTCAACACACTGAGCTTTACAACTTTGACACACACACTGTTGTCACTCCTCATTGTAGCTCCTAAAAGTGCATTTGAATCCAGCGTTTCTGGTCTCCACTCTCGTTTCCAGTGCAGCAGAGGCAGGTGAGCACGAGCGCTTGGAATCCGCTCCCAGTTCCGAAGGGCAGGGAGGGAAAGTCCTTGCAGATCATCTTCAGCGCACAGTGAGCTTTGCAACTCTGAAACACACATTGCTGTCACTCCTCACTTTATCTCCTAAAAGTGCATTTCAAGCCAAAGTTTCTGGTGCGCTCTCTCGCTTCGAGAGCAGTTGTGACAGGGGAGGATGAGCGCTTGGATTCTAATTTCACAGCCGAAGGGCCAGCATGGAAACTACTGCTGGGCATCTTCAGCACACATTGAGCTTTACAACTCTGAAACACATATTGCTGTCACCTCTCACTTTCCTACCTGAAAGTCCAATTGAATAATACATCTCCTGTGCTTGCTCTTTGTGAGCAGTAGCAGAATATAGCACTTACGTTTGGACTCTGCTGAAACAGCAGAAGAGACAGTCCAGAAAGTTCCCACTGATCATCTTCAGCACACAGTGAGCTTTGCAACTCTGCAACACACATTGCTGTCTCTTCTTTTCCTGCCTGAAAGACCAATTGATTCCAACACCTCTGTGCCCGCTCTCTGCTGAGCAGCAACAGAGAGAGTAGAGCAGGAATGTTTAGCCTGGGCTAAAACAGCAGAAGAGCCTTGCAAAAAATCTCCTGCTTGATCATGTTTTGCACACAGTGAGCTTTAAACTGTGACACAAACATTGCTGTCACTCCTCACTTTATCTCCTAAAAGTGCATTTGAATCCAAAGTTTCTGGTGCGCTCTCACGTTTCGAGAGGAGTTGTGACAGGGGAGGAGCAGCGCTTGGACTCTAATCCCACAGACGAAGGGCCAGCATTGAAACTCCTGCAGGGCATCTTCAGCACACAGTGAGCTTTGCAATTCTGCAACACACATTGCTGTAACTCCTTTTCGTGCCTGGAAGACCAATTGATTCCAACATCTCTGTGCCCACTCTCTGCTGAGCAGCAACAGAGAGAAGGAATGTTTAGATTGGGCTAAAACAGCAGAAGAGCCTTGCAAAAAAGCTCCTCCTGATCATGTTTAGCACACAGTGAGCTTTAAACTGTGACACAAACATTGCTGTCACTCTTCACTCTTTCTCCTAAAAGACCATTTCAATCCAAGAACTCCGTTGCCAGCACTCTGCTGAGCAGCAGAGTGAGCAGGAATGTCTGCAATCTGTAAGGCAGTGGAAGAGACAGGCCTGAAGGCTGCTCTTGTGCTTCTTCAACACACTGAGCTTTACAACTTTGACACACACACTGTTGTCACTCCTCATTGTAGCTCCTAAAAGTGCATTTGAATCCAGCGTTTCTGGTCTCCACTCTCGTTTCAAGAGCAGCAGAGGAAGGTGAGCACGAGCGCTTTGAATCCGCTCCCAGTTCCGAAGGGCAGGGAGGGAAAGTCCTTGCAGATCATCTTCAGCGCACAGTGAGCTTTGCAACTCTGAAACACACATTGCTGTCACTCCTCACTTCATCTCCTAATAATCCGTTTGAATCCATGGTCTCTCCCGCCCTCTCTCGTTTGAACAGCAGCAGTGACAGGTGAACACGATCTCTTGGCCTCTGCTTCCACAGCCGAAGAGACCGGAGTGAAAGCTCCGGCAGGGCATCTTCAGCACGCAGTCAGCTTTGCAACTGTGACACATATATTGCTCTCGCTCCGCACTTTCCTACCTCAAAGTCCAATTGAATCCAAAATCTCTGTGCCCTTTCTCTGCTGGGCAGAAGCAGAGAGAGTAGAGCAGGAACCTTTAGCCAATGCTAAAAGAGCAGAAGAGACAGTCCAGAAAGTTCCCACTGATCATCTTCAGCGCACAGCGAGCTTTGCAACTCTGCAACACACATTGCTGTCACTCCTCCCTTTTTGCCTGAAAGACCAATTGATTCCAACACCTCTGTGCCCGCTCTCTGCTGAGCAGCAACAGAGAGAGTAGAGCAGGAATTTTTAGACCTGCCTAAAACAGCAGAAGAGCCTTGAAAAAAATCTCCTGCTTGATCATGTTTTGCACACAGTGAGCTTTAAACTGTGACACAAACATTGCTGTCACTCCTCACTTTATCTCCTAAAAGTGCATTTGAATCCAAAGTTTCTGGTGCGCTCTCACGTTTCGAGAGGAGTTGTGACAGGGGAGGAGCAGCGCTTGGACTCTAATCCCACAGACGAAGGGCCAGCATTGAAACTCCTGCAGGGCATCTTCAGCACACAGTGAGCTTTGCAATTCTGCAACACACATTGCTGTAACTCCTTTTCGTGCCTGGAAGACCAATTGATTCCAACATCTCTGTGCCCACTCTCTGCTGAGCAGCAACAGAGAGAGTAGAGCAGGAATGTTTAGACTGGGCTAAAACAGCAGAAGAGCCTTGCAAAAAAGCTCCTCCTGATCATGTTTAGCACACAGTGAGCTTTAAACTGTGACACAAACATTGCTGTCACTCTTCACTCTTTCTCCTAAAAGACCATTTCAATCCAAGAACTCCGTTGCCAGCACTCTGCTGATCAGCAGAGTGAGCAGGAATGTCTGCAATCTGTAAGGCAGTGGAAGAGACAGGCCTGAAGGCTGCTCTTGTGCTTCTTCAACACACTGAGCTTTACAACTGTGACACACACACTGTTGTCACTCCTCATTGTAGCTCCTAAAAGTGCATTTGAATCCAGCGTTTCTGGTCTCCACTCTCGTTTCCAGTGCAGCAGAGGCAGGTGAGCACGAGCGCTTGGAATCCGCTCCCAGTTCCGAAGGGCAGGGAGGGAAAGTCCTTGCAGATCATCTTCAGCGCACAGTGAGCTTTGCAACTCTGAAACACACATTGCTGTCACTCCTCACTTTATCTCCTAAAAGTGCATTTCAAGCCAACGTTTCTGGTGCGCTCTCTCGCTTCGAGAGCAGTTGTGACAGGGGAGGACGAGCGCTTGGATTCTAATTTCACAGCCGAAGGGCCAGCATGGAAACTACTGCTGGGCATCTTCAGCACACATTGAGATTCGCAACTCTGAAACACATATTGCTGTCACTTCTCACTTTCCTACCTGAAAGTCCAATTGAATAATACATCTCCTGTGCTTGCTCTTTGTGAGCAGTAGCAGAATATAGCACTTACGTTTGGACTCTGCTGAAACAGCAGAAGAGACAGTCCAGAAAGTTCCCACTGATCATCTTCAGCACACAGTGAGCTTTGCAACTCTGCAACACACATTGCTGTCTCTTCTTTTCCTGCCTGAAAGACCAGCTGAATCCACCATCTCTGTGCCCGCTCTCTGCTGAGCAGCAACAGAGAGAGTAGAGCAGGAATGTTTAGCCTGGGCTAAAACAGCAGAAGAGCCTTGCAAAAAATCTCCTGCTTGATCATGTTTTGCACACAGTGAGCTTTAAACTGTGACACAAACATTGCTGTCACTCCTCACTTTATCTCCTAAAAGTGCATTTGAATCCAAAGTTACTCTTGCGCTCTCTCGTTTCGATAGGAGTTGTGACAGGGGAGGAGCAGCGCTTGGACTCTAATCCCACAGACGAAGGGCCAGCAGGGAAACTCCTGCAGGGCATCTTCAGCACACAGTGAGCTTTACAATTCTGAAACACACATTGCTGTCACTCCTCCTTTTCTTGCCTGAAAGACCAATTGATTCCAACATCTCTGTGCCCACTCTCTGCTGAGCAGCAACAGAGAGAGTAGAGCAGGAATGTTTAGACTGGGCTAAAACAGCAGAAGAGCCTTGCAAAAAAGCTCCTCCTGATCATGTTTAGCACACAGTGAGCTTTAAACTGTGACACAAACATTGCTGTCACTCTTCACTCTTTCTCCTAAAAGACCATTTCAATCCAAGAACTCCGTTGCCAGCACTCTGCTGAGCAGCAGAGTGAGCAGGAATGTCTGCAATCTGTAAGGCAGTGGAAGAGACAGGCCTGAAGGCTGCTCTTGTGCTTCTTCAACACACTGAGCTTTACAACTGTGACACACACACTGTTGTCACTCCTCATTGTAGCTCCTAAAAGTGCATTTGAATCCAGCGTTTCTGGTCTCCACTCTCGTTTCAAGAGCAGCAGAGGAAGGTGAGCACGAGCGCTTGGAATCCGCTCCCAGTTCCGAAGGGCAGGGAGGGAAAGTCCTTGCAGATCATCTTCAGCGCACAGTGAGCTTTGCAACTCTGAAACACACATTGCTGTCACTCCTCACTTCATCTCCTAATAATCCGTTTGAATCCATGGTCTCTCCCGCCCTCTCTCGTTTGAACAGCAGCAGTGACAGGTGAACACGATCTCTTGGCCTCTGCTCCCACAGCCGAAGAGCCCGGAGTGAAAGCTCCGGCAGGGCATCTTCAGCACGCAGTCAGCTTTGCAACTGTGACACATATATTGCTCTCGCTCCGCACTTTCCTACCTCAAAGTCCAATTGAATCCAAAATCTCTGTGCCCTTTCTCTGCTGGGCAGAAGCAGAGAGAGTAGAGCAGGAACCTTTAGCCAATGCTAAAAGAGCAGAAGAGACAGTCCAGAAAGTTCCCACTGATCATCTTCAGCGCACAGCGAGCTTTGCAACTCTGCAACACACATTGCTGTCACTCCTCCCTTTTTGCCTGAAAGACCAGCTGAATCCACCATCTCTGTGCCCGCTCTCTGCTGAGCAGCAACAGAGAGAGTAGAGCAGGAATTTTTAGACCTGCCTAAAACAGCAGAAGAGCCTTGAAAAAAATCTCCTGCTTGATCATGTTTTGCACACAGTGAGCTTTAAACTGTGACACAAACATTGCTGTCACTCCTCACTTTATCTCCTAAAAGTGCATTTGAATCCAAAGTTTCTGGTGCGCTCTCTCGTTTGGAGAGGAGTTGTGACAAGGGAGGAGCAGGGCTTGCACTCTAATCCCACAGACGAAGGGCCAGCAGGGAAACTCCTGCAGGGCATCTTCAGCACACAGTGAGCTTTACAATTCTGCAACACACATTGCTGTCATTCCTCCTTTTCTTGCCTGAAAGACCAATTGATTCCAACACCTCTGTGCCCACTCTCTGCTGAGCAGCAACAGAGAGAGTAGAGCAGGAATGTTTAGACTGGGCTAAAACAGCAGAAGAGCCTTGCAAAAAAGCTCCTCCTGATCATGTTTAGCACACAGTGAGCTTTAAACTGTGACACAAGCATTGGTGTTACTCTTCACTCTTTCTCCTAAAAGACCATTTCAATCCCAGAACTCCGTTGCCAGCACTCTGCTGAGCAGCAGAGTGAGCAGGGATGTCTGCAATCTGTAAGGCAGTGGAAGAGACAGGCCTGAAGGCTGCTCTTGTGCTTCTTCAACACACTGAGCTTTACAACTTTGACACACACACTGTTGTCACTCCTCATTGTAGCTCCTAAAAGTGCATTTGAATCCAGGGTTTCTGGTCTCCACTCTCGTTTCCAGTGCAGCAGAGGCAGGTGAGCACGAGCGCTTGGAATCCGCTCCCAGTTCCGAAGGGCAGGGAGGGAAAGTTCTTGCAGATCATCTTCAGCGCACAGTGAGCTTTGCAACTCTGAAACACACATTGCTGTCACTCCTCACTTTATCTCCAAAAAGTGCATTTCAAGCCAACGTTTCTGGTGCGCTCTCTCGCTTCGAGAGCAGTTGTGACAGGGGAGGACGAGCGCTTGGATTCTAATTTCACAGCCGAAGGGCCAGCATGGAAACTACTGCTGGGCATCTTCAGCACACATTGAGATTCGCAACTCTGAAACACATATTGCTGTCACCTCTCACTTTCCTACCTGAAAGTCCAATTGAATAATACATCTCCTGTGCTTGCTCTTTGTGAGCAGTAGCAGAATATAGCACTTACGTTTGGACTCTGCTGAAACAGCAGAAGAAACAGTCCAGAAAGTTCCCACTGATCATCTTCAGCACACAGTGAGCTCTGCAACTCTGCAACACACATTGCTGTCTCTTCTTTTCCTGCCTGAAAGACCAGCTGAATCCACCATCTCTGTGCCCGCTCTCTGCTGAGCAGCAACAGAGAGAGTAGAGCAGGAATGTTTAGCCTGGGCTAAAACAGCAGAAGAGCCTTGCAAAAAATCTCCTGCTTGATCATGTTTTGCACACAGTGAGCTTTAAACTGTGACACAAACATTGCTGTCACTCCTCACTTTATTTCCTAAAAGTGCATTTGAATCCAAAGTTTCTGGTGCGCTCTCTCGTTTCGAGAGGAGTTGTGACAGGGGAGGAGCAGCGCTTGGACTCTAATCCCACAGACGAAGGGCCAGCAGGGAAACTCCTGCAGGGCATCTTCAGCACACAGTGAGCTTTGCAATTCTGCAACACACATTGCTGTCACTCCTCCTTTTCTTGCCTGAAAGACCAATTGATTCCAACATCTCTGTGCCCACTCTCTGCTGAGCAGCAACAGAGAGAGTAGAGCAGGAATGTTTAGACTGGGCTAAAACAGCAGAAGAGCCTTGCAAAAAAGCTCCTCCTGATCATGTTTAGCACACAGTGAGCTTTAAACTGTGACACAAACATTGCTGTCACTCTTCACTCTTTCTCCTAAAAGACCATTTCAATCCAAGAACTCCGTTGCCAGCACTCTGCTGAGCAGCAGAGTGAGCAGGGATGTCTGCAATCTGTAAGGCAGTGGAAGAGACAGGCCTGAAGGCTGCTCTTGTGCTTCTTCAACACACTGAGCTTTACAACTTTGACACACACACTGTTGTCACTCCTCATTGTAGCTCCTAAAAGTGCATTTGAATCCAGGGTTTCTGGTCTCCACTCTCGTTTCCAGTGCAGCAGAGGCAGGTGAGCACGAGCGCTTGGAATCCGCTCCCAGTTCCGAAGGGCAGGGAGGGAAAGTTCTTGCAGATCATCTTCAGCGCACAGTGAGCTTTGCAACTCTGAAACACACATTGCTGTCACTCCTCACTTTATCTCCAAAAAGTGCATTTCAAGCCAACGTTTCTGGTGCGCTCTCTCGCTTCGAGAGCAGTTGTGACAGGGGAGGACGAGCGCTTGGATTCTAATTTCACAGCCGAAGGGCCAGCATGGAAACTACTGCTGGGCATCTTCAGCACACATTGAGATTCGCAACTCTGAAACACATATTGCTGTCACCTCTCACTTTCCTACCTGAAAGTCCAATTGAATAATACATCTCCTGTGCTTGCTCTTTGTGAGCAGTAGCAGAATATAGCACTTACGTTTGGACTCTGCTGAAACAGCAGAAGAAACAGTCCAGAAAGTTCCCACTGATCATCTTCAGCACACAGTGAGCTCTGCAACTCTGCAACACACATTGCTGTCTCTTCTTTTCCTGCCTGAAAGACCAGCTGAATCCACCATCTCTGTGCCCGCTCTCTGCTGAGCAGCAACAGAGAGAGTAGAGCAGGAATGTTTAGCCTGGGCTAAAACAGCAGAAGAGCCTTGCAAAAAATCTCCTGCTTGATCATGTTTTGCACACAGTGAGCTTTAAACTGTGACACAAACATTGCTGTCACTCCTCACTTTATCTCCTAAAAGTGCATTTGAATCCAAAGTTTCTGGTGCGCTTTCTCGTTTGGAGAGGAGTTGTGACAGGGGAGGAGCAGCGCTTGGACTCTAATCCCACAGACGAAGGGCCAGCAGGGAAACTCCTGCAGGGCATCTTCAGCACACAGTGAGCTTTGCAATTCTGCAACACACATTGCTGTCACTCCTCCTTTTCTTGCCTGAAAGACCAATTGATTCCAACATCTCTGTGCCCACTCTCTGCTGAGCAGCAACAGAGAGAGTAGAGCAGGAATGTTTAGACTGGGCTAAAACAGCAGAAGAGCCTTGCAAAAAAGCTCCTCCTGATCATGTTTAGCACACAGTGAGCTTTAAACTGTGACACAAACATTGCTGTCACTCTTCACTCTTTCTCCTAAAAGACCATTTCAATCCAAGAACTCCGTTGCCAGCACTCTGCTGAGCAGCAGAGTGAGCAGGGATGTCTGCAATCTGTAAGGCAGTGGAAGAGACAGGCCTGAAGGCTGCTCTTGTGCTTCTTCAACACACTGAGCTTTACAACTTTGACACACACACTGTTGTCACTCCTCATTGTAGCTCCTAAAAGTGCATTTGAATCCAGGGTTTCTGGTCTCCACTCTCGTTTCCAGTGCAGCAGAGGCAGGTGAGCACGAGCGCTTGGAATCCGCTCCCAGTTCCGAAGGGCAGGGAGGGAAAGTTCTTGCAGATCATCTTCAGCGCACAGTGAGCTTTGCAACTCTGAAACACACATTGCTGTCACTCCTCACTTTATCTCCAAAAAGTGCATTTCAAGCCAACGTTTCTGGTGCGCTCTCTCGCTTCGAGAGCAGTTGTGACAGGGGAGGACGAGCGCTTGGATTCTAATTTCACAGCCGAAGGGCCAGCATGGAAACTACTGCTGGGCATCTTCAGCACACATTGAGATTCGCAACTCTGAAACACATATTGCTGTCACCTCTCACTTTCCTACCTGAAAGTCCAATTGAATAATACATCTCCTGTGCTTGCTCTTTGTGAGCAGTAGCAGAATATAGCACTTACGTTTGGACTCTGCTGAAACAGCAGAAGAAACAGTCCAGAAAGTTCCCACTGATCATCTTCAGCACACAGTGAGCTCTGCAACTCTGCAACACACATTGCTGTCTCTTCTTTTCCTGCCTGAAAGACCAGCTGAATCCACCATCTCTGTGCCCGCTCTCTGCTGAGCAGCAACAGAGAGAGTAGAGCAGGAATGTTTAGCCTGGGCTAAAACAGCAGAAGAGCCTTGCAAAAAATCTCCTGCTTGATCATGTTTTGCACACAGTGAGCTTTAAACTGTGACACAAACATTGCTGTCACTCCTCACTTTATCTCCTAAAAGTGCATTTGAATCCAAAGTTTCTGGTGCGCTCTCTCGTTTCGAGAGGAGTTGTGACAGGGGAGGAGCAGCGCTTGGACTCTAATCCCACAGACGAAGGGCCAGCAGGGAAACTCCTGCAGGGCATCTTCAGCACACAGTGAGCTTTGCAATTCTGCAACACACATTGCTGTCACTCCTCCTTTTCTTGCCTGAAAGACCAATTGATTCCAACATCTCTGTGCCCACTCTCTGCTGAGCAGCAACAGAGAGAGTAGAGCAGGAATGTTTAGACTGGGCTAAAACAGCAGAAGAGCCTTGCAAAAAAGCTCCTCCTGATCATGTTTAGCACACAGTGAGCTTTAAACTGTGACACAAACATTGCTGTCACTCTTCACTCTTTCTCCTAAAAGACCATTTCAATCCAAGAACTCCGTTGCCAGCACTCTGCTGAGCAGCAGAGTGAGCAGGGATGTCTGCAATCTGTAAGGCAGTGGAAGAGACAGGCCTGAAGGCTGCTCTTGTGCTTCTTCAACACACTGAGCTTTACAACTTTGACACACACACTGTTGTCACTCCTCATTGTAGCTCCTAAAAGTGCATTTGAATCCAGGGTTTCTGGTCTCCACTCTCGTTTCCAGTGCAGCAGAGGCAGGTGAGCACGAGCGCTTGGAATCCGCTCCCAGTTCCGAAGGGCAGGGAGGGAAAGTTCTTGCAGATCATCTTCAGCGCACAGTGAGCTTTGCAACTCTGAAACACACATTGCTGTCACTCCTCACTTTATCTCCAAAAAGTGCATTTCAAGCCAACGTTTCTGGTGCGCTCTCTCGCTTCGAGAGCAGTTGTGACAGGGGAGGACGAGCGCTTGGATTCTAATTTCACAGCCGAAGGGCCAGCATGGAAACTACTGCTGGGCATCTTCAGCACACATTGAGATTCGCAACTCTGAAACACATATTGCTGTCACCTCTCACTTTCCTACCTGAAAGTCCAATTGAATAATACATCTCCTGTGCTTGCTCTTTGTGAGCAGTAGCAGAATATAGCACTTACGTTTGGACTCTGCTGAAACAGCAGAAGAAACAGTCCAGAAAGTTCCCACTGATCATCTTCAGCACACAGTGAGCTCTGCAACTCTGCAACACACATTGCTGTCTCTTCTTTTCCTGCCTGAAAGACCAGCTGAATCCACCATCTCTGTGCCCGCTCTCTGCTGAGCAGCAACAGAGAGAGTAGAGCAGGAATGTTTAGCCTGGGCTAAAACAGCAGAAGAGCCTTGCAAAAAATCTCCTGCTTGATCATGTTTTGCACACAGTGAGCTTTAAACTGTGACACAAACATTGCTGTCACTCCTCACTTTATCTCCTAAAAGTGCATTTGAATCCAAAGTTTCTGGTGCGCTCTCTCGTTTCGAGAGGAGTTGTGACAGGGGAGGAGCAGCGCTTGGACTCTAATCCCACAGACGAAGGGCCAGCAGGGAAACTCCTGCAGGGCATCTTCAGCACACAGTGAGCTTTGCAATTCTGCAACACACATTGCTGTCACTCCTCCTTTTCTTGCCTGAAAGACCAATTGATTCCAACATCTCTGTGCCCACTCTCTGCTGAGCAGCAACAGAGAGAGTAGAGCAGGAATGTTTAGACTGGGCTAAAACAGCAGAAGAGCCTTGCAAAAAAGCTCCTCCTGATCATGTTTAGCACACAGTGAGCTTTAAACTGTGACACAAACATTGCTGTCACTCTTCACTCTTTCTCCTAAAAGACCATTTCAATCCAAGAACTCCGTTGCCAGCACTCTGCTGAGCAGCAGAGTGAGCAGGGATGTCTGCAATCTGTAAGGCAGTGGAAGAGACAGGCCTGAAGGCTGCTCTTGTGCTTCTT
The DNA here is from genome assembly GCF_037157495.1 of Lathamus discolor. Lineage (NCBI taxonomy): Eukaryota > Metazoa > Chordata > Aves > Psittaciformes > Psittacidae > Lathamus > Lathamus discolor. Next base: position 6,865,335 of record NC_088908.1, on the reverse strand, counting down.
CAACACACTGAGCTTTACAACTTTGACACACACACTGTTGTCACTCCTCATTGTAGCTCCTAAAAGTGCATTTGAATCCAGGGTTTCTGGTCTCCACTCTCGTTTCCAGTGCAGCAGAGGCAGGTGAGCACGAGCGCTTGGAATCCGCTCCCAGTTCCGAAGGGCAGGGGAGGGAAAGTCCTTGCAGATCATCTTCAGCGCACAGTGAGCTTTGCAACTCTGAAACACACATTGCTGTCACTCCTCACTTTATCTCCTTAAAGTGCATTTCAATCCAACGTTTCTGGTGCGCTCTCTCGCTTCGAGAGCAGTTGTGACAGGGGAGGACGAGCGCTTGGATTCTAATTTCACAGCCGAAGGGCCAGCATGGAAACTACTGCTGGGCATCTTCAGCACACATTGAGATTCACAACTCTGAAACACATATTGCTGTCACCTCTCACTTTCCTACCTGAAAGTCCAATTGAATAATACATCTCCTGTGCTTGCTCTTTGTGAGCAGTAGCAGAATATAGCACTTACGTTTGGACTCTGCTGAAACAGCAGAAGAAACAGTCCAGAAAGTTCCCACTGATCATCTTCAGCACACAGTGAGCTCTGCAACTCTGCAACACACATTGCTGTCTCTTCTTTTCCTGCCTGAAAGACCAGCTGAATCCACCATCTCTGTGCCCGCTCTCTGCTGAGCAGCAACAGAGAGAGTAGAGCAGGAATGTTTAGCCTGGGCTAAAACAGCAGAAGAGCCTTGCAAAAAATCTCCTGCTTGATCATGTTTTGCACACAGTGAGCTTTAAACTGTGACACAAACATTGCTGTCACTCCTCACTTTATCTCCTAAAAGTGCATTTGAATCCAAAGTTTCTGGTGCGCTCTCTCGTTTCGAGAGGAGTTGTGACAGGGGAGGAGCAGCGCTTGGACTCTAATCCCACAGACGAAGGGCCAGCAGGGAAACTCCTGCAGGGCATCTTCAGCACACAGTGAGCTTTGCAATTCTGCAACACACATTGCTGTCACTCCTCCTTTTCTTGCCTGAAAGACCAATTGATTCCAACATCTCTGTGCCCACTCTCTGCTGAGCAGCAACAGAGAGAGTAGAGCAGGAATGTTTAGACTGGGCTAAAACAGCAGAAGAGCCTTGCAAAAAAGCTCCTCCTGATCATGTTTAGCACACAGTGAGCTTTAAACTGTGACACAAACATTGCTGTCACTCTTCACTCTTTCTCCTAAAAGACCATTTCAATCCAAGAACTCCGTTGCCAGCACTCTGCTGAGCAGCAGAGTGAGCAGGGATGTCTGCAATCTGTAAGGCAGTGGAAGAGACAGGCCTGAAGGCTGCTCTTGTGCTTCTTCAACACACTGAGCTTTACAACTTTGACACACACACTGTTGTCACTCCTCATTGTAGCTCCTAAAAGTGCATTTGAATCCAGGGTTTCTGGTCTCCACTCTCGTTTCCAGTGCAGCAGAGGCAGGTGAGCACGAGCGCTTGGAATCCGCTCCCAGTTCCGAAGGGCAGGGAGGGAAAGTTCTTGCAGATCATCTTCAGCGCACAGTGAGCTTTGCAACTCTGAAACACACATTGCTGTCACTCCTCACTTTAACTCCAAAAAGTGCATTTCAAGCCAACGTTTCTGGTGCGCTCTCTCGCTTCGAGAGCAGTTGTGACAGGGGAGGACGAGCGCTTGGATTCTAATTTCACAGCCGAAGGGCCAGCATGGAAACTACTGCTGGGCATCTTCAGCACACATTGAGATTCGCAACTCTGAAACACATATTGCTGTCACCTCTCACTTTCCTACCTGAAAGTCCAATTGAATAATACATCTCCTGTGCTTGCTCTTTGTGAGCAGTAGCAGAATATAGCACTTACGTTTGGACTCTGCTGAAACAGCAGAAGAGACAGTCCAGAAAGTTCCCACTGATCATCTTCAGCACACAGTGAGCTCTGCAACTCTGCAACACACATTGCTGTCTCTTCTTTTCCTGCCTGAAAGACCAGCTGAATCCACCATCTCTGTGCCCGCTCTCTGCTGAGCAGCAACAGAGAGAGTAGAGCAGGAATGTTTAGCCTGGGCTAAAACAGCAGAAGAGCCTTGCAAAAAATCTCCTGCTTGATCATGTTTTGCACACAGTGAGCTTTAAACTGTGACACAAACATTGCTGTCACTCCTCACTTTATCTCCTAAAAGTGCATTTGAATCCAAAGTTTCTGGTGCGCTCTCTCGTTTGGAGAGGAGTTGTGACAGGGGAGGAGCAGCGCTTGGACTCTAATCCCACAGACGAAGGGCCAGCAGGGAAACTCCTGCAGGGCATCTTCAGCACACAGTGAGCTTTGCAATTCTGCAACACACATTGCTGTCACTCCTCCTTTTCTTGCCTGAAAGACCAATTGATTCCAACATCTCTGTGCCCACTCTCTGCTGAGCAGCAACAGAGAGAGTAGAGCAGGAATGTTTAGACTGGGCTAAAACAGCAGAAGAGCCTTGCAAAAAAGCTCCTCCTGATCATGTTTAGCACACAGTGAGCTTTAAACTGTGACACAAACATTGCTGTCACTCTTCACTCTTTCTCCTAAAAGACCATTTCAATCCAAGAACTCCGTTGCCAGCACTCTGCTGAGCAGCAGAGTGAGCAGGGATGTCTGCAATCTGTAAGGCAGTGGAAGAGACAGGCCTGAAGGCTGCTCTTGTGCTTCTTCAACACACTGAGCTTTACAACTTTGACACACACACTGTTGTCACTCCTCATTGTAGCTCCTAAAAGTGCATTTGAATCCAGGGTTTCTGGTCTCCACTCTCGTTTCCAGTGCAGCAGAGGCAGGTGAGCACGAGCGCTTGGAATCCGCTCCCAGTTCCGAAGGGCAGGGGAGGGAAAGTCCTTGCAGATCATCTTCAGCGCACAGTGAGCTTTGCAACTCTGAAACACACATTGCTGTCACTCCTCACTTTATCTCCTTAAAGTGCATTTCAATCCAACGTTTCTGGTGCGCTCTCTCGCTTCGAGAGCAGTTGTGACAGGGGAGGACGAGCGCTTGGATTCTAATTTCACAGCCGAAGGGCCAGCATGGAAACTACTGCTGGGCATCTTCAGCACACATTGAGATTCACAACTCTGAAACACATATTGCTGTCACCTCTCACTTTCCTACCTGAAAGTCCAATTGAATAATACATCTCCTGTGCTTGCTCTTTGTGAGCAGTAGCAGAATATAGCACTTACGTTTGGACTCTGCTGAAACAGCAGAAGAGACAGTCCAGAAAGTTCCCACTGATCATCTTCAGCACACAGAGAGCTTTGCAACTCTGCAACACACATTGCTGTCACTTCTTTTCCTGCCGGAAAGACCAATTGATTCCAACACCTCTGTGCCCGCTCTCTGCTGAGCAGCAACAGAGAGAGTAGAGCAGGAATGTTTAGCCTGGGCTAAAACAGCAGAAGAGCCTTGCAAAAAATCTCCTGCTTGATCATGTTTTGCACTCAGTGAGCTTTAAACTGTGACACAAACATTGCTGTCACTCCTCACTTTATCTCCTAAAAGTGCATTTGAATCCAAAGTTTCTGGTGCGCTCTCTCGTTTCGAGAGCAGATGTCACAGGGGAGGACGAGCGTTTGGACTCTAATTTCACAGACGAATTGCCAGCATGGAAAATCCTGCTGGGCATCTTCAGCACCCAGTGAGCTTTGCAACTCTGAAACACACATTGCTGTCACCTCTCACTTTCCTACCTGAAAGTCCAATGGAATCCTACATCTCCTGTGCTTGCTCTTTGTGAGCAGTAGCAGAATATAGCACTTACGTTTGGACTCTGAAGAAACAGCAGAAGAGACAGTCCAGAAAATTCCCACTGATCATCTTCAGCGAACAGCGAGCTTTGCAACTCTGCAACACACATTGCTGTCACTTCTTTTCCTGCCTGAAAGACCAATTGATTCCAACATCTCTGTGCCCACTCTCTGCTGAGTAGCAACAGAGAGTTGAGCAGGAATGTTTAGCCTGGGCTAAAACAGCAGAAGAGCCTTGCAAAAAATCTCCTGCTTGATCATGTTTTGCACACAGTGAGCTTTAAACTGTGACACAAACATTGCTGTCACTCCTCACTTTATCTCCTAAAAGTTCATTTGAATCCAAAGTTTCTGGTACGCTCTCTCGTTTGGAGAGGAGTTGTGACAGGGGAGTAGCAGCGCTTGGACTCTAATCCCACAGACGAAGGGCCAGCAGGGAAACTCCTGCAGGGCATCTTCAGCACACAGTGAGCTTTGCAACTCTGCAAAACACATTGCTGTAACTCCTCCTTTTCCTGCCTGGAAGACCTATTGATTCCAACATCTCTGTGCCCACTCTCTGCTGAGCAGCAACAGAGAGAAGGAATGTTTAGACTGGGCTAAAACAGCAGAAGAGCCTTGGAAAAAAGCTCCTCCTGATCATGTTTAGCACACAGTGAGCTTTAAACTGTGACACAAACATTGCTGTCACTCTTCACTCTTTCTCCTAAAAGACCATTTCAATCCAAGAACTCCGTTGCCAGCACTCTGCTGAGCAGCAGAGTGAGCAGGAATGTCTGCAATCTGTAAGGCAGTGGAAGAGACAGGCCTGAAGGCTGCTCTTGTGCTTCTTCAACACACTGAGCTTTACAACTGTGACACACACACTGTTGTCACTCCTCATTGTAGCTCCTAAAAGTGCATTTGAATCCAGCGTTTCTGGTCTCCACTCTCGTTTCAAGAGCAGCAGAGGAAGGTGAGCACGAGCGCTTGGAATCCGCTCCCAGTTCCGAAGGGCAGGGAGGGAAAGTCCTTGCAGATCATCTTCAGCGTACAGTGAGCTTTGCAACTCTGAAACACACATTGCTGTCACTCCTCACTTCATCTCCTAATAATCCGTTTGAATCCATGGTCTCTCCCGCCCTCTCTCGTTTGAACAGCAGCAGTGACAGGTGAACACGATCTCTTGGCCTCTGCTCCCACAGCCGAAGAGCCCGGAGTGAAAGCTCCGGCAGGGCATCTTCAGCACGCAGTCAGCTTTGCAACTGTGACACATATATTGCTCTCGCTCCGCACTTTCCTACCTCAAAGTCCAATTGAATCCAAAATCTCTGTGCCCTTTCTCTGCTGGGCAGAAGCAGAGTAGAGCAGGAACCTTTAGCCAATGCTAAAAGAGCAGAAGAGACAGTCCAGAAAGTTCCCACTGATCATCTTCAGCGCACAGCGAGCTTTGCAACTCTGCAACGCACATTGCTGTCACTCCTCCCTTTTTGCCTGAAAGACCAGCTGAATCCACCATCTCTGTGCCCGCTCTCTGCTGAGCAGCAACAGAGAGAGTAGAGCAGGAATTTTTAGACCTGCCTAAAACAGCAGAAGAGCCTTGCAAAAAATCTCCTGCTTGATCATGTTTTGCACACAGTGAGCTTTAAACTGTGACACAAACATTGCTGTCACTCCTCACTTTATCTCCTAAAAGTGCATTTGAATCCAAAGTTTCTGGCGCGCTCTCTCGTTTCGAGAGGAGTTGTGACAGGGGAGGAGCAGCGCTTGGACTCTAATCCCACAGACGAAGGGCCAGCAGGGAAACTCCTGCAGAGCATCTTCAGCACACAGTGAGCTTTGCAATTCTGCAACACACATTGCTGTCACTCCTCCTTTTCTTGCCTGAAAGACCAATTGATTCCAACATCTCTGTGCCCACTCTCTGCTGAGCAGCAACAGAGAGAGTAGAGCAGGAATGTTTAGACTGGGCTAAAACAGCAGAAGAGCCTTGCAAAAAAGCTCCTCCTGATCATGTTTAGCACACAGTGAGCTTTAAACTGTGACACAAACATTGCTGTCACTCTTCACTCTTTCTCCTAAAAGACCATTTCAATCCAAGAACTCCGTTGCCAGCACTCTGCTGAGCAGCAGAGTGAGCAGGGATGTCTGCAATCTGTAAGGCAGTGGAAGAGACAGGCCTGAAGGCTGCTCTTGTGCTTCTTCAACACACTGAGCTTTACAACTTTGACACACACACTGTTGTCACTCCTCATTGTAGCTCCTAAAAGTGCATTTGAATCCAGCGTTTCTGGTCTCCACTCTCGTTTCAAGAGCAGCAGAGGAAGGTGAGCACGAGCGCTTGGAATCCGCTCCCAGTTCCGAAGGGCAGGGGAGGGAAAGTCCTTGCAGATCATCTTCAGCGCACAGTGAGCTTTGCAACTCTGAAACACACATTGCTGTCACTCCTCACTTTATCTCCTAAAAGTGCATTTCAATCCAACGTTTCTGGTGCGCTCTCTCGCTTCGAGAGCAGTTGTGACAGGGGAGGACGAGCGCTTGGATTCTAATTTCACAGCCGAAGGGCCAGCATGGAAACTACTGCTGGGCATCATCAGCACACATTGAGATTCGCAACTCTGAAACACATATTGCTGTCACCTCTCACTTTCCTACCTGAAAGTCCAATTGAATAATACATCTCCTGTGCTTGCTCTTTGTGAGCAGTAGCAGAATATAGCACTTACGTTTGGACTCTGCTGAAACAGCAGAAGAGACAGTCCAGAAAGTTCCCACTGATCATCTTCAGCACACAGTGAGCTTTGCAACTCTGCAACACACATTGCTGTCACTTCTTTTCCTGCCTGAAAGACCAATTGATTCCAACACCTCTGTGCCCGCTCTCTGCTGAGCAGCAACAGAGAGAGTAGAGCAGGAATGTTTAGACCTGCCTAAAACAGCAGAAGAGCCTTGCAAAAAATCTCCTGCTTGATCATGTTTTGCACACAGTGAGCTTTAAACTGTGACACAAACATTGCTGTCACTCCTCACTTTATCTCCTAAAAGTGCATTTGAATCCAAAGTTTCTGGTGCGCTCTCTCGTTTCGAGAGGAGTTGTGACAGGGGAGGAGCAGCGCTTGGACTCTAATCCCACAGACGAAGGGCCAGCAGGGAAACTCTTGCAGGGCATCTTCAGCACACAGTGAGCTTTGCAATTCTGCAACACACATTGCTGTAACTCCTCCTTTTCCTGCATGGAAGACCAATTGATTCCAACATCTCTGTGCCCACTCTCTGCTGAGCAGCAACAGAGAGAAGGAATGTTTAGACTGGGCTAAAACAGCAGAAGAGCCTTGCAAAAAAGCTCCTCCTGATCATGTTTAGCACACAGTGAGCTTTAAACTGTGACACAAACATTGCTGTCACTCTTCACTCTTTCTCCTAAAAGACCATTTCAATCCAAGAACTCCGTTGCCAGCACTCTGCTGAGCAGCAGAGCAGGAATGTCTGCAATCTGTAAGGCAGTAGAAGAGACAGGCCTGAAGGCTGCTCTTGTGCTTCTTCAACACACTGAGCTTTACAACTGTGACACACACACTGTTGTCACTCCTCATTGTAGCTCCTAAAAGTGCATTTGAATCCAGCGTTTCTGGTCTCCACTCTCGTTTCCAGTGCAGCAGAGGAAGGTGAACACGAGCGCTTGGAATCCTCTCCCAGTTCCGAAGGGCAGGGAGGGAAAGTCCTTGCAGATCATCTTCAGCGCACAGTGAGCTTTGCAACTCTGAAACACACATTGCTGTCACTCCTCACTTCATCTCCTAATAATCCGTTTGAATCCATGGTCTCTCCCGCCCTCTCTCGTTTGAACAGCAGCAGTGACAGGTGAACACGATCTCTTGGCCTCTGCTCCCACAGCCGAAGAGCCCGGAGTGAAAGCTCCGGCAGGGCATCTTCAGCACGCAGTCAGCTTTGCAACTGTGACACATATATTGCTCTCGCTCCGCACTTTCCTACCTCAAAGTCCAATTGAATCCAAAATCTCTGTGCCCTTTCTCTGCTGGGCAGAAGCAGAGTAGAGCAGGAACCTTTAGCCAATGCTAAAAGAGCAGAAGAGACAGTCCAGAAAGTTCCCACTGATCATCTTCAGCGCACAGCGAGCTTTGCAACTCTGCAACGCACATTGCTGTCACTCCTCCCTTTTTGCCTGAAAGACCAGCTGAATCCACCATCTCTGTGCCCGCTCTCTGCTGAGCAGCAACAGAGAGAGTAGAGCAGGAATTTTTAGACCTGCCTAAAACAGCAGAAGAGCCTTGAAAAAAATCTCCTGCTTGATCATGTTTTGCACACAGTGAGCTTTAAACTGTGACACAAACATTGCTGTCACTCCTCACTTTATCTCCTAAAAGTGCATTTGAATCCAAAGTTTCTGGTGCGCTCTCTCGTTTCGAGAGGAGTTGTGACAGGGGAGGAGCAGCGCTTGGACTCTAATCCCACAGACGAAGGGCCAGCAGGGAAACTCCTGCAGGGCATCTTCAGCACACAGTGAGCTTTGCAATTCTGCAACACACATTGCTGTAACTCCTCCTTTTCCTGCATGGAAGACCAATTGATTCCAACATCTCTGTGCCCACTCTCTGCTGAGCAGCAGCAGAGAGAAGGAATGTTTAGACTGGGCTAAAACAGCAGAAGAGCCTTGCAAAAAAGCTCCTCCTGATCATGTTTAGCACACAGTGAGCTTTAAACTGTGACACAAACATTGCTGTCACTCTTCACTCTTTCTCCTAAAAGACCATTTCAATCCAAGAACTCCGTTGCCAGCACTCTGCTGAGCAGCAGAGTGAGCAGGAATGTCTGCAATCTGTAAGGCAGTGGAAGAGACAGGCCTGAAGGCTGCTCTTGTGCTTCTTCAACACACTGAGCTTTACAACTGTGACACACACACTGTTGTCACTCCTCATTGTAGCTCCTAAAAGTGCATTTGAATCCAGGGTTTCTGGTCTCCACTCTCGTTTCAAGAGCAGCAGAGGCAGGTGAGCACGAGCGCTTGGAATCCGCTCCCAGTTCCGAAGGGCAGGGAGGGAAAGTCCTTGCAGATCATCTTCAGCGCACAGTGAGCTTTGCAACTCTGAAACACACATTGCTGTCACTCCTCACTTCATCTCCTAATAATCCGTTTGAATCCATGGTCTCTCCCGCCCTCTCTCGTTTGAACAGCAGCAGTGACAGGTGAACACGATCTCTTGGCCTCTGCTCCCACAGCCGAAGAGCCCGGAGTGAAAGCTCCGGCAGGGCATCTTCAGCACGCAGTCAGCTTTGCAACTGTGACACATATATTGCTCTCGCTCCGCACTTTCCTACCTCAAAGTCCAATTGAATCCAAAATCTCTGTGCCCTTTCTCTGCTGGGCAGAAGCAGAGTAGAGCAGGAACCTTTAGCCAATGCTAAAAGAGCAGAAGAGACAGTCCAGAAAGTTCCCACTGATCATCTTCAGCGCACAGCGAGCTTTGCAACTCTGCAACGCACATTGCTGTCACTCCTCCCTTTTTGCCTGAAAGACCAGCTGAATCCACCATCTCTGTGCCCGCTCTCTGCTGAGCAGCAACAGAGAGAGTAGAGCAGGAATTTTTAGACCTGCCTAAAACAGCAGAAGAGCCTTGAAAAAAATCTCCTGCTTGATCATGTTTTGCACACAGTGAGCTTTAAACTGTGACACAAACATTGCTGTCACTCCTCACTTTATCTCCTAAAAGTGCATTTGAATCCAGCGTTTCTGGTCTCCACTCTCGTTTCCAGTGCAGCAGAGGCAGGTGAGCACGAGCGCTTGGAATCCGCTCCCAGTTCCGAAGGGCAGGGGAGGGAAAGTCCTTGCAGATCATCTTCAGCGCACAGTGAGCTTTGCAACTCTGAAACACACATTGCTGTCACTCCTCACTTTATCTCCTAAAAGTGCATTTCAAGCCAATGTTTCTGGTGCTCTCTCTCGCTTCGAGAGCAGTTGTGACAGGGGAGGACGAGCGCTTGGATTCTAATTTCACAGCCGAAGGGCCAGCATGGAAACTACTGCTGGGCATCTTCAGCACACATTGAGATTCGCAACTCTGAAACACATATTGCTGTCACCTCTCACTTTCCTACCTGAAAGTCCAATTGAATAATACATCTCCTGTGCTTGCTCTTTGTGAGCAGTAGCAGAATATAGCACTTACGTTTGGACTCAGCTGAAATAGCAGAAGAGACAGTCCAGAAAGTTCCCACTGATCATCTTCAGCGCACAGTGTGCTTTGCAACTCTGCAACACACATTGCTGTCACTTCTTTTCCTGCCTGAAAGACCAATTGATTCCAACACCTCTGTGCCTGCTCTCTGCTGAGCAGCAACAGAGAGAGTAGAGCAGGAATGTTTAGCCTGGGCTAAAACAGCAGAAGAGCCTTGCAAAAAATCTCCTGCTTGATCATGTTTTGCACACAGTGAGCTTTAAACTGTGACACAAACATTGCTGTCACTCCTCACTTTATCTCCTATAAGTGCATTTGAATCCAAAGTTTCTGGTGCGCTCTCACGTTTCGAGAGGAGTTGTGACAGGGGAGGAGCAGCGCTTGGACTCTAATCCCACAGACGAAGGGCCAGCAGGGAAACTCCTGCAGGGCATCTTCAGCACACAGTGAGCTTTGCAATTCTGCAACACACATTGCTGTAACTCCTCCTTTTCCTGCCTGGAAGACCAATTGATTCCAACATCTCTGTGCCCACTCTCTGCTGAGCAGCAACAGAGAGAAGGAATGTTTAGACTGGGCTAAAACAGCAGAAGAGCCTTGCAAAAAAGCTCCTCCTGATCATGTTTAGCACACAGTGAGCTTTAAACTGTGACACAAACATTGCTGTCACTCTTCACTCTTTCTCCTAAAAGACCATTTCAATCCAAGAACTCCGTTGCCAGCACTCTGCTGAGCAGCAGAGTGAGCAGGAATGTCTGCAATCTGTAAGGCAGTGGAAGAGACAGGCCTGAAGGCTGCTCTTGTGCTTCTTCAACACACTGAGCTTTACAACTGTGACACACACACTGTTGTCACTCCTCATTGTAGCTCCTAAAAGTGCATTTGAATCCAGCGTTTCTGGTCTCCACTCTCGTTTCAAGAGCAGCAGAGGAAGGTGAACACGAGCGCTTGGAATCCTCTCCCAGTTCCGAAGGGCAGGGAGGGAAAGTCCTTGCAGATCATCTTCAGCGCACAGTGAGCTTTGCAACTCTGAAACACACATTGCTGTCACTCCTCACTTCATCTCCTAATAATCCGTTTGAATCCATGGTCTCTCCCGCCCTCTCTCGTTTGAGCAGCAGCAGTGACAGGTGAACACGATCTCTTGGCCTCTGCTCCCACAGCCGAAGAGCCCGGAGTGAAAGCTCCGGCAGGGCATCTTCAGCACGCAGTCAGCTTTGCAACTGTGACACATATATTGCTCTCGCTCCGCACTTTCCTACCTCAAAGTCCAATTGAATCCAAAATCTCTGTGCCCTTTCTCTGCTGGGCAGAAGCAGAGTAGAGCAGGAACCTTTAGCCAATGCTAAAAGAGCAGAAGAGACAGTCCAGAAAGTTCCCACTGATCATCTTCAGCGCACAGCGAGCTTTGCAACTCTGCAACACACATTGCTGTCACTCCTCCCTTTTTGCCTGAAAGACCAGCTGAATCCACCATCTCTGAGCCCGCTCTCTGCTGAGCAGCAACAGAGAGAGTAGAGCAGGAATTTTTAGACCTGCCTAAAACAGCAGAAGAGCCTTGAAAAAAATCTCCTGCTTGATCATGTTTTGCACACAGTGAGCTTTAAACTGTGACACAAACATTGCTGTCACTCCTCACTTTATCTCCTAAAAGTGCATTTGAATCCAGCGTTTCTGGTCTCCACTCTCGTTTCCAGTGCAGCAGAGGCAGGTGAGCACGAGCGCTTGGAATCCGCTCCCAGTTCCGAAGGGCAGGGGAGGGAAAGTCCTTGCAGATCATCTTCAGCGCACAGTGAGCTTTGCAACTCTGAAACACACATTGCTGTCACTCCTCACTTTATCTCCTAAAAGTGCATTTCAAGCCAATGTTTCTGGTGCTCTCTCTCGCTTCGAGAGCAGTTGTGACAGGGGAGGACGAGCGCTTGGATTCTAATTTCACAGCCGAAGGGCCAGCATGGAAACTACTGCTGGGCATCTTCAGCACACATTGAGATTCGCAACTCTGAAACACATATTGCTGTCACCTCTCACTTTCCTACCTGAAAGTCCAATTGAATAATACATCTCCTGTGCTTGCTCTTTGTGAGCAGTAGCAGAATATAGCACTTACGTTTGGACTCTGCTGAAACAGCAGAAGAGACAGTCCAGAAAGTTCCCACTGATCATCTTCAGCGCACAGTGTGCTTTGCAACTCTGCAACACACATTGCTGTCACTTCTTTTCCTGCCTGAAAGACCAATTGATTCCAACACCTCTGTGCCCGCTCTCTGCTGAGCAGCAACAGAGAGAGTAGAGCAGGAATGTTTAGCCTGGGCTAAAACAGCAGAAGAGCCTTGCAAAAAATCTCCTGCTTGATCATGTTTTGCACACAGTGAGCTTTAAACTGTGACACAAACATTGCTGTCACTCCTCACTTTATCTCCTAAAAGTGCATTTGAATCCAAAGTTTCTGGTGCGCTCTCACGTTTCGAGAGGAGTTGTGACAGGGGAGGAGCAGCGCTTGGACTCTAATCCCACAGACGAAGGGCCAGCAGGGAAACTCCTGCAGGGCATCTTCAGCACACAGTGAGCTTTGCAATTCTGCAACACACATTGCTGTAACTCCTCCTTTTCCTGCCTGGAAGACCAATTGATTCCAACATCTCTGTGCCCACTCTCTGCTGAGCAGCAACAGAGAGAAGGAATGTTTAGACTGGGCTAAAACAGCAGAAGAGCCTTGCAAAAAAGCTCCTCCTGATCATGTTTAGCACACAGTGAGCTTTAAACTGTGACACAAACATTGCTGTCACTCTTCACTCTTTCTCCTAAAAGACCATTTCAATCCAAGAACTCCGTTGCCAGCACTCTGCTGAGCAGCAGAGTGAGCAGGAATGTCTGCAATCTGTAAGGCAGTGGAAGAGACAGGCCTGAAGGCTGCTCTTGTGCTTCTTCAACACACTGAGCTTTACAACTGTGACACACACACTGTTGTCACTCCTCATTGTAGCTCCTAAAAGTGCATTTGAATCCAGCGTTTCTGGTCTCCACTCTCGTTTCAAGAGCAGCAGAGGAAGGTGAACACGAGCGCTTGGAATCCTCTCCCAGTTCCGAAGGGCAGGGAGGGAAAGTCCTTGCAGATCATCTTCAGCGCACAGTGAGCTTTGCAACTCTGAAACACACATTGCTGTCACTCCTCACTTCATCTCCTAATAATCCGTTTGAATCCATGGTCTCTCCCGCCCTCTCTCGTTTGAGCAGCAGCAGTGACAGGTGAACACGATCTCTTGGCCTCTGCTCCCACAGCCGAAGAGCCCGGAGTGAAAGCTCCGGCAGGGCATCTTCAGCACGCAGTCAGCTTTGCAACTGTGACACATATATTGCTCTCGCTCCGCACTTTCCTACCTCAAAGTCCAATTGAATCCAAAATCTCTGTGCCCTTTCTCTGCTGGGCAGAAGCAGAGTAGAGCAGGAACCTTTAGCCAATGCTAAAAGAGCAGAAGAGACAGTCCAGAAAGTTCCCACTGATCATCTTCAGCGCACAGCGAGCTTTGCAACTCTGCAACACACATTGCTGTCATTCCTCCCTTTTTGCCTGAAAGACCAGCTGAATCCACCATCTCTGAGCCCGCTCTCTGCTGAGCAGCAACAGAGAGAGTAGAGCAGGAATTTTTAGACCTGCCTAAAACAGCAGAAGAGCCTTGAAAAAAATCTCCTGCTTGATCATGTTTTGCACACAGTGAGCTTTAAACTGTGACACAAACATTGCTGTCACTCCTCACTTTATCTCCTAAAAGTGCATTTGAATCCAGCGTTTCTGGTCTCCACTCTCGTTTCCAGTGCAGCAGAGGCAGGTGAGCACGAGCGCTTGGAATCCGCTCCCAGTTCCGAAGGGCAGGGAGGGAAAGTCCTTGCAGATCATCTTCAGCGCACAGTGAGCTTTGCAACTCTGAAACACACATTGCTGTCACTCCTCACTTTATCTCCTAAAAGTGCATTTCAAGCCAATGTTTCTGGTGCTCTCTCTCGCTTCGAGAGCAGTTGTGACAGGGGAGGACGAGCGCTTGGATTCTAATTTCACAGCCGAAGGGCCAGCATGGAAACTACTGCTGGGCATCTTCAGCACACATTGAGATTCGCAACTCTGAAACACATATTGCTGTCACCTCTCACTTTCCTACCTGAAAGTCCAATTGAATAATACATCTCCTGTGCTTGCTCTTTGTGAGCAGTAGCAGAATATAGCACTTACGTTTGGACTCTGCTGAAACAGCAGAAGAGACAGTCCAGAAAGTTCCCACTGATCATCTTCAGCGCACAGTGTGCTTTGCAACTCTACAACACACATTGCTGTCACTTCTTTTCCTGCCTGAAAGACCAATTGATTCTAACACCTCTGTGCCCGCTCTCTGCTGAGCAGCAACAGAGAGAGTAGAGCAGGAATGTTTAGCCTGGGCTAAAACAGCAGAAGAGCCTTGCAAAAAATCTCCTGCTTGATCATGTTTTGCACACAGTGAGCTTTAAACTGTGACACAAACATTGCTGTCACTCCTCACTTTATCTCCTAAAAGTGCATTTGAATCCAAAGTTTCTGGTGCGCTCTCACGTTTCGAGAGGAGTTGTGACAGGGGAGGAGCAGCGCTTGGACTCTAATCCCACAGACGAAGGGCCAGCAGGGAAACTCCTGCAGGGCATCTTCAGCACACAGTGAGCTTTGCAATTCTGCAACACACATTGCTGTAACTCCTCCTTTTCCTGCCTGGAAGACCAATTGATTCCAACACCTCTGTGCCCGCTCTCTGCTGAGCAGCAACAGAGAGAGTAGAGCAGGAATGTTTAGACCTGCCTAAAACAGCAGAAGAGCCTTGCAAAAAATCTCCTGCTTGATCATGTTTTGCACACAGTGAGCTTTAAACTGTGACACAAACATTGCTGTCACTCCTCACTTTATCTCCTAAAAGTGCATTTGAATCCAAAGTTTCTGGTGCGCTCTCTCGTTTCGAGAGGAGTTGTGACAGGGGAGGAGCAGCGCTTGGACTCTAATCCCACAGACGAAGGGCCAGCAGGGAAACTCCTGCAGGGCATCTTCAGCACACAGTGAGCTTTGCAATTCTGCAACACACATTGCTGTAACTCCTTTTCCTGCCTGGAAGACCAATTGATTCCAACATCTCTGTGCCCACTCTCTGCTGAGCAGCAACAGAGAGAAGGAATGTTTAGATTGGGCTAAAACAGCAGAAGAGCCTTGCAAAAAAGCTCCTCCTGATCATGTTTAGCACACAGTGAGCTTTAAACTGTGACACAAACATTGCTGTCACTCTTCACTCTTTCTCCTAAAAGACCATTTCAATCCAAGAACTCCGTTGCCAGCACTCTGCTGAGCAGCAGAGTGAGCAGGAATGTCTGCAATCTGTAAGGCAGTGGAAGAGACAGGCCTGAAGGCTGCTCTTGTGCTTCTTCAACACACTGAGCTTTACAACTGTGACACACACACTGTTGTCACTCCTCATTGTAGCTCCTAAAAGTGCATTTGAATCCAGCGTTTCTGATCTCCACTCTCGTTTCAAGAGCAGCAGAGGAAGGTGAACACGAGCGCTTGGAATCCTCTCCCAGTTCCGAAGGGCAGGGAGGAAAGTCCTTGCAGATCATCTTCAGCGCACAGTGAGCTTTGCAACTCTGAAACACACATTGCTGTCACTCCTCACTTCATCTCCTAATAATCCGTTTGAATCCATGGTCTCTCCCGCCCTCTCTCGTTTGAGCAGCAGCAGTGACAGGTGAACACGATCTCTTGGCCTCTGCTCCCACAGCCGAAGAGCCCGGAGTGAAAGCTCCGGCAGGGCATCTTCAGCACGCAGTCAGCTTTGCAACTGTGACACATATATTGCTCTCGCTCCGCACTTTCCTACTTCAAAGTCCAATTGAATCCAAAATCTCTGTGCCCTTTCTCTGCTGGGCAGAAGCAGAGTAGAGCAGGAACCTTTAGCCAATGCTAAAAGAGCAGAAGAGACAGTCCAGAAAGTTCCCACTGATCATCTTCAGCGCACAGCGAGCTTTGCAACTCTGCAACGCACATTGCTGTCACTCCTCCCTTTTTGCCTGAAAGACCAGCTGAATCCACCATCTCTGTGCCCGCTCTCTGCTGAGCAGCAACAGAGAGAGTAGAGCAGGAATTTTTAGACCTGCCTAAAACAGCAGAAGAGCCTTGAAAAAAATCTCCTGCTTGATCATGTTTTGCACACAGTGAGCTTTAAACTGTGACACAAACATTGCTGTCACTCCTCACTTTATCTCCTAAAAGTGCATTTGAATCCAAAGTTTCTGGCGCGCTCTCTCGTTTCGAGAGGAGTTGTGACAGGGGAGGAGCAGCGCTTGGACTCTAATCCCACAGACGAAGGGCCAGCAGGGAAACTCCTGCAGGGCATCTTCAGCACACAGTGAGCTTTGCAATTCTGCAACACACATTGCTGTCACTCCTCCTTTTCTTGCCTGAAAGACCAATTGATTCCAACATCTCTGTGCCCACTCTCTGCTGAGCAGCAACAGAGAGAGTAGAGCAGGAATGTTTAGACTGGGCTAAAACAGCAGAAGAGCCTTGCAAAAAAGCTCCTCCTGATCATGTTTAGCACACAGTGAGCTTTAAACTGTGACACAAACATTGCTGTCACTCTTCACTCTTTCTCCTAAAAGACCATTTCAATCCAAGAACTCCGTTGCCAGCACTCTGCTGAGCAGCAGAGTGAGCAGGGATGTCTGCAATCTGTAAGGCAGTGGAAGAGACAGGCCTGAAGGCTGCTCTTGTGCTTCTTCAACACACTGAGCTTTACAACTTTGACACACACACTGTTGTCACTCCTCATTGTAGCTCCTAAAAGTGCATTTGAATCCAGCGTTTCTGGTCTCCACTCTCGTTTCCAGAGCAGCAGAGGAAGGTGAGCACGAGCGCTTGGAATCCGCTCCCAGTTCCGAAGGGCAGGGAGGGAAAGTCCTTGCAGATCATCTTCAGCGCACAGTGAGCTTTGCAACTCTGAAACACACATTGCTGTCACTCCTCACTTTATCTCCTAAAAGTGCATTTCAAGCCAACGTTTCTGGTGCGCTCTCTCGCTTCGAGAGCAGTTGTGACAGGGGAGGACGAGCGCTTGGATTCTAATTTCACAGCCGAAGGGCCAGCATGGAAACTACAGCTGGGCATCTTCAGCACACATTGAGATTCACAACTCTGAAACACATATTGCTGTCACCTCTCACTTTCCTACCTGAAAGTCCAATTGAATAATACATCTCCTGTGCTTGCTCTTTGTGAGCAGTAGCAGAATATAGCACTTACGTTTGGACTCTGCTGAAACAGCAGAAGAGACAGTCCAGAAAGTTCCCACTGATCATCTTCAGCACACAGTGAGCTTTGCAACTCTGCAACACACATTGCTGTCACTTCTTTTCCTGCCTGAAAGACCAATTGATTCCAACACCTCTGTGCCCGCTCTCTGCTGAGCAGCAACAGAGAGAGTAGAGCAGGAATGTTTAGCCTGGGCTAAAACAGCAGAAGAGCCTTGCAAAAAATCTCCTGCTTGATCATGTTTTGCACACAGTGAGCTTTAAACTGTGACACAAACATTGCTGTCACTCCTCACTTTATCTCCTAAAAGTGCATTTGAATCCAAAGTTTCTGGTGCGCTCTCACGTTTCGAGAGGAGTTGTGACAGGGGAGGAGCAGCGCTTGGACTCTAATCCCACAGACGAAGGGCCAGCATTGAAACTCCTGCAGGGCATCTTCAGCACACAGTGAGCTTTGCAATTCTGCAACACACATTGCTGTAACTCCTCCTTTTCCTGCCTGGAAGACCAATTGATTCCAACATCTCTGTGCCCACTCTCTGCTGAGCAGCAACAGAGAGAAGGAATGTTTAGACTGGGCTAAAACAGCAGAAGAGCCTTGCAAAAAAGCTCCTCCTGATCATGTTTAGCACACAGTGAGCTTTAAACTGTGACATAAACATTGCTGTCACTCTTCACTCTTTCTCCTAAAAGACCATTTCAATCCAAGAACTCCGTTGCCAGCACTCTGCTGAGCAGCAGAGTGAGCAGGAATGTCTGCAATCTGTAAGGCAGTGGAAGAGACAGGCCTGAAGGCTGCTCTTGTGCTTCTTCAACACACTGAGCTTTACAACTTTGACACACACACTGTTGTCACTCCTCATTGTAGCTCCTAAAAGTGCATTTGAATCCAGCGTTTCTGGTCTCCACTCTCGTTTCAAGAGCAGCAGAGGAAGGTGAGCACGAGCGCTTGGAATCCGCTCCCAGTTCCGAAGGGCAGGGAGGGAAAGTCCTTGCAGATCATCTTCAGCGCACAGTGAGCTTTGCAACTCTGAAACACACATTGCTGTCACTCCTCACTTCATCTCCTAATAATCCGTTTGAATCCATGGTCTCTCCCGCCCTCTCTCGTTTGAACAGCAGCAGTGACAGGTGAACACGATCTCTTGGCCTCTGCTCCCACAGCCGAAGAGCCCGGAGTGAAAGCTCCGGAAGGGCATCTTCAGCACGCAGTCAGCTTTGCAACTGTGACACATATATTGCTCTCGCTCCGCACTTTCCTACCTCAAAGTCCAATTGAATCCAAAATCTCTGTGCCCTTTCTCTGCTGGGCAGAAGCAGAGTAGAGCAGGAACCTTTAGCCAATGCTAAAAGAGCAGAAGAGACAGTCCAGAAAGTTCCCACTGATCATCTTCAGCGCACAGCGAGCTTTGCAACTCTGCAACACACATTGCTGTCACTCCTCCCTTTTTGCCTGAAAGACCAGCTGAATCCACCATCTCTGTGCCCGCTCTCTGCTGAGCAGCAACAGAGAGAGTAGAGCAGGAATTTTTAGACCTGCCTAAAACAGCAGAAGAGCCTTGAAAAAAATCTCCTGCTTGATCATGTTTTGCACACAGTGAGCTTTAAACTGTGACACAAACATTGCTGTCACTCCTCACTTTATCTCCTAAACGTGCATTTGAATCCAAAGTTTCTGGCGCGCTCTCTCGTTTCGAGAGGAGTTGTGACAGGGGAGGAGCAGCGCTTGGACTCTAATCCCACAGACGAAGGGCCAGCAGGGAAACTCCTGCAGGGCATCTTCAGCACACAGTGAGCTTTGCAATTCTGCAACACACATTGCTGTCACTCCTCCTTTTCTTGCCTGAAAGACCAATTGATTCCAACATCTCTGTGCCCACTCTCTGCTGAGCAGCAACAGAGAGAGTAGAGCAGGAATGTTTAGACTGGGCTAAAACAGCAGAAGAGCCTTGCAAAAAAGCTCCTCCTGATCATGTTTAGCACACAGTGAGCTTTAAACTGTGACACAAACATTGCTGTCACTCTTCACTCTTTCTCCTAAAAGACCATTTCAATCCAAGAACTCCGTTGCCAGCACTCTGCTGAGCAGCAGAGTGAGCAGGGATGTCTGCAATCTGTAAGGCAGTGGAAGAGACAGGCCTGAAGGCTGCTCTTGTGCTTCTTCAACACACTGAGCTTTACAACTTTGACACACACACTGTTGTCACTCCTCATTGTAGCTCCTAAAAGTGCATTTGAATCCAGCGTTTCTGGTCTCCACTCTCGTTTCCAGAGCAGCAGAGGAAGGTGAGCACGAGCGCTTGGAATCCGCTCCCAGTTCCGAAGGGCAGGGAGGGAAAGTCCTTGCAGATCATCTTCAGCGCACAGTGAGCTTTGCAACTCTGAAACACACATTGCTGTCACTCCTCACTTTATCTCCTAAAAGTGCATTTCAAGCCAACGTTTCTGGTGCGCTCTCTCGCTTCGAGAGCAGTTGTGACAGGGGAGGACGAGCGCTTGGATTCTAATTTCACAGCCGAAGGGCCAGCATGGAAACTACTGCTGGGCATCTTCAGCACACATTGAGATTCACAACTCTGAAACACATATTGCTGTCACCTCTCACTTTCCTACCTGAAAGTCCAATTGAATAATACATCTCCTGTGCTTGCTCTTTGTGAGCAGTAGCAGAATATAGCACTTACGTTTGGACTCTGCTGAAACAGCAGAAGAGACAGTCCAGAAAGTTCCCACTGATCATCTTCAGCACACAGTGAGCTTTGCAACTCTGCAACACACATTGCTGTCACTTCTTTTCCTGCCTGAAAGACCAATTGATTCCAACACCTCTGTGCCCGCTCTCTGCTGAGCAGCAACAGAGAGAGTAGAGCAGGAATGTTTAGCCTGGGCTAAAACAGCAGAAGAGCCTTGCAAAAAATCTCCTGCTTGATCATGTTTTGCACACAGTGAGCTTTAAACTGTGACACAAACATTGCTGTCACTCCTCACTTTATCTCCTAAAAGTGCATTTGAATCCAAAGTTTCTGGTGCGCTCTCACGTTTCGAGAGGAGTTGTGACAGGGGAGGAGCAGCGCTTGGACTCTAATCCCACAGACGAAGGGCCAGCATTGAAACTCCTGCAGGGCATCTTCAGCACACAGTGAGCTTTGCAATTCTGCAACACACATTGCTGTAACTCCTCCTTTTCCTGCCTGGAAGACCAATTGATTCCAACATCTCTGTGCCCACTCTCTGCTGAGCAGCAACAGAGAGAAGGAATGTTTAGACTGGGCTAAAACAGCAGAAGAGCCTTGCAAAAAAGCTCCTCCTGATCATGTTTAGCACACAGTGAGCTTTAAACTGTGACATAAACATTGCTGTCACTCTTCACTCTTTCTCCTAAAAGACCATTTCAATCCAAGAACTCCGTTGCCAGCACTCTGCTGAGCAGCAGAGTGAGCAGGAATGTCTGCAATCTGTAAGGCAGTGGAAGAGACAGGCCTGAAGGCTGCTCTTGTGCTTCTTCAACACACTGAGCTTTACAACTTTGACACACACACTGTTGTCACTCCTCATTGTAGCTCCTAAAAGTGCATTTGAATCCAGCGTTTCTGGTCTCCACTCTCGTTTCAAGAGCAGCAGAGGAAGGTGAGCACGAGCGCTTGGAATCCGCTCCCAGTTCCGAAGGGCAGGGAGGGAAAGTCCTTGCAGATCATCTTCAGCGCACAGTGAGCTTTGCAACTCTGAAACACACATTGCTGTCACTCCTCACTTCATCTCCTAATAATCCGTTTGAATCCATGGTCTCTCCCGCCCTCTCTCGTTTGAACAGCAGCAGTGACAGGTGAACACGATCTCTTGGCCTCTGCTCCCACAGCCGAAGAGCCCGGAGTGAAAGCTCCGGCAGGGCATCTTCAGCACGCAGTCAGCTTTGCAACTGTGACACATATATTGCTCTCGCTCCGCACTTTCCTACCTCAAAGTCCAATTGAATCCAAAATCTCTGTGCCCTTTCTCTGCTGGGCAGAAGCAGAGTAGAGCAGGAACCTTTAGCCAATGCTAAAAGAGCAGAAGAGACAGTCCAGAAAGTTCCCACTGATCATCTTCAGCGCACAGCGAGCTTTGCAACTCTGCAACACACATTGCTGTCACTCCTCCCTTTTTGCCTGAAAGACCAGCTGAATCCACCATCTCTGTGCCCGCTCTCTGCTGAGCAGCAACAGAGAGAGTAGAGCAGGAATTTTTAGACCTGCCTAAAACAGCAGAAGAGCCTTGAAAAAAATCTCCTGCTTGATCATGTTTTGCACACAGTGAGCTTTAAACTGTGACACAAACATTGCTGTCACTCCTCACTTTATCTCCTAAACGTGCATTTGAATCCAAAGTTTCTGGCGCGCTCTCTCGTTTCGAGAGGAGTTGTGACAGGGGAGGAGCAGCGCTTGGACTCTAATCCCACAGACGAAGGGCCAGCAGGGAAACTCCTGCAGGGCATCTTCAGCACACAGTGAGCTTTGCAATTCTGCAACACACATTGCTGTCACTCCTCCTTTTCTTGCCTGAAAGACCAATTGATTCCAACATCTCTGTGCCCACTCTCTGCTGAGCAGCAACAGAGAGAGTAGAGCAGGAATGTTTAGACTGGGCTAAAACAGCAGAAGAGCCTTGCAAAAAAGCTCCTCCTGATCATGTTTAGCACACAGTGAGCTTTAAACTGTGACACAAACATTGCTGTCACTCTTCACTCTTTCTCCTAAAAGACCATTTCAATCCAAGAACTCCGTTGCCAGCACTCTGCTGAGCAGCAGAGTGAGCAGGGATGTCTGCAATCTGTAAGGCAGTGGAAGAGACAGGCCTGAAGGCTGCTCTTGTGCTTCTTCAACACACTGAGCTTTACAACTTTGACACACACACTGTTGTCACTCCTCATTGTAGCTCCTAAAAGTGCATTTGAATCCAGCGTTTCTGGTCTCCACTCTCGTTTCCAGAGCAGCAGAGGAAGGTGAGCACGAGCGCTTGGAATCCGCTCCCAGTTCCGAAGGGCAGGGAGGGAAAGTCCTTGCAGATCATCTTCAGCGCACAGTGAGCTTTGCAACTCTGAAACACACATTGCTGTCACTCCTCACTTTATCTCCTAAAAGTGCATTTCAAGCCAACGTTTCTGGTGCGCTCTCTCGCTTCGAGAGCAGTTGTGACAGGGGAGGACGAGCGCTTGGATTCTAATTTCACAGCCGAAGGGCCAGCATGGAAACTACTGCTGGGCATCTTCAGCACACATTGAGATTCACAACTCTGAAACACATATTGCTGTCACCTCTCACTTTCCTACCTGAAAGTCCAATTGAATAATACATCTCCTGTGCTTGCTCTTTGTGAGCAGTAGCAGAATATAGCACTTACGTTTGGACTCTGCTGAAACAGCAGAAGAGACAGTCCAGAAAGTTCCCACTGATCATCTTCAGCACACAGTGAGCTTTGCAACTCTGCAACACACATTGCTGTCACTTCTTTTCCTGCCTGAAAGACCAATTGATTCCAACACCTCTGTGCCCGCTCTCTGCTGAGCAGCAACAGAGAGAGTAGAGCAGGAATGTTTAGCCTGGGCTAAAACAGCAGAAGAGCCTTGCAAAAAATCTCCTGCTTGATCATGTTTTGCACACAGTGAGCTTTAAACTGTGACACAAACATTGCTGTCACTCCTCACTTTATCTCCTAAAAGTGCATTTGAATCCAAAGTTTCTGGTGCGCTCTCACGTTTCGAGAGGAGTTGTGACAGGGGAGGAGCAGCGCTTGGACTCTAATCCCACAGACGAAGGGCCAGCAGGGAAACTCCTGCAGGGCATCTTCAGCACACAGTGAGCTTTGCAATTCTGCAACACACATTGCTGTCACTCCTCCTTTTCTTGCCTGAAAGACCAATTGATTCCAACATCTCTGTGCCCACTCTCTGCTGAGCAGCAACAGAGAGAGTAGAGCAGGAATGTTTAGACTGGGCTAAAACAGCAGAAGAGCCTTGCAAAAAAGCTCCTCCTGATCATGTTTAGCACACAGTGAGCTTTAAACTGTGACACAAACATTGCTGTCACTCTTCACTCTTTCTCCTAAAAGACCATTTCAATCCAAGAACTCCGTTGCCAGCACTCTGCTGAGCAGCAGAGTGAGCAGGGATGTCTGCAATCTGTAAGGCAGTGGAAGAGACAGGCCTGAAGGCTGCTCTTGTGCTTCTTCAACACACTGAGCTTTACAACTTTGACACACACACTGTTGTCACTCCTCATTGTAGCTCCTAAAAGTGCATTTGAATCCAGCGTTTCTGGTCTCCACTCTCGTTTCCAGAGCAGCAGAGGAAGGTGAGCACGAGCGCTTGGAATCCGCTCCCAGTTCCGAAGGGCAGGGAGGGAAAGTCCTTGCAGATCATCTTCAGCGCACAGTGAGCTTTGCAACTCTGAAACACACATTGCTGTCACTCCTCACTTTATCTCCTAAAAGTGCATTTCAAGCCAACGTTTCTGGTGCGCTCTCTCGCTTCGAGAGCAGTTGTGACAGGGGAGGACGAGCGCTTGGATTCTAATTTCACAGCCGAAGGGCCAGCATGGAAACTACTGCTGGGCATCTTCAGCACACATTGAGATTCACAACTCTGAAACACATATTGCTGTCACCTCTCACTTTCCTACCTGAAAGTCCAATTGAATAATACATCTCCTGTGCTTGCTCTTTGTGAGCAGTAGCAGAATATAGCACTTACGTTTGGACTCTGCTGAAACAGCAGAAGAGACAGTCCAGAAAGTTCCCACTGATCATCTTCAGCACACAGTGAGCTTTGCAACTCTGCAACACACATTGCTGTCACTTCTTTTCCTGCCTGAAAGACCAATTGATTCCAACACCTCTGTGCCCGCTCTCTGCTGAGCAGCAACAGAGAGAGTAGAGCAGGAATGTTTAGCCTGGGCTAAAACAGCAGAAGAGCCTTGCAAAAAATCTCCTGCTTGATCATGTTTTGCACACAGTGAGCTTTAAACTGTGACACAAACATTGCTGTCACTCCTCACTTTATCTCCTAAAAGTGCATTTGAATCCAAAGTTTCTGGTGCGCTCTCACGTTTCGAGAGGAGTTGTGACAGGGGAGGAGCAGCGCTTGGACTCTAATCCCACAGACGAAGGGCCAGCAGGGAAACTCCTGCAGGGCATCTTCAGCACACAGTGAGCTTTGCAATTCTGCAACACACATTGCTGTCACTCCTCCTTTTCTTGCCTGAAAGACCAATTGATTCCAACATCTCTGTGCCCACTCTCTGCTGAGCAGCAACAGAGAGAAGGAATGTTTAGACTGGGCTAAAACAGCAGAAGAGCCTTGCAAAAAAGCTCCTCCTGATCATGTTTAGCACACAGTGAGCTTTAAACTGTGACACAAACATTGCTGTCACTCTTCACTCTTTCTCCTAAAAGACCATTTCAATCCAAGAACTCCGTTGCCAGCACTCTGCTGAGCAGCAGAGTGAGCAGGAATGTCTGCAATCTGTAAGGCAGTGGAAGAGACAGGCCTGAAGGCTGCTCTTGTGCTTCTTCAACACACTGAGCTTTACAACTGTGACACACACACTGTTGTCACTCCTCATTGTAGCTCCTAAAAGTGCATTTGAATCCAGCGTTTCTGGTCTCCACTCTCGTTTCAAGAGCAGCAGAGGAAGGTGAGCACGAGCGCTTGGAATCCGCTCCCAGTTCCGAAGGGCAGGGAGGGAAAGTCCTTGCAGATCATCTTCAGCGCACAGTGAGCTTTGCAACTCTGAAACACACATTGCTGTCACTCCTCACTTCATCTCCTAATAATCCGTTTGAATCCATGGTCTCTCCCGCCCTCTCTCGTTTGAACAGCAGCAGTGACAGGTGAACACGATCTCTTGGCCTCTGCTCCCACAGCCGAAGAGCCCGGAGTGAAAGCTCCGGCAGGGCATCTTCAGCACGCAGTCAGCTTTGCAACTGTGACACATATATTGCTCTCGCTCCGCACTTTCCTACCTCAAAGTCCAATTGAATCCAAAATCTCTGTGCCCTTTCTCTGCTGGGCAGAAGCAGAGTAGAGCAGGAACCTTTAGCCAATGCTAAAAGAGCAGAAGAGACAGTCCAGAAAGTTCCCACTGATCATCTTCAGCGCACAGCGAGCTTTGCAACTCTGCAACACACATTGCTGTCACTCCTCCCTTTTTGCCTGAAAGACCAGCTGAATCCACCATCTCTGTGCCCGCTCTCTGCTGAGCAGCAACAGAGAGAGTAGAGCAGGAATTTTTAGACCTGCCTAAAACAGCAGAAGAGCCTTGAAAAAAATCTCCTGCTTGATCATGTTTTGCACACAGTGAGCTTTAAACTGTGACACAAACATTGCTGTCACTCCTCACTTTATCTCCTAAAAGTGCATTTGAATCCAGCGTTTCTGGTCTCCACTCTCGTTTCCAGTGCAGCAGAGGCAGGTGAGCACGAGCGCTTGGAATCCGCTCCCAGTTCCGAAGGGCAGGGGAGGGAAAGTCCTTGCAGATCATCTTCAGCGCACAGTGAGCTTTGCAACTCTGAAACACACATTGCTGTCACTCCTCACTTTATCTCCTAAAAGTGCATTTCAAGCCAATGTTTCTGGTGCTCTCTCTCGCTTCGAGAGCAGTTGTGACAGGGGAGGACGAGCGCTTGGATTCTAATTTCACAGCCGAAGGGCCAGCATGGAAACTACTGCTGGGCATCTTCAGCACACATTGAGATTCGCAACTCTGAAACACATATTGCTGTCACCTCTCACTTTCCTACCTGAAAGTCCAATTGAATAATACATCTCCTGTGCTTGCTCTTTGTGAGCAGTAGCAGAATATAGCACTTACGTTTGGACTCTGCTGAAACAGCAGAAGAGACAGTCCAGAAAGTTCCCACTGATCATCTTCAGCGCACAGTGTGCTTTGCAACTCTGCAACACACATTGCTGTCACTTCTTTTCCTGCCTGAAAGACCAATTGATTCCAACACCTCTGTGCCCGCTCTCTGCTGAGCAGCAACAGAGAGAGTAGAGCAGGAATGTTTAGCCTGGGCTAAAACAGCAGAAGAGCCTTGCAAAAAATCTCCTGCTTGATCATGTTTTGCACACAGTGAGCTTTAAACTGTGACACAAACATTGCTGTCACTCCTCACTTTATCTCCTAAAAGTGCATTTGAATCCAGCGTTTCTG
The DNA here is from genome assembly GCF_037157495.1 of Lathamus discolor. Classification (NCBI taxonomy): domain Eukaryota; kingdom Metazoa; phylum Chordata; class Aves; order Psittaciformes; family Psittacidae; genus Lathamus; species Lathamus discolor. The sequence continues at coordinate 6,838,880 of NC_088908.1, read as the reverse complement.
GTCTCCACTCTCGTTTCCAGTGCAGCAGAGGCAGGTGAGCACGAGCGCTTGGAATCCGCTCCCAGTTCCGAAGGGCAGGGGAGGGAAAGTCCTTGCAGATCATCTTCAGCGCACAGTGAGCTTTGCAACTCTGAAACACACATTGCTGTCACTCCTCACTTTATCTCCTAAAAGTGCATTTCAAGCCAATGTTTCTGGTGCTCTCTCTCGCTTCGAGAGCAGTTGTGACAGGGGAGGACGAGCGCTTGGATTCTAATTTCACAGCCGAAGGGCCAGCATGGAAACTACTGCTGGGCATCTTCAGCACACATTGAGATTCGCAACTCTGAAACACATATTGCTGTCACCTCTCACTTTCCTACCTGAAAGTCCAATTGAATAATACATCTCCTGTGCTTGCTCTTTGTGAGCAGTAGCAGAATATAGCACTTACGTTTGGACTCTGCTGAAACAGCAGAAGAGACAGTCCAGAAAGTTCCCACTGATCATCTTCAGCGCACAGTGTGCTTTGCAACTCTGCAACACACATTGCTGTCACTTCTTTTCCTGCCTGAAAGACCAATTGATTCCAACACCTCTGTGCCCGCTCTCTGCTGAGCAGCAACAGAGAGAGTAGAGCAGGAATGTTTAGCCTGGGCTAAAACAGCAGAAGAGCCTTGCAAAAAATCTCCTGCTTGATCATGTTTTGCACACAGTGAGCTTTAAACTGTGACACAAACATTGCTGTCACTCCTCACTTTATCTCCTAAAAGTGCATTTGAATCCAAAGTTTCTGGTGCGCTCTCACGTTTCGAGAGGAGTTGTGACAGGGGAGGAGCAGCGCTTGGACTCTAATCCCACAGACGAAGGGCCAGCAGGGAAACTCCTGCAGGGCATCTTCAGCACACAGTGAGCTTTGCAATTCTGCAACACACATTGCTGTAACTCCTCCTTTTCCTGCCTGGAAGACCAATTGATTCCAACATCTCTGTGCCCACTCTCTGCTGAGCAGCAACAGAGAGAAGGAATGTTTAGACTGGGCTAAAACAGCAGAAGAGCCTTGCAAAAAAGCTCCTCCTGATCATGTTTAGCACACAGTGAGCTTTAAACTGTGACACAAACATTGCTGTCACTCTTCACTCTTTCTCCTAAAAGACCATTTCAATCCAAGAACTCCGTTGCCAGCACTCTGCTGAGCAGCAGAGTGAGCAGGAATGTCTGCAATCTGTAAGGCAGTGGAAGAGACAGGCCTGAAGGCTGCTCTTGTGCTTCTTCAACACACTGAGCTTTACAACTGTGACACACACACTGTTGTCACTCCTCATTGTAGCTCCTAAAAGTGCATTTGAATCCAGCGTTTCTGGTCTCCACTCTCGTTTCAAGAGCAGCAGAGGAAGGTGAACACGAGCGCTTGGAATCCTCTCCCAGTTCCGAAGGGCAGGGAGGGAAAGTCCTTGCAGATCATCTTCAGCGCACAGTGAGCTTTGCAACTCTGAAACACACATTGCTGTCACTCCTCACTTCATCTCCTAATAATCCGTTTGAATCCATGGTCTCTCCCGCCCTCTCTCGTTTGAACAGCAGCAGTGACAGGTGAACACGATCTCTTGGCCTCTGCTCCCACAGCCGAAGAGCCCGGAGTGAAAGCTCCGGAAGGGCATCTTCAGCACGCAGTCAGCTTTGCAACTGTGACACATATATTGCTCTCGCTCCGCACTTTCCTACCTCAAAGTCCAATTGAATCCAAAATCTCTGTGCCCTTTCTCTGCTGGGCAGAAGCATAGTAGAGCAGGAACCTTTAGCCAATGCTAAAAGAGCAGAAGAGACAGTCCAGAAAGTTCCCACTGATCATCTTCAGCGCACAGCGAGCTTTGCAACTCTGCAACACACATTGCTGTCACTCCTCCCTTTTTGCCTGAAAGACCAGCTGAATCCACCATCTCTGAGCCCGCTCTCTGCTGAGCAGCAACAGAGAGAGTAGAGCAGGAATTTTTAGACCTGCCTAAAACAGCAGAAGAGCCTTGAAAAAAATCTCCTGCTTGATCATGTTTTGCACACAGTGAGCTTTAAACTGTGACACAAACATTGCTGTCACTCCTCACTTTATCTCCTAAAAGTGCATTTGAATCCAAAGTTTCTGGTGCGCTCTCTCGTTTCGAGAGGAGTTGTGACAGGGGAGGAGCAGCGCTTGGACTCTAATCCCACAGACGAAGGGCCAGCAGGGAAACTCCTGCAGGGCATCTTCAGCACACAGTGAGCTTTGCAATTCTGCAACACACATTGCTGTAACTCCTCCTTTTCCTGCCTGGAAGACCTATTGATTCCAACATCTCTGTGCCCACTCTCTGCTGAGCAGCAACAGAGAGAAGGAATGTTTAGACTGGGCTAAAACAGCAGAAGAGCCTTGCAAAAAAGCTCCTCCTGATCATGTTTAGCACACAGTGAGCTTTAAACTGTGACACAAACATTGCTGTCACTCTTCACTCTTTCTCCTAAAAGACCATTTCAATCCAAGAACTCGGTTGCCAGCACTCTGCTGAGCAGCAGAGTGAGCAGGAATGTCTGCAATCTGTAAGGCAGTGGAAGAGACAGGCCTGAAGGCTGCTCTTGTGCTTCTTCAACACACTGAGCTTTACAACTGTGACACACACACTGTTGTCACTCCTCATTGTAGCTCCTAAAAGTGCATTTGAATCCAGCGTTTCTGGTCTCCACTCTCGTTTCAAGAGCAGCAGAGGAAGGTGAGCACGAGCGCTTGGAATCCGCTCCCAGTTCCGAAGGGCAGGGAGGGAAAGTCCTTGCAGATCATCTTCAGCGCACAGTGAGCTTTGCAACTCTGAAACACACATTGCTGTCACTCCTCACTTCATCTCCTAATAATCCGTTTGAATCCATGGTCTCTCCCGCCCTCTCTCGTTTGAACAGCAGCAGTGACAGGTGAACACGATCTCTTGGCCTCTGCTCCCACAGCCGAAGAGCCCGCAGTGAAAGCTCCGGCAGGGCATCTTCAGCACGCAGTCAGCTTTGCAACTGTGACACATATATTGCTCTCGCTCCGCACTTTCCTACCTCAAAGTCCAATTGAATCCAAAATCTCTGTGCCCTTTCTCTGCTGGGCAGAAGCAGAGAGAGTAGAGCAGGAACCTTTAGCCAATGCTAAAAGAGCAGAAGAGACAGTCCAGAAAGTTCCCACTGATCATCTTCAGCGCACAGCGAGCTTTGCAACTCTGCAACACACATTGCTGTCACTCCTCCCTTTTTGCCTGAAAGACCAATTGATTCCAACACCTCTGTGCCCGCTCTCTGCTGAGCAGCAACAGAGAGAGTAGAGCAGGAATTTTTAGACCTGCCTAAAACAGCAGAAGAGCCTTGCAAAAAATCTCCTGCTTGATCATGTTTTGCACACAGTGAGCTTTAAACTGTGACACAAACATTGCTGTCACTCCTCACTTTATCTCCTAAAAGTGCATTTGAATCCAAAGTTTCTGGTGCGCTCTCTCGTTTCGAGAGGAGTTGTGACAGGGGAGGAGCAGCGCTTGGACTCTAATCCCACAGACGAAGGGCCAGCAGGGAAACTCCTGCAGGGCATCTTCAGCACACAGTGAGCTTTACAATTCTGCAACACACATTGCTGTCACTCCTCCTTTTCTTGCCTGAAAGACCAATTGATTCCAACATCTCTGTGCCCACTCTCTGCTGAGCAGCAACAGAGAGAGTAAAGCAGGAATGTTTAGACTGGGCTAAAACAGCAGAAGAGCCTTGCAAAAAAGCTCCTCCTGATCATGTTTAGCACACAGTGAGCTTTAAACTGTGACACAAACATTGCTGTCACTCTTCACTCTTTCTCCTAAAAGACCATTTCAATCCAAGAACTCCGTTGCCAGCACTCTGCTGAGCAGCAGAGTGAGCAGGGATGTCTGCAATCTGTAAGGCAGTGGAAGAGACAGGCCTGAAGGCCGCTCTTGTGCTTCTTCAACACACTGAGCTTTACAACTTTGACACACACACTGTTGTCACTCCTCATTGTAGCTCCTAAAAGTGCATTTGAATCCAGCGTTTCTGGTCTCCACTCTCGTTTCCAGTGCAGCAGAGGCAGGTGAGCACGAGCGCTTGGAATCCGCTCCCAGTTCCGAAGGGCAGGGAGGGAAAGTCCTTGCAGATCATCTTCAGCGCACAGTGAGCTTTGCAACTCTGAAACACACATTGCTGTCACTCCTCACTTTATCTCCTAAAAGTGCATTTCAAGCCAAAGTTTCTGGTGCGCTCTCTCGCTTCGAGAGCAGTTGTGACAGGGGAGGATGAGCGCTTGGATTCTAATTTCACAGCCGAAGGGCCAGCATGGAAACTACTGCTGGGCATCTTCAGCACACATTGAGCTTTACAACTCTGAAACACATATTGCTGTCACCTCTCACTTTCCTACCTGAAAGTCCAATTGAATAATACATCTCCTGTGCTTGCTCTTTGTGAGCAGTAGCAGAATATAGCACTTACGTTTGGACTCTGCTGAAACAGCAGAAGAGACAGTCCAGAAAGTTCCCACTGATCATCTTCAGCACACAGTGAGCTTTGCAACTCTGCAACACACATTGCTGTCTCTTCTTTTCCTGCCTGAAAGACCAATTGATTCCAACACCTCTGTGCCCGCTCTCTGCTGAGCAGCAACAGAGAGAGTAGAGCAGGAATGTTTAGCCTGGGCTAAAACAGCAGAAGAGCCTTGCAAAAAATCTCCTGCTTGATCATGTTTTGCACACAGTGAGCTTTAAACTGTGACACAAACATTGCTGTCACTCCTCACTTTATCTCCTAAAAGTGCATTTGAATCCAAAGTTTCTGGTGCGCTCTCACGTTTCGAGAGGAGTTGTGACAGGGGAGGAGCAGCGCTTGGACTCTAATCCCACAGACGAAGGGCCAGCATTGAAACTCCTGCAGGGCATCTTCAGCACACAGTGAGCTTTGCAATTCTGCAACACACATTGCTGTAACTCCTTTTCGTGCCTGGAAGACCAATTGATTCCAACATCTCTGTGCCCACTCTCTGCTGAGCAGCAACAGAGAGAAGGAATGTTTAGATTGGGCTAAAACAGCAGAAGAGCCTTGCAAAAAAGCTCCTCCTGATCATGTTTAGCACACAGTGAGCTTTAAACTGTGACACAAACATTGCTGTCACTCTTCACTCTTTCTCCTAAAAGACCATTTCAATCCAAGAACTCCGTTGCCAGCACTCTGCTGAGCAGCAGAGTGAGCAGGAATGTCTGCAATCTGTAAGGCAGTGGAAGAGACAGGCCTGAAGGCTGCTCTTGTGCTTCTTCAACACACTGAGCTTTACAACTTTGACACACACAATGTTGTCACTCCTCATTGTAGCTCCTAAAAGTGCATTTGAATCCAGCGTTTCTGGTCTCCACTCTCGTTTCAAGAGCAGCAGAGGAAGGTGAGCACGAGCGCTTTGAATCCGCTCCCAGTTCCGAAGGGCAGGGAGGGAAAGTCCTTGCAGATCATCTTCAGCGCACAGTGAGCTTTGCAACTCTGAAACACACATTGCTGTCACTCCTCACTTCATCTCCTAATAATCCGTTTGAATCCATGGTCTCTCCCGCCCTCTCTCGTTTGAACAGCAGCAGTGACAGGTGAACACGATCTCTTGGCCTCTGCTTCCACAGCCGAAGAGACCGGAGTGAAAGCTCCGGCAGGGCATCTTCAGCACGCAGTCAGCTTTGCAACTGTGACACATATATTGCTCTCGCTCCGCACTTTCCTACCTCAAAGTCCAATTGAATCCAAAATCTCTGTGCCCTTTCTCTGCTGGGCAGAAGCAGAGAGAGTAGAGCAGGAACCTTTAGCCAATGCTAAAAGAGCAGAAGAGACAGTCCAGAAAGTTCCCACTGATCATCTTCAGCGCACAGCGAGCTTTGCAACTCTGCAACACACATTGCTGTCACTCCTCCCTTTTTGCCTGAAAGACCAATTGATTCCAACACCTCTGTGCCCGCTCTCTGCTGAGCAGCAACAGAGAGAGTAGAGCAGGAATTTTTAGACCTGCCTAAAACAGCAGAAGAGCCTTGAAAAAAATCTCCTGCTTGATCATGTTTTGCACACAGTGAGCTTTAAACTGTGACACAAACATTGCTGTCACTCCTCACTTTATCTCCTAAAAGTGCATTTGAATCCAAAGTTTCTGGTGCGCTCTCTCGTTTGGAGAGGAGTTGTGACAGGGGAGGAGCAGCGCTTGGACTCTAATCCCACAGACGAAGGGCCAGCAGGGAAACTCCTGCAGGGCATCTTCAGCACACAGTGAGCTTTACAATTCTGCAACACACATTGCTGTCACTCCTCCTTTTCTTGCCTGAAAGTCCAATTGATTCCAACATCACTGTGCCCACTCTCTGCTGAGCAGCAACAGAGAGAGTAGAGCAGGAATGTTTAGACTGGGCTAAAACAGCAGAAGAGCCTTGCAAAAAAGCTCCTCCTGATCATGTTTAGCACACAGTGAGCTTTAAACTGTGACACAAACATTGCTGTCACTCTTCACTCTTTCTCCTAAAAGACCATTTCAATCCAAGAACTCCGTTGCCAGCACTCTGCTGATCAGCAGAGTGAGCAGGAATGTCTGCAATCTGTAAGGCAGTGGAAGAGACAGGCCTGAAGGCTGCTCTTGTGCTTCTTCAACACACTGAGCTTTACAACTGTGACACACACACTGTTGTCACTCCTCATTGTAGCTCCTAAAAGTGCATTTGAATCCAGCGTTTCTGGTCTCCACTCTCGTTTCCAGTGCAGCAGAGGCAGGTGAGCACGAGCGCTTGGAATCCGCTCCCAGTTCCGAAGGGCAGGGAGGGAAAGTCCTTGCAGATCATCTTCAGCGCACAGTGAGCTTTGCAACTCTGAAACACACATTGCTGTCACTCCTCACTTTATCTCCTAAAAGTGCATTTCAAGCCAACGTTTCTGGTGCGCTCTCTCGCTTCGAGAGCAGTTGTGACAGGGGAGGACGAGCGCTTGGATTCTAATTTCACAGCCGAAGGGCCAGCATGGAAACTACTGCTGGGCATCTTCAGCACACATTGAGATTCACAACTCTGAAACACATATTGCTGTCACCTCTCACTTTCCTACCTGAAAGTCCAATTGAATAATACATCTCCTGTGCTTGCTCTTTGTGAGCAGTAGCAGAATATAGCACTTACGTTTGGACTCTGCTGAAACAGCAGAAGAGACAGTCCAGAAAGTTCCCACTGATCATCTTCAGCACACAGTGAGCTTTGCAACTCTGCAACACACATTGCTGTCTCTTCTTTTCCTGCCTGAAAGACCAGCTGAATCCACCATCTCTGTGCCCGCTCTCTGCTGAGCAGCAACAGAGAGAGTAGAGCAGGAATGTTTAGCCTGGGCTAAAACAGCAGAAGAGCCTTGCAAAAAATCTCCTGCTTGATCATGTTTTGCACACAGTGAGCTTTAAACTGTGACACAAACATTGCTGTCACTCCTCACTTTATCTCCTAAAAGTGCATTTGAATCCAAAGTTACTCTAGCGCTCTCTCGTTTCGATAGGAGTTGTGACAGGGGAGGAGCAGCGCTTGGACTCTAATCCCACAGACGAAGGGCCAGCAGGGAAACTCCTGCAGGGCATCTTCAGCACACAGTGAGCTTTACAATTCTGCAACACACATTGCTGTCACTCCTCCTTTTCTTGCCTGAAAGTCCAATTGATTCCAACATCACTGTGCCCACTCTCTGCTGAGCAGCAACAGAGAGAGTAGAGCAGGAATGTTTAGACTGGGCTAAAACAGCAGAAGAGCCTTGCAAAAAAGCTCCTCCTGATCATGTTTAGCACACAGTGAGCTTTAAACTGTGACACAAACATTGCTGTCACTCTTCACTCTTTCTCCTAAAAGACCATTTCAATCCAAGAACTCCGTTGCCAGCACTCTGCTGATCAGCAGAGTGAGCAGGAATGTCTGCAATCTGTAAGGCAGTGGAAGAGACAGGCCTGAAGGCTGCTCTTGTGCTTCTTCAACACACTGAGCTTTACAACTGTGACACACACACTGTTGTCACTCCTCATTGTAGCTCCTAAAAGTGCATTTGAATCCAGCGTTTCTGGTCTCCACTCTCGTTTCCAGTGCAGCAGAGGCAGGTGAGCACGAGCGCTTGGAATCCGCTCCCAGTTCCGAAGGGCAGGGAGGGAAAGTCCTTGCAGATCATCTTCAGCGCACAGTGAGCTTTGCAACTCTGAAACACACATTGCTGTCACTCCTCACTTTATCTCCTAAAAGTGCATTTCAAGCCAACGTTTCTGGTGCGCTCTCTCGCTTCGAGAGCAGTTGTGACAGGGGAGGACGAGCGCTTGGATTCTAATTTCACAGCCGAAGGGCCAGCATGGAAACTACTGCTGGGCATCTTCAGCACACATTGAGATTCGCAACTCTGAAACACATATTGCTGTCACCTCTCACTTTCCTACCTGAAAGTCCAATTGAATAATACATCTCCTGTGCTTGCTCTTTGTGAGCAGTAGCAGAATATAGCACTTACGTTTGGACTCTGCTGAAACAGCAGAAGAGACAGTCCAGAAAGTTCCCACTGATCATCTTCAGCACACAGTGAGCTTTGCAACTCTGCAACACACATTGCTGTCTCTTCTTTTCCTGCCTGAAAGACCAGCTGAATCCACCATCTCTGTGCCCGCTCTCTGCTGAGCAGCAACAGAGAGAGTAGAGCAGGAATGTTTAGCCTGGGCTAAAACAGCAGAAGAGCCTTGCAAAAAATCTCCTGCTTGATCATGTTTTGCACACAGTGAGCTTTAAACTGTGACACAAACATTGCTGTCACTCCTCACTTTATCTCCTAAAAGTGCATTTGAATCCAAAGTTACTCTAGCGCTCTCTCGTTTCGATAGGAGTTGTGACAGGGGAGGAGCAGCGCTTGGACTCTAATCCCACAGACGAAGGGCCAGCAGGGAAACTCCTGCAGGGCATCTTCAGCACACAGTGAGCTTTACAATTCTGAAACACACATTGCTGTCACTCCTCCTTTTCTTGCCTGAAAGACCAATTGATTCCAACATCTCTGTGCCCACTCTCTGCTGAGCAGCAACAGAGAGAGTAGAGCAGGAATGTTTAGACTGGGCTAAAACAGCAGAAGAGCCTTGCAAAAAAGCTCCTCCTGATCATGTTTAGCACACAGTGAGCTTTAAACTGTGACACAAACATTGCTGTCACTCTTCACTCTTTCTCCTAAAAGACCATTTCAATCCAAGAACTCCGTTGCCAGCACTCTGCTGAGCAGCAGAGTGAGCAGGAATGTCTGCAATCTGTAAGGCAGTGGAAGAGACAGGCCTGAAGGCTGCTCTTGTGCTTCTTCAACACACTGAGCTTTACAACTTTGACACACACACTGTTGTCACTCCTCATTGTAGCTCCTAAAAGTGCATTTGAATCCAGCGTTTCTGGTCTCCACTCTCGTTTCAAGAGCAGCAGAGGAAGGTGAGCACGAGCGCTTGGAATCCGCTCCCAGTTCCGAAGGGCAGGGAGGGAAAGTCCTTGCAGATCATCTTCAGCGCACAGTGAGCTTTGCAACTCTGAAACACACATTGCTGTCACTCCTCACTTCATCTCCTAATAATCCATTTGAATCCATGGTCTCTCCCGCCCTCTCTCGTTTGAACAGCAGCAGTGACAGGTGAACACGATCTCTTGGCCTCTGCTCCCACAGCCGAAGAGCCCGGAGTGAAAGCTCCGGCAGGGCATCTTCAGCACGCAGTCAGCTTTGCAACTGTGACACATATATTGCTCTCGCTCCGCACTTTCCTACCTCAAAGTCCAATTGAATCCAAAATCTCTGTGCCCTTTCTCTGCTGGGCAGAAGCAGAGTAGAGCAGGGACCTTTAGCCAATGCTAAAAGAGCAGAAGAGACAGTCCAGAAAGTTCCCACTGATCATCTTCAGCGCACAGCGAGCTTTGCAACTCTGCAACACACATTGCTGTCACTCCTCCCTTTTTGCCTGAAAGACCAGCTGAATTCACCATCTCTGTGCCCGCTCTCTGCTGAGCAGCAACAGAGAGAGTAGAGCAGGAATTTTTAGACCTGCCTAAAACAGCAGAAGAGCCTTGAAAAAAATCTCCTGCTTGATCATGTTTTGCACACAGTGAGCTTTAAACTGTGACACAAACATTGCTGTCACTCCTCACTTTATCTCCTAAAAGTGCATTTGAATCCAAAGTTTCTGGTGCGCTCTCTCGTTTCGAGAGGAGTTGTGACAGGGGAGGAGCAGCGCTTGGACTCTAATCCCACAGACGAAGGGCCAGCAGGGAAACTCCTGCAGGGCATCTTCAGCACACAGTGAGCTTTACAATTCTGCAACACACATTGCTGTCACTCCTCCTTTTCTTGCCTGAAAGTCCAATTGATTCCAACATCACTGTGCCCACTCTCTGCTGAGCAGCAACAGAGAGAGTAGAGCAGGAATGTTTAGACTGGGCTAAAACAGCAGAAGAGCCTTGCAAAAAAGCTCCTCCTGATCATGTTTAGCACACAGTGAGCTTTAAACTGTGACACAAACATTGCTGTCACTCTTCACTCTTTCTCCTAAAAGACCATTTCAATCCAAGAACTCCGTTGCCAGCACTCTGCTGATCAGCAGAGTGAGCAGGAATGTCTGCAATCTGTAAGGCAGTGGAAGAGACAGGCCTGAAGGCTGCTCTTGTGCTTCTTCAACACACTGAGCTTTACAACTGTGACACACACACTGTTGTCACTCCTCATTGTAGCTCCTAAAAGTGCATTTGAATCCAGCGTTTCTGGTCTCCACTCTCGTTTCCAGTGCAGCAGAGGCAGGTGAGCACGAGCGCTTGGAATCCGCTCCCAGTTCCGAAGGGCAGGGAGGGAAAGTCCTTGCAGATCATCTTCAGCGCACAGTGAGCTTTGCAACTCTGAAACACACATTGCTGTCACTCCTCACTTTATCTCCTAAAAGTGCATTTCAAGCCAACGTTTCTGGTGCGCTCTCTCGCTTCGAGAGCAGTTGTGACAGGGGAGGACGAGCGCTTGGATTCTAATTTCACAGCCGAAGGGCCAGCATGGAAACTACTGCTGGGCATCTTCAGCACACATTGAGATTCACAACTCTGAAACACATATTGCTGTCACCTCTCACTTTCCTACCTGAAAGTCCAATTGAATAATACATCTCCTGTGCTTGCTCTTTGTGAGCAGTAGCAGAATATAGCACTTACGTTTGGACTCTGCTGAAACAGCAGAAGAGACAGTCCAGAAAGTTCCCACTGATCATCTTCAGCACACAGTGAGCTTTGCAACTCTGCAACACACATTGCTGTCTCTTCTTTTCCTGCCTGAAAGACCAATTGATTCCAACACCTCTGTGCCCGCTCTCTGCTGAGCAGCAACAGAGAGAGTAGAGCAGGAATGTTTAGCCTGGGCTAAAACAGCAGAAGAGCCTTGCAAAAAATCTCCTGCTTGATCATGTTTTGCACACAGTGAGCTTTAAACTGTGACACAAGCATTGCTGTCACTCCTCACTTTATCTCCTAAAAGTGCATTTGAATCCAAAGTTTCTGGTGCGCTCTCACGTTTCGAGAGGAGTTGTGACAGGGGAGGAGCAGCGCTTGGACTCTAATCCCACAGACGAAGGGCCAGCAGGGAAACTCCTGCAGGGCATCTTCAGCACACAGTGAGCTTTGCAATTCTGCAACACACATTGCTGTAACTCCTTTTCCTGCCTGGAAGACCAATTGATTCCAACATCTCTGTGCCCACTCTCTGCTGAGCAGCAACAGAGAGAGTAGAGCAGGAATGTTTAGACTGGGCTAAAACAGCAGAAGAGCCTTGCAAAAAAGCTCCTCCTGATCATGTTTAGCACACAGTGAGCTTTAAACTGTGACACAAACATTGCTGTCACTCTTCACTCTTTCTCCTAAAAGACCATTTCAATCCAAGAACTCCGTTGCCAGCACTCTGCTGAGCAGCAGAGTGAGCAGGAATGTCTGCAATCTGTAAGGCAGTGGAAGAGACAGGCCTGAAGGCTGCTCTTGTGCTTCTTCAACACACTGAGCTTTACAACTGTGACACACACACTGTTGTCACTCCTCATTGTAGCTCCTAAAAGTGCATTTGAATCCAGCGTTTCTGGTCTCCACTCTCGTTTCAAGAGCAGCAGAGGAAGGTGAGCACGAGCGCTTGGAATCCGCTCCCAGTTCCGAAGGGCAGGGAGGGAAAGTCCTTGCAGATCAACTTCAGCGCACAGTGAGCTTTGCAACTCTGAAACACACATTGCTGTCACTCCTCACTTCATCTCCTAATAATCCGTTTGAATCCATGGTCTCTCCCGCCCTCTCTCGTTTGAACAGCAGCAGTGACAGGTGAACACGATCTCTTGGCCTCTGCTCCCACAGCCGAAGAGCCCGGAGTGAAAGCTCCGGCAGGGCATCTTCAGCACGCAGTCAGCTTTGCAACTGTGACACATATATTGCTCTCGCTCCGCACTTTCCTACCTCAAAGTCCAATTGAATCCAAAATCTCTGTGCCCTTTCTCTGCTGGGCAGAAGCAGAGAGAGTAGAGCAGGAACCTTTAGCCAATGCTAAAAGAGCAGAAGAGACAGTCCAGAAAGTTCCCACTGATCATCTTCAGCGCACAGCGAGCTTTGCAACTCTGCAACACACATTGCTGTCACTCCTCCCTTTTTGCCTGAAAGACCAATTGATTCCAACACCTCTGTGCCCGCTCTCTGCTGAGCAGCAACAGAGAGAGTAGAGCAGGAATTTTTAGACCTGCCTAAAACAGCAGAAGAGCCTTGAAAAAAATCTCCTGCTTGATCATGTTTTGCACACAGTGAGCTTTAAACTGTGACACAAACATTGCTGTCACTCCTCACTTTATCTCCTAAAAGTGCATTTGAATCCAAAGTTTCTGGTGCGCTCTCTCGTTTCGAGAGGAGTTGTGACAGGGGAGGAGCAGCGCTTGGACTCTAATCCCACAGACGAAGGGCCAGCAGGGAAACTCCTGCAGGGCATCTTCAGCACACAGTGAGCTTTACAATTCTGCAACACACATTGCTGTCACTCCTCCTTTTCTTGCCTGAAAGACCAATTGATTCCAACATCTCTGTGCCCACTCTCTGCTGAGCAGCAACAGAGAGAGTAAAGCAGGAATGTTTAGACTGGGCTAAAACAGCAGAAGAGCCTTGCAAAAAAGCTCCTCCTGATCATGTTTAGCACACAGTGAGCTTTAAACTGTGACACAAACATTGCTGTCACTCTTCACTCTTTCTCCTAAAAGACCATTTCAATCCCAGAACTCCGTTGCCAGCACTCTGCTGAGCAGCAGAGTGAGCAGGGATGTCTGCAATCTGTAAGGCAGTGGAAGAGACAGGCCTGAAGGCTGCTCTTGTGCTTCTTCAACACACTGAGCTTTACAACTTTGACACACACACTGTTGTCACTCCTCATTGTAGCTCCTAAAAGTGCATTTGAATCCAGCGTTTCTGGTCTCCACTCTCGTTTCCAGTGCAGCAGAGGCAGGTGAGCACGAGCGCTTGGAATCCGCTCCCAGTTCCGAAGGGCAGGGAGGGAAAGTCCTTGCAGATCATCTTCAGCGCACAGTGAGCTTTGCAACTCTGAAACACACATTGCTGTCACTCCTCACTTTATCTCCAAAAAGTGCATTTCAAGCCAACGTTTCTGGTGCGCTCTCTCGCTTCGAGAGCAGTTGTGACAGGGGAGGACGAGCGCTTGGATTCTAATTTCACAGCCGAAGGGCCAGCATGGAAACTACTGCTTGGCATCTTCAGCACACATTGAGATTCGCAACTCTGAAACACATATTGCTGTCACCTCTCACTTTCCTACCTGAAAGTCCAATTGAATAATACATCTCCTGTGCTTGCTCTTTGTGAGCAGTAGCAGAATATAGCACTTACGTTTGGACTCTGCTGAAACAGCAGAAGAGACAGTCCAGAAAGTTCCCACTGATCATCTTCAGCACACAGTGAGCTTTGCAACTCTGCAACACACATTGCTGTCTCTTCTTTTCCTGCCTGAAAGACCAGCTGAATCCACCATCTCTGTGCCCGCTCTCTGCTGAGCAGCAACAGAGAGAGTAGAGCAGGAATGTTTAGCCTGGGCTAAAACAGCAGAAGAGCCTTGCAAAAAATCTCCTGCTTGATCATGTTTTGCACACAGTGAGCTTTAAACTGTGACACAAACATTGCTGTCACTCCTCACTTTATCTCCTAAAAGTGCATTTGAGTCCAAAGTTTCTGGTGCGCTCTCACGTTTCGAGAGGAGTTGTGACAGGGGAGGAGCAGCGCTTGGACTCTAATCCCACAGACGAAGGGCCAGCATTGAAACTCCTGCAGGGCATCTTCAGCACACAGTGAGCTTTGCAATTCTGCAACACACATTGCTGTAACTCCTCCTTTTCCTGCCTGGAAGACCAATTGATTCCAACATCTCTGTGCCCACTCTCTGCTGAGCAGCAACTGAGAGAAGGAATGTTTAGACTGGGCTAAAACAGCAGAAGAGCCTTGCAAAAAAGCTCCTCCTGATCATGTTTAGCACACAGTGAGCTTTAAACTGTGACATAAACATTGCTGTCACTCTTCACTCTTTCTCCTAAAAGACCATTTCAATCCAAGAACTCCGTTGCCAGCACTCTGCTGAGCAGCAGAGTGAGCAGGAATGTCTGCAATCTGTAAGGCAGTGGAAGAGACAGGCCTGAAGGCTGCTCTTGTGCTTCTTCAACACACTGAGCTTTACAACTGTGACACACACACTGTTGTCACTCCTCATTGTAGCTCCTAAAAGTGCATTTGAATCCAGCGTTTCTGGTCTCCACTCTCGTTTCAAGAGCAGCAGAGGAAGGTGAGCACGAGCGCTTGGAATCCGCTCCCAGTTCCGAAGGGCAGGGAGGGAAAGTCCTTGCAGATCATCTTCAGCGCACAGTGAGCTTTGCAACTCTGAAACACACATTGCTGTCACTCCTCACTTCATCTCCTAATAATCCGTTTGAAACCATGGTCTCTCCCGCCCTCTCTCGTTTGAACAGCAGCAGTGACAGGTGAACACTATCTCCTGGCCTCTGCTCCCACAGCCGAAGAGCCCGGAGTGAAAGCTCCGGCAGGGCATCTTCAGCACACAGTCAGCTTTGCAACTGTGACACATATATTGCTCTCGCTCGGCACTTTCCTACCTCAAAGTCCAATTGAATCCAAAATCTCTGTGCCCTTTCTCTGCTGGGCAGAAGCAGAGTAGAGCAGGAACCTTTAGCCAATGCTAAAAGAGCAGAAGAGACAGTCCAGAAAGTTCCCACTGATCATCTTCAGCGCACAGCGAGCTTTGCAACTCTGCAACACACATTGCTGTCACTCCTCCCTTTTTGCCTGAAAGACCAGCTGAATCCACCATCTCTGTGCCCGCTCTCTGCTGAGCAGCAACAGAGAGAGTAGAGCAGGAATTTTTAGACCTGCCTAAAACAGCAGAAGAGCCTTGAAAAAAATCTCCTGCTTGATCATGTTTTGCACACAGTGAGCTTTAAACTGTGACACAAACATTGCTGTCACTCCTCACTTTATCTCCTAAAAGTGCATTTGAATCCAGCGTTTCTGGTCTCCACTCTCGTTTCCAGTGCAGCAGAGGCAGGTGAGCACGAGCGCTTGGAATCCGCTCCCAGTTCCGAAGGGCAGGGGAGGGAAAGTCCTTGCAGATCATCTTCAGCGCACAGTGAGCTTTGCAACTCTGAAACACACATTGCTGTCACTCCTCACTTTATCTCCTAAAAGTGCATTTCAAGCCAATGTTTCTGGTGCTCTCTCTCGCTTCGAGAGCAGTTGTGACAGGGGAGGACGAGCGCTTGGATTCTAATTTCACAGCCGAAGGGCCAGCATGGAAACTACTGCTGGGCATCTTCAGCACACATTGAGATTCGCAACTCTGAAACACATATTGCTGTCACCTCTCACTTTCCTACCTGAAAGTCCAATTGAATAATACATCTCCTGTGCTTGCTCTTTGTGAGCAGTAGCAGAATATAGCACTTACGTTTGGACTCTGCTGAAACAGCAGAAGAGACAGTCCAGAAAGTTCCCACTGATCATCTTCAGCGCACAGTGTGCTTTGCAACTCTGCAACACACATTGCTGTCACTTCTTTTCCTGCCTGAAAGACCAATTGATTCCAACACCTCTGTGCCCGCTCTCTGCTGAGCAGCAACAGAGAGAGTAGAGCAGGAATGTTTAGCCTGGGCTAAAACAGCAGAAGAGCCTTGCAAAAAATCTCCTGCTTGATCATGTTTTGCACACAGTGAGCTTTAAACTGTGACACAAACATTGCTGTCACTCCTCACTTTATCTCCTAAAAGTGCATTTGAATCCAAAGTTTCTGGTGCGCTCTCACGTTTCGAGAGGAGTTGTGACAGGGGAGGAGCAGCGCTTGGACTCTAATCCCACAGACGAAGGGCCAGCAGGGAAACTCCTGCAGGGCATCTTCAGCACACAGTGAGCTTTGCAATTCTGCAACACACATTGCTGTAACTCCTCCTTTTCCTGCCTGGAAGACCTATTGATTCCAACATCTCTGTGCCCACTCTCTGCTGAGCAGCAACAGAGAGAAGGAATGTTTAGACTGGGCTAAAACAGCAGAAGAGCCTTGCAAAAAAGCTCCTCCTGATCATGTTTAGCACACAGTGAGCTTTAAACTGTGACACAAACATTGCTGTCACTCTTCACTCTTTCTCCTAAAAGACCATTTCAATCCAAGAACTCCGTTGCCAGCACTCTGCTGAGCAGCAGAGTGAGCAGGAATGTCTGCAATCTGTAAGGCAGTGGAAGAGACAGGCCTGAAGGCTGCTCTTGTGCTTCTTCAACACACTGAGCTTTACAACTGTGACACACACACTGTTGTCACTCCTCATTGTAGCTCCTAAAAGTGCATTTGAATCCAGCGTTTCTGGTCTCCACTCTCGTTTCCAGTGCAGCAGAGGCAGGTGAACACGAGCGCTTGGAATCCTCTCCCAGTTCCGAAGGGCAGGGAGGGAAAGTCCTTGCAGATCATCTTCAGCGCACAGTGAGCTTTGCAACTCTGAAACACACATTGCTGTCACTCCTCACTTCATCTCCTAATAATCCGTTTGAATCCATGGTCTCTCCCGCCCTCTCTCGTTTGAACAGCAGCAGTGACAGGTGAACACGATCTCTTGGCCTCTGCTCCCACAGCCGAAGAGCCCGGAGTGAAAGCTCCGGCAGGGCATCTTCAGCACGCAGTCAGCTTTGCAACTGTGACACATATATTGCTCTCGCTCCGCACTTTCCTACCTCAAAGTCCAATTGAATCCAAAATCTCTGTGCCCTTTCTCTGCTGGGCAGAAGCAGAGTAGAGCAGGGACCTTTAGCCAATGCTAAAAGAGCAGAAGAGACAGTCCAGAAAGTTCCCACTGATCATCTTCAGCGCACAGCGAGCTTTGCAACTCTGCAACACACATTGCTGTCACTCCTCCCTTTTTGCCTGAAAGACCAGCTGAATCCACCATCTCTGAGCCCGCTCTCTGCTGAGCAGCAACAGAGAGAGTAGAGCAGGAATTTTTAGACCTGCCTAAAACAGCAGAAGAGCCTTGAAAAAAATCTCCTGCTTGATCATGTTTTGCACACAGTGAGCTTTAAACTGTGACACAAACATTGCTGTCACTCCTCACTTTATCTCCTAAAAGTGCATTTGAATCCAAAGTTTCTGGTGCGCTCTCTCGTTTCGAGAGGAGTTGTGACAGGGGAGGAGCAGCGCTTGGACTCTAATCCCACAGACGAAGGGCCAGCAGGGAAACTCCTGCAGGGCATCTTCAGCACACAGTGAGCTTTGCAATTCTGCAACACACATTGCTGTAACTCCTCCTTTTCCTGCCTGGAAGACCTATTGATTCCAACATCTCTGTGCCCACTCTCTGCTGAGCAGCAACAGAGAGAAGGAATGTTTAGACTGGGCTAAAACAGCAGAAGAGCCTTGCAAAAAAGCTCCTCCTGATCATGTTTAGCACACAGTGAGCTTTAAACTGTGACACAAACATTGCTGTCACTCTTCACTCTTTCTCCTAAAAGACCATTTCAATCCAAGAACTCCGTTGCCAGCACTCTGCTGAGCAGCAGAGTGAGCAGGAATGTCTGCAATCTGTAAGGCAGTGGAAGAGACAGGCCTGAAGGCTGCTCTTGTGCTTCTTCAACACACTGAGCTTTACAACTGTGACACACACACTGTTGTCACTCCTCATTGTAGCTCCTAAAAGTGCATTTGAATCCAGCGTTTCTGGTCTCCACTCTCGTTTCAAGAGCAGCAGAGGAAGGTGAGCACGAGCGCTTGGAATCCGCTCCCAGTTCCGAAGGGCAGGGAGGGAAAGTCCTTGCAGATCATCTTCAGCGCACAGTGAGCTTTGCAACTCTGAAACACACATTGCTGTCACTCCTCACTTCATCTCCTAATAATCCGTTTGAATCCATGGTCTCTCCCGCCCTCTCTCGTTTGAACAGCAGCAGTGACAGGTGAACACGATCTCTTGGCCTCTGCTCCCACAGCCGAAGAGCCCGGAGTGAAAGCTCCGGCAGGGCATCTTCAGCACGCAGTCAGCTTTGCAACTGTGACACATATATTGCTCTCGCTCCGCACTTTCCTACCTCAAAGTCCAATTGAATCCAAAATCTCTGTGCCCTTTCTCTGCTGGGCAGAAGCAGAGAGAGTAGAGCAGGAACCTTTAGCCAATGCTAAAAGAGCAGAAGAGACAGTCCAGAAAGTTCCCACTGATCATCTTCAGCGCACAGCGAGCTTTGCAACTCTGCAACACACATTGCTGTCACTCCTCCCTTTTTGCCTGAAAGACCAATTGATTCCAACACCTCTGTGCCCGCTCTCTGCTGAGCAGCAACAGAGAGAGTAGAGCAGGAATTTTTAGACCTGCCTAAAACAGCAGAAGAGCCTTGAAAAAAATCTCCTGCTTGATCATGTTTTGCACACAGTGAGCTTTAAACTGTGACACAAACATTGCTGTCACTCCTCACTTTATCTCCTAAAAGTGCATTTGAATCCAAAGTTTCTGGTGCGCTCTCTCGTTTCGAGAGGAGTTGTGACAGGGGAGGAGCAGCGCTTGGACTCTAATCCCACAGAGGAAGGGCCAGCAGGGAAACTCCTGCAGGGCATCTTCAGCACACAGTGAGCTTTACAATTCTGCAACACACATTGCTGTCACTCCTCCTTTTCTTGCCTGAAAGACCAATTGATTCCAACATCTCTGTGCCCACTCTCTGCTGAGCAGCAACAGAGAGAGTAAAGCAGGAATGTTTAGACTGGGCTAAAACAGCAGAAGAGCCTTGCAAAAAAGCTCCTCCTGATCATGTTTAGCACACAGTGAGCTTTAAACTGTGACACAAACATTGCTGTCACTCTTCACTCTTTCTCCTAAAAGACCATTTCAATCCAAGAACTCCGTTGCCAGCACTCTGCTGAGCAGCAGAGTGAGCAGGAATGTCTGCAATCTGTAAGGCAGTGGAAGAGACAGGCCTGAAGGCTGCTCTTGTGCTTCTTCAACACACTGAGCTTTACAACTGTGACACACACACTGTTGTCACTCCTCATTGTAGCTCCTAAAAGTGCATTTGAATCCAGCGTTTCTGGTCTCCACTCTCGTTTCCAGTGCAGCAGAGGCAGGTGAGCACGAGCGCTTGGAATCCGCTCCCAGTTCCGAAGGGCAGGGAGGGAAAGTCCTTGCAGATCATCTTCAGCGCACAGTGAGCTTTGCAACTCTGAAACACACATTGCTGTCACTCCTCACTTTATCTCCTAAAAGTGCATTTCAAGCCAAAGTTTCTGGTGCGCTCTCTCGCTTCGAGAGCAGTTGTGACAGGGGAGGATGAGCGCTTGGATTCTAATTTCACAGCCGAAGGGCCAGCATGGAAACTACTGCTGGGCATCTTCAGCACACATTGAGATTCACAACTCTGAAACACATATTGCTGTCACCTCTCACTTTCCTACCTGAAAGTCCAATTGAATAATACATCTCCTGTGCTTGCTCTTTGTGAGCAGTAGCAGAATATAGCACTTACGTTTGGACTCTGCTGAAACAGCAGAAGAGACAGTCCAGAAAGTTCCCACTGATCATCTTCAGCACACAGTGAGCTTTGCAACTCTGCAACACACATTGCTGTCTCTTCTTTTCCTGCCTGAAAGACCAATTGATTCCAACACCTCTGTGCCCGCTCTCTGCTGAGCAGCAACAGAGAGAGTAGAGCAGGAATGTTTAGCCTGGGCTAAAACAGCAGAAGAGCCTTGCAAAAAATCTCCTGCTTGATCATGTTTTGCACACAGTGAGCTTTAAACTGTGACACAAACATTGCTGTCACTCCTCACTTTATCTCCTAAAAGTGCATTTGAATCCAAAGTTTCTGGTGCGCTCTCACGTTTCGAGAGGAGTTGTGACAGGGGAGGAGCAGCGCTTGGACTCTAATCCCACAGACGAAGGGCCAGCATTGAAACTCCTGCAGGGCATCTTCAGCACACAGTGAGCTTTGCAATTCTGCAACACACATTGCTGTAACTCCTTTTCCTGCCTGGAAGACCAATTGATTCCAACATCTCTGTGCCCACTCTCTGCTGAGCAGCAACAGAGAGAAGGAATGTTTAGATTGGGCTAAAACAGCAGAAGAGCCTTGCAAAAAAGCTCCTCCTGATCATGTTTAGCACACAGTGAGCTTTAAACTGTGACACAAACATTGCTGTCACTCTTCACTCTTTCTCCTAAAAGACCATTTCAATCCAAGAACTCCGTTGCCAGCACTCTGCTGAGCAGCAGAGTGAGCAGGAATGTCTGCAATCTGTAAGGCAGTGGAAGAGACAGGCCTGAAGGCTGCTCTTGTGCTTCTTCAACACACTGAGCTTTACAACTGTGACACACACACTGTTGTCACTCCTCATTGTAGCTCCTAAAAGTGCATTTGAATCCAGCGTTTCTGGTCTCCACTCTCGTTTCAAGAGCAGCAGAGGAAGGTGAGCACGAGCGCTTGGAATCCGCTCCCAGTTCCGAAGGGCAGGGAGGGAAAGTCCTTGCAGATCATCTTCAGCGCACAGTGAGCTTTGCAACTCTGAAACACACATTGCTGTCACTCCTCACTTCATCTCCTAATAATCCGTTTGAATCCATGGTCTCTCCCGCCCTCTCTCGTTTGAACAGCAGCAGTGACAGGTGAACACGATCTCTTGGCCTCTGCTCCCACAGCCGAAGAGCCCGGAGTGAAAGCTCCGGCAGGGCATCTTCAGCACGCAGTCAGCTTTGCAACTGTGACACATATATTGCTCTCGCTCCGCACTTTCCTACCTCAAAGTCCAATTGAATCCAAAATCTCTGTGCCCTTTCTCTGCTGGGCAGAAGCAGAGAGAGTAGAGCAGGAACCTTTAGCCAATGCTAAAAGAGCAGAAGAGACAGTCCAGAAAGTTCCCACTGATCATCTTCAGCGCACAGCGAGCTTTGCAACTCTGCAACACACATTGCTGTCACTCCTCCCTTTTTGCCTGAAAGACCAATTGATTCCAACACCTCTGTGCCCGCTCTCTGCTGAGCAGCAACAGAGAGAGTAGAGCAGGAATTTTTAGACCTGCCTAAAACAGCAGAAGAGCCTTGAAAAAAATCTCCTGCTTGATCATGTTTTGCACACAGTGAGCTTTAAACTGTGACACAAACATTGCTGTCACTCCTCACTTTATCTCCTAAAAGTGCATTTGAATCCAAAGTTTCTGGTGCGCTCTCTCGTTTCGAGAGGAGTTGTGACAGGGGAGGAGCAGCGCTTGGACTCTAATCCCACAGACGAAGGGCCAGCAGGGAAACTCCTGCAGGGCATCTTCAGCACACAGTGAGCTTTACAATTCTGCAACACACATTGCTGTCACTCCTCCTTTTCTTGCCTGAAAGACCAATTGATTCCAACATCTCTGTGCCCACTCTCTGCTGAGCAGCAACAGAGAGAGTAAAGCAGGAATGTTTAGACTGGGCTAAAACAGCAGAAGAGCCTTGCAAAAAAGCTCCTCCTGATCATGTTTAGCACACAGTGAGCTTTAAACTGTGACACAAACATTGCTGTCACTCTTCACTCTTTCTCCTAAAAGACCATTTCAATCCAAGAACTCCGTTGCCAGCACTCTGCTGAGCAGCAGAGTGAGCAGGGATGTCTGCAATCTGTAAGGCAGTGGAAGAGACAGGCCTGAAGGCTGCTCTTGTGCTTCTTCAACACACTGAGCTTTACAACTTTGACACACACACTGTTGTCACTCCTCATTGTAGCTCCTAAAAGTGCATTTGAATCCAGCGTTTCTGGTCTCCACTCTCGTTTCCAGTGCAGCAGAGGCAGGTGAGCACGAGCGCTTGGAATCCGCTCCCAGTTCCGAAGGGCAGGGAGGGAAAGTCCTTGCAGATCATCTTCAGCGCACAGTGAGCTTTGCAACTCTGAAACACACATTGCTGTCACTCCTCACTTTATCTCCTAAAAGTGCATTTCAAGCCAAAGTTTCTGGTGCGCTCTCTCGCTTCGAGAGCAGTTGTGACAGGGGAGGATGAGCGCTTGGATTCTAATTTCACAGCCGAAGGGCCAGCATGGAAACTACTGCTGGGCATCTTCAGCACACATTGAGATTCACAACTCTGAAACACATATTGCTGTCACCTCTCACTTTCATACCTGAAAGTCCAATTGAATAATACATCTCCTGTGCTTGCTCTTTGTGAGCAGTAGCAGAATATAGCACTTACGTTTGGACTCTGCTGAAACAGCAGAAGAGACAGTCCAGAAAGTTCCCACTGATCATCTTCAGCACACAGTGAGCTTTGCAACTCTGCAACACACATTGCTGTCTCTTCTTTTCCTGCCTGAAAGACCAATTGATTCCAACACCTCTGTGCCCGCTCTCTGCTGAGCAGCAACAGAGAGAGTAGAGCAGGAATGTTTAGCCTGGGCTAAAACAGCAGAAGAGCCTTGCAAAAAATCTCCTGCTTGATCATGTTTTGCACACAGTGAGCTTTAAACTGTGACACAAACATTGCTGTCACTCCTCACTTTATCTCCTAAAAGTGCATTTGAATCCAAAGTTTCTGGTGCGCTCTCACGTTTCGAGAGGAGTTGTGACAGGGGAGGAGCAGCGCTTGGACTCTAATCCCACAGACGAAGGGCCAGCATTGAAACTCCTGCAGGGCATCTTCAGCACACAGTGAGCTTTGCAATTCTGCAACACACATTGCTGTAACTCCTTTTCCTGCCTGGAAGACCAATTGATTCCAACATCTCTGTGCCCACTCTCTGCTGAGCAGCAACAGAGAGAAGGAATGTTTAGATTGGGCTAAAACAGCAGAAGAGCCTTGCAAAAAAGCTCCTCCTGATCATGTTTAGCACACAGTGAGCTTTAAACTGTGACACAAACATTGCTGTCACTCTTCACTCTTTCTCCTAAAAGACCATTTCAATCCAAGAACTCCGTTGCCAGCACTCTGCTGAGCAGCAGAGTGAGCAGGAATGTCTGCAATCTGTAAGGCAGTGGAAGAGACAGGCCTGAAGGCTGCTCTTGTGCTTCTTCAACACACTGAGCTTTACAACTTTGACACACACAATGTTGTCACTCCTCATTGTAGCTCCTAAAAGTGCATTTGAATCCAGCGTTTCTGGTCTCCACTCTCGTTTCAAGAGCAGCAGAGGAAGGTGAGCACGAGCACTTGGAATCCGCTCCCAGTTCCGAAGGGCAGGGAGGGAAAGTCCTTGCAGATCATCTTCAGCGCACAGTGAGCTTTGCAACTCTGAAACACACATTGCTGTCACTCCTCACTTCATCTCCTAATAATCCGTTTGAATCCATGGTCTCTCCCGCCCTCTCTCGTTTGAACAGCAGCAGTGACAGGTGAACACGATCTCTTGGCCTCTGCTTCCACAGCCGAAGAGACCGGAGTGAAAGCTCCGGCAGGGCATCTTCAGCACGCAGTCAGCTTTGCAACTGTGACACATATATTGCTCTCGCTCCGCACTTTCCTACCTCAAAGTCCAATTGAATCCAAAATCTCTGTGCCCTTTCTCTGCTGGGCAGAAGCAGAGAGAGTAGAGCAGGAACCTTTAGCCAATGCTAAAAGAGCAGAAGAGACAGTCCAGAAAGTTCCCACTGATCATCTTCAGCACACAGTGAGCTTTACAATTCTGCAACACACATTGCTGTCACTCCTCCTTTTCTTGCCTGAAAGTCCAATTGATTCCAACATCACTGTGCCCACTCTCTGCTGAGCAGCAACAGAGAGAGTAGAGCAGGAATGTTTAGACTGGGCTAAAACAGCAGAAGAGCCTTGCAAAAAAGCTCCTCCTGATCATGTTTAGCACACAGTGAGCTTTAAACTGTGACACAAACATTGCTGTCACTCTTCACTCTTTCTCCTAAAAGACCATTTCAATCCAAGAACTCCGTTGCCAGCACTCTGCTGATCAGCAGAGTGAGCAGGAATGTCTGCAATCTGTAAGGCAGTGGAAGAGACAGGCCTGAAGGCTGCTCTTGTGCTTCTTCAACACACTGAGCTTTACAACTGTGACACACACACTGTTGTCACTCCTCATTGTAGCTCCTAAAAGTGCATTTGAATCCAGCGTTTCTGGTCTCCACTCTCGTTTCCAGTGCAGCAGAGGCAGGTGAGCACGAGCGCTTGGAATCCGCTCCCAGTTCCGAAGGGCAGGGAGGGAAAGTCCTTGCAGATCATCTTCAGCGCACAGTGAGCTTTGCAACTCTGAAACACACATTGCTGTCACTCCTCACTTTATCTCCTAAAAGTGCATTTCAAGCCAACGTTTCTGGTGCGCTCTCTCGCTTCGAGAGCAGTTGTGACAGGGGAGGACGAGCGCTTGGATTCTAATTTCACAGCCGAAGGGCCAGCATGGAAACTACTGCTGGGCATCTTCAGCACACATTGAGATTCACAACTCTGAAACACATATTGCTGTCACCTCTCACTTTCCTACCTGAAAGTCCAATTGAATAATACATCTCCTGTGCTTGCTCTTTGTGAGCAGTAGCAGAATATAGCACTTACGTTTGGACTCTGCTGAAACAGCAGAAGAGACAGTCCAGAAAGTTCCCACTGATCATCTTCAGCACACAGTGAGCTTTGCAACTCTGCAACACACATTGCTGTCTCTTCTTTTCCTGCCTGAAAGACCAATTGATTCCAACACCTCTGTGCCCGCTCTCTGCTGAGCAGCAACAGAGAGAGTAGAGCAGGAATGTTTAGCCTGGGCTAAAACAGCAGAAGAGCCTTGCAAAAAATCTCCTGCTTGATCATGTTTTGCACACAGTGAGCTTTAAACTGTGACACAAGCATTGCTGTCACTCCTCACTTTATCTCCTAAAAGTGCATTTGAATCCAAAGTTTCTGGTGCGCTCTCACGTTTCGAGAGGAGTTGTGACAGGGGAGGAGCAGCGCTTGGACTCTAATCCCACAGACGAAGGGCCAGCAGGGAAACTCCTGCAGGGCATCTTCAGCACACAGTGAGCTTTGCAATTCTGCAACACACATTGCTGTAACTCCTTTTCCTGCCTGGAAGACCAATTGATTCCAACATCTCTGTGCCCACTCTCTGCTGAGCAGCAACAGAGAGAGTAGAGCAGGAATGTTTAGACTGGGCTAAAACAGCAGAAGAGCCTTGCAAAAAAGCTCCTCCTGATCATGTTTAGCACACAGTGAGCTTTAAACTGTGACACAAACATTGCTGTCACTCTTCACTCTTTCTCCTAAAAGACCATTTCAATCCAAGAACTCCGTTGCCAGCACTCTGCTGATCAGCAGAGTGAGCAGGAATGTCTGCAATCTGTAAGGCAGTGGAAGAGACAGGCCTGAAGGCTGCTCTTGTGCTTCTTCAACATACTGAGCTTTACAACTTTGACACACACACTGTTGTCACTCCTCATTGTAGCTCCTAAAAGTGCATTTGAATCCAGCGTTTCTGGTCTCCACTCTCGTTTCAAGAGCAGCAGAGGAAGGTGAGCACGAGCGCTTGGAATCCGCTCCCAGTTCCGAAGGGCAGGGAGGGAAAGTCCTTGCAGATCATCTTCAGCGCACAGTGAGCTTTGCAACTCTGAAACACACATTGCTGTCACTCCTCACTTCATCTCCTAATAATCCGTTTGAATCCATGGTCTCTCCCGCCCTCTCTCGTTTGAACAGCAGCAGTGACAGGTGAACACGATCTCTTGGCCTCTGCTCCCACAGCCGAAGAGCCCGGAGTGAAAGCTCCGGCAGGGCATCTTCAGCACGCAGTCAGCTTTGCAACTGTGACACATATATTGCTCTCGCTCCGCACTTTCCTACCTCAAAGTCCAATTGAATCCAAAATCTCTGTGCCCTTTCTCTGCTGGGCAGAAGCAGAGAGAGTAGAGCAGGAACCTTTAGCCAATGCTAAAAGAGCAGAAGAGACAGTCCAGAAAGTTCCCACTGATCATCTTCAGCGCACAGCTAGCTTTGCAACTCTGCAACACACATTGCTGTCACTCCTCCCTTTTTGCCTGAAAGACCAGCTGAATCCACCATCTCTGTGCCCGCTCTCTGCTGAGCAGCAACAGAGAGAGTAGAGCAGGAATTTTTAGACCTGCCTAAAACAGCAGAAGAGCCTTGAAAAAAATCTCCTGCTTGATCATGTTTTGCACACAGTGAGCTTTAAACTGTGACACAAACATTGCTGTCACTCCTCACTTTATCTCCTAAAAGTGCATTTGAATCCAAAGTTTCTGGTGCGCTTTCTCGTTTGGAGAGGAGTTGTGACAGGGGAGGAGCAGCGCTTGGACTCTAATCCCACAGACGAAGGGCCAGCAGGGAAACTCCTGCAGGGCATCTTCAGCACACAGTGAGCTTTACAATTCTGCAACACACATTGCTGTCACTCCTCCTTTTCTTGCCTGAAAGTCCAATTGATTCCAACATCACTGTGCCCACTCTCTGCTGAGCAGCAACAGAGAGAGTAGAGCAGGAATGTTTAGACTGGGCTAAAACAGCAGAAGAGCCTTGCAAAAAAGCTCCTCCTGATCATGTTTAGCACACAGTGAGCTTTAAACTGTGACACAAACATTGCTGTCACTCTTCACTCTTTCTCCTAAAAGACCATTTCAATCCAAGAACTCCGTTGCCAGCACTCTGCTGATCAGCAGAGTGAGCAGGAATGTCTGCAATCTGTAAGGCAGTGGAAGAGACAGGCCTGAAGGCTGCTCTTGTGCTTCTTCAACACACTGAGCTTTACAACTGTGACACACACACTGTTGTCACTCCTCATTGTAGCTCCTAAAAGTGCATTTGAATCCAGCGTTTCTGGTCTCCACTCTCGTTTCCAGTGCAGCAGAGGCAGGTGAGCACGAGCGCTTGGAATCCGCTCCCAGTTCCGAAGGGCAGGGAGGGAAAGTCCTTGCAGATCATCTTCAGCGCACAGTGAGCTTTGCAACTCTGAAACACACATTGCTGTCACTCCTCACTTTATCTCCTAAAAGTGCATTTCAAGCCAACGTTTCTGGTGCGCTCTCTCGCTTCGAGAGCAGTTGTGACAGGGGAGGACGAGCGCTTGGATTCTAATTTCACAGCCGAAGGGCCAGCATGGAAACTACTGCTGGGCATCTTCAGCACACATTGAGATTCACAACTCTGAAACACATATTGCTGTCACCTCTCACTTTCCTACCTGAAAGTCCAATTGAATAATACATCTCCTGTGCTTGCTCTTTGTGAGCAGTAGCAGAATATAGCACTTACGTTTGGACTCTGCTGAAACAGCAGAAGAGACAGTCCAGAAAGTTCCCACTGATCATCTTCAGCACACAGTGAGCTTTGCAACTCTGCAACACACATTGCTGTCTCTTCTTTTCCTGCCTGAAAGACCAATTGATTCCAACACCTCTGTGCCCGCTCTCTGCTGAGCAGCAACAGAGAGAGTAGAGCAGGAATGTTTAGCCTGGGCTAAAACAGCAGAAGAGCCTTGCAAAAAATCTCCTGCTTGATCATGTTTTGCACACAGTGAGCTTTAAACTGTGACACAAGCATTGCTGTCACTCCTCACTTTATCTCCTAAAAGTGCATTTGAATCCAAAGTTTCTGGTGCGCTCTCACGTTTCGAGAGGAGTTGTGACAGGGGAGGAGCAGCGCTTGGACTCTAATCCCTCAGACGAAGGGCCAGCAGGGAAACTCCTGCAGGGCATCTTCAGCACACAGTGAGCTTTGCAATTCTGCAACACAAATTGCTGTAACTCCTTTTCCTGCCTGGAAGACCAATTGATTCCAACATCTCTGTGCCCACTCTCTGCTGAGCAGCAACAGAGAGAGTAGAGCAGGAATGTTTAGACTGGGCTAAAACAGCAGAAGAGCCTTGCAAAAAAGCTCCTCCTGATCATGTTTAGCACACAGTGAGCTTTAAACTGTGACACAAACATTGCTGTCACTCTTCACTCTTTCTCCTAAAAGACCATTTCAATCCAAGAACTCCGTTGCCAGCACTCTGCTGATCAGCAGAGTGAGCAGGAATGTCTGCAATCTGTAAGGCAGTGGAAGAGACAGGCCTGAAGGCTGCTCTTGTGCTTCTTCAACACACTGAGCTTTACAACTTTGACACACACACTGTTGTCACTCCTCATTGTAGCTCCTAAAAGTGCATTTGAATCCAGCGTTTCTGGTCTCCACTCTCGTTTCAAGAGCAGCAGAGGAAGGTGAGCACGAGCGCTTGGAATCCGCTCCCAGTTCCGAAGGGCAGGGAGGGAAAGTCCTTGCAGATCATCTTCAGCGCACAGTGAGCTTTGCAACTCTGAAACACACATTGCTGTCACTCCTCACTTCATCTCCTAATAATCCGTTTGAATCCATGGTCTCTCCCGCCCTCTCTCGTTTGAACAGCAGCAGTGACAGGTGAACACGATCTCTTGGCCTCTGCTCCCACAGCCGAAGAGCCCGGAGTGAAAGCTCCGGCAGGGCATCTTCAGCACGCAGTCAGCTTTGCAACTGTGACACATATATTGCTCTCGCTCCGCACTTTCCTACCTCAAAGTCCAATTGAATCCAAAATCTCTGTGCCCTTTATCTGCTGGGCAGAAGCAGAGAGAGTAGAGCAGGAACCTTTAGCCAATGCTAAAAGAGCAGAAGAGACAGTCCAGAAAGTTCCCACTGATCATCTTCAGCGCACAGCGAGCTTTGCAACTCTGCAACACACATTGCTGTCACTCCTCCCTTTTTGCCTGAAAGACCAGCTGAATCCACCATCTCTGTGCCCGCTCTCTGCTGAGCAGCAACAGAGAGAGTAGAGCAGGAATTTTTAGACCTGCCTAAAACAGCAGAAGAGCCTTGAAAAAAATCTCCTGCTTGATCATGTTTTGCACACAGTGAGCTTTAAACTGTGACACAAACATTGCTGTCACTCCTCACTTTATCTCCTAAAAGTGCATTTGAATCCAAAGTTCTGGTGCGCTTTCTCGTTTGGAGAGGAGTTGTGACAGGGGAGGAGCAGCGCTTGGACTCTAATCCCACAGACGAAGGGCCAGCAGGGAAACTCCTGCAGGGCATCTTCAGCACACAGTGAGCTTTACAATTCTGCAACACACATTGCTGTCACTCCTCCTTTTCTTGCCTGAAAGTCCAATTGATTCCAACATCACTGTGCCCACTCTCTGCTGAGCAGCAACAGAGAGAGTAGAGCAGGAATGTTTAGACTGGGCTAAAACAGCAGAAGAGCCTTGCAAAAAAGCTCCTCCTGATCATGTTTAGCACACAGTGAGCTTTAAACTGTGACACAAACATTGCTGTCACTCTTCACTCTTTCTCCTAAAAGACCATTTCAATCCAAGAACTCCGTTGCCAGCACTCTGCTGAGCAGCAGAGTGAGCAGGAATGTCTGCAATCTGTAAGGCAGTGGAAGAGACAGGCCTGAAGGCTGCTCTTGTGCTTCTTCAACACACTGAGCTTTACAACTGTGACACACACACTGTTGTCACTCCTCATTGTAGCTCCTAAAAGTGCATTTGAATCCAGCGTTTCTGGTCTCCACTCTCGTTTCCAGTGCAGCAGAGGCAGGTGAGCACGAGCGCTTGGAATCCGCTCCCAGTTCCGAAGGGCAGGGAGGGAAAGTCCTTGCAGATCATCTTCAGCGCACAGTGAGCTTTGCAACTCTGAAACACACATTGCTGTCACTCCTCACTTTATCTCCTAAAAGTGCATTTCAAGCCAACGTTTCTGGTGCGCTCTCTCGCTTCGAGAGCAGTTGTGACAGGGGAGGACGAGCGCTTGGATTCTAATTTCACAGCCGAAGGGCCAGCATGGAAACTACTGCTGGGCATCTTCAGCACACATTGAGATTCGCAACTCTGAAACACATATTGCTGTCACCTCTCACTTTCCTACCTGAAAGTCCAATTGAATAATACATCTCCTGTGCTTGCTCTTTGTGAGCAGTAGCAGAATATAGCACTTACGTTTGGACTCTGCTGAAACAGCAGAAGAGACAGTCCAGAAAGTTCCCACTGATCATCTTCAGCACACAGTGAGCTTTGCAACTCTGCAACACACATTGCTGTCTCTTCTTTTCCTGCCTGAAAGACCAATTGATTCCAACACCTCTGTGCCCGCTCTCTGCTGAGCAGCAACAGAGAGAGTAGAGCAGGAATGTTTAGCCTGGGCTAAAACAGCAGAAGAGCCTTGCAAAAAATCTCCTGCTTGATCATGTTTTGCACACAGTGAGCTTTAAACTGTGACACAAGCATTGCTGTCACTCCTCACTTTATCTCCTAAAAGTGCATTTGAATCCAAAGTTTCTGGTGCGCTCTCACGTTTCGAGAGGAGTTGTGACAGGGGAGGAGCAGCGCTTGGACTCTAATCCCACAGACGAAGGGCCAGCAGGGAAACTCCTGCAGGGCATCTTCAGCACACAGTGAGCTTTGCAATTCTGCAACACACATTGCTGCAACTCCTTTTCCTGCCTGGAAGACCAATTGATTCCAACATCTCTGTGCCCACTCTCTGCTGAGCAGCAACAGAGAGAGTAGAGCAGGAATGTTTAGACTGGGCTAAAACAGCAGAAGAGCCTTGCAAAAAAGCTCCTCCTGATCATGTTTAGCACACAGTGAGCTTTAAACTGTGACACAAACATTGCTGTCACTCTTCACTCTTTCTCCTAAAAGACCATTTCAATCCAAGAACTCCGTTGCCAGCACTCTGCTGATCAGCAGAGTGAGCAGGAATGTCTGCAATCTGTAAGGCAGTGGAAGAGACAGGCCTGAAGGCTGCTCTTGTGCTTCTTCAACACACTGAGCTTTACAACTTTGACACACACACTGTTGTCACTCCTCATTGTAGCTCCTAAAAGTGCATTTGAATCCAGCGTTTCTGGTCTCCACTCTCGTTTCAAGAGCAGCAGAGGAAGGTGAGCACGAGCGCTTGGAATCCGCTCCCAGTTCCGAAGGGCAGGGAGGGAAAGTCCTTGCAGATCATCTTCAGCGCACAGTGAGCTTTGCAACTCTGAAACACACATTGCTGTCACTCCTCACTTCATCTCCTAATAATCCGTTTGAATCCATGGTCTCTCCCGCCCTCTCTCGTTTGAACAGCAGCAGTGACAGGTGAACACGATCTCTTGGCCTCTGCTCCCACAGCCGAAGAGCCCGGAGTGAAAGCTCCGGCAGGGCATCTTCAGCACGCAGTCAGCTTTGCAACTGTGACACATATATTGCTCTCGCTCCGCACTTTCCTACCTCAAAGTCCAATTGAATCCAAAATCTCTGTGCCCTTTCTCTGCTGGGCAGAAGCAGAGAGAGTAGAGCAGGAACCTTTAGCCAATGCTAAAAGAGCAGAAGAGACAGTCCAGAAAGTTCCCACTGATCATCTTCAGCGCACAGCGAGCTTTGCAACTCTGCAACACACATTGCTGTCACTCCTCCCTTTTTGCCTGAAAGACCAGCTGAATCCACCATCTCTGTGCCCGCTCTCTGCTGAGCAGCAACAGAGAGAGTAGAGCAGGAATTTTTAGACCTGCCTAAAACAGCAGAAGAGCCTTGAAAAAAATCTCCTGCTTGATCATGTTTTGCACACAGTGAGCTTTAAACTGTGACACAAACATTGCTGTCACTCCTCACTTTATCTCCTAAAAGTGCATTTGAATCCAAGGTTTCTGGTGCGCTTTCTCGTTTGGAGAGGAGTTGTGACAGGGGAGGAGCAGCGCTTGGACTCTAATCCCACAGACGAAGGGCCAGCAGGGAAACTCCTGCAGGGCATCTTCAGCACACAGTGAGCTTTACAATTCTGCAACACACATTGCTGTCACTCCTCCTTTTCTTGCCTGAAAGTCCAATTGATTCCAACATCACTGTGCCCACTCTCTGCTGAGCAGCAACAGAGAGAGTAGAGCAGGAATGTTTAGACTGGGCTAAAACAGCAGAAGAGCCTTGCAAAAAAGCTCCTCCTGATCATGTTTAGCACACAGTGAGCTTTAAACTGTGACACAAACATTGCTGTCACTCTTCACTCTTTCTCCTAAAAGACCATTTCAATCCAAGAACTCCGTTGCCAGCACTCTGCTGATCAGCAGAGTGAGCAGGAATGTCTGCAATCTGTAAGGCAGTGGAAGAGACAGGCCTGAAGGCTGCTCTTGTGCTTCTTCAACACACTGAGCTTTACAACTGTGACACACACACTGTTGTCACTCCTCATTGTAGCTCCTAAAAGTGCATTTGAATCCAGCGTTTCTGGTCTCCACTCTCGTTTCCAGTGCAGCAGAGGCAGGTGAGCACGAGCGCTTGGAATCCGCTCCCAGTTCCGAAGGGCAGGGAGGGAAAGTCCTTGCAGATCATCTTCAGCGCACAGTGAGCTTTGCAACTCTGAAACACACATTGCTGTCACTCCTCACTTTATCTCCTAAAAGTGCATTTCAAGCCAACGTTTCTGGTGCGCTCTCTCGCTTCGAGAGCAGTTGTGACAGGGGAGGACGAGCGCTTGGATTCTAATTTCACAGCCGAAGGGCCAGCATGGAAACTACTGCTGGGCATCTTCAGCACACATTGAGATTCACAACTCTGAAACACATATTGCTGTCACCTCTCACTTTCCTACCTGAAAGTCCAATTGAATAATACATCTCCTGTGCTTGCTCTTTGTGAGCAGTAGCAGAATATAGCACTTACGTTTGGACTCTGCTGAAACAGCAGAAGAGACAGTCCAGAAAGTTCCCACTGATCATCTTCAGCACACAGTGAGCTTTGCAACTCTGCAACACACATTGCTGTCTCTTCTTTTCCTGCCTGAAAGACCAATTGATTCCAACACCTCTGTGCCCGCTCTCTGCTGAGCAGCAACAGAGAGAGTAGAGCAGGAATGTTTAGCCTGGGCTAAAACAGCAGAAGAGCCTTGCAAAAAATCTCCTGCTTGATCATGTTTTGCACACAGTGAGCTTTAAACTGTGACACAAGCATTGCTGTCACTCCTCACTTTATCTCCTAAAAGTGCATTTGAATCCAAAGTTTCTGGTGCGCTCTCACGTTTCGAGAGGAGTTGTGACAGGGGAGGAGCAGCGCTTGGACTCTAATCCCACAGACGAAGGGCCAGCAGGGAAACTCCTGCAGGGCATCTTCAGCACACAGTGAGCTTTGCAATTCTGCAACACACATTGCTGTAACTCCTTTTCCTGCCTGGAAGACCAATTGATTCCAACATCTCTGTGCCCACTCTCTGCTGAGCAGCAACAGAGAGAGTAGAGCAGGAATGTTTAGACTGGGCTAAAACAGCAGAAGAGCCTTGCAAAAAAGCTCCTCCTGATCATGTTTAGCACACAGTGAGCTTTAAACTGTGACACAAACATTGCTGTCACTCTTCACTCTTTCTCCTAAAAGACCATTTCAATCCAAGAACTCCGTTGCCAGCACTCTGCTGATCAGCAGAGTGAGCAGGAATGTCTGCAATCTGTAAGGCAGTGGAAGAGACAGGCCTGAAGGCTGCTCTTGTGCTTCTTCAACACACTGAGCTTTACAACTTTGACACACACACTGTTGTCACTCCTCATTGTAGCTCCTAAAAGTGCATTTGAATCCAGCGTTTCTGGTCTCCACTCTCGTTTCAAGAGCAGCAGAGGAAGGTGAGCACGAGCGCTTGGAATCCGCTCCCAGTTCCGAAGGGCAGGGAGGGAAAGTCCTTGCAGATCATCTTCAGCGCACAGTGAGCTTTGCAACTCTGAAACACACATTGCTGTCACTCCTCACTTCATCTCCTAATAATCCGTTTGAATCCATGGTCTCTCCCGCCCTCTCTCGTTTGAACAGCAGCAGTGACAGGTGAACACGATCTCTTGGCCTCTGCTCCCACAGCCGAAGAGCCCGGAGTGAAAGCTCCGGCAGGGCATCTTCAGCACGCAGTCAGCTTTGCAACTGTGACACATATATTGCTCTCGCTCCGCACTTTCCTACCTCAAAGTCCAATTGAATCCAAAATCTCTGTGCCCTTTCTCTGCTGGGCAGAAGCAGAGAGAGTAGAGCAGGAACCTTTAGCCAATGCTAAAAGAGCAGAAGAGACAGTCCAGAAAGTTCCCACTGATCATCTTCAGCGCACAGCGAGCTTTGCAACTCTGCAACACACATTGCTGTCACTCCTCCCTTTTTGCCTGAAAGACCAGCTGAATCCACCATCTCTGTGCCCGCTCTCTGCTGAGCAGCAACAGAGAGAGTAGAGCAGGAATTTTTAGACCTGCCTAAAACAGCAGAAGAGCCTTGAAAAAAATCTCCTGCTTGATCATGTTTTGCACACAGTGAGCTTTAAACTGTGACACAAACATTGCTGTCACTCCTCACTTTATCTCCTAAAAGTGCATTTGAATCCAAAGTTTCTGGTGCGCTTTCTCGTTTGGAGAGGAGTTGTGACAGGGGAGGAGCAGCGCTTGGACTCTAATCCCACAGACGAAGGGCCAGCAGGGAAACTCCTGCAGGGCATCTTCAGCACACAGTGAGCTTTACAATTCTGCAACACACATTGCTGTCACTCCTCCTTTTCTTGCCTGAAAGTCCAATTGATTCCAACATCACTGTGCCCACTCTCTGCTGAGCAGCAACAGAGAGAGTAGAGCAGGAATGTTTAGACTGGGCTAAAACAGCAGAAGAGCCTTGCAAAAAAGCTCCTCCTGATCATGTTTAGCACACAGTGAGCTTTAAACTGTGACACAAACATTGCTGTCACTCTTCACTCTTTCTCCTAAAAGACCATTTCAATCCAAGAACTCCGTTGCCAGCACTCTGCTGATCAGCAGAGTGAGCAGGAATGTCTGCAATCTGTAAGGCAGTGGAAGAGACAGGCCTGAAGGCTGCTCTTGTGCTTCTTCAACACACTGAGCTTTACAACTGTGACACACACACTGTTGTCACTCCTCATTGTAGCTCCTAAAAGTGCATTTGAATCCAGCGTTTCTGGTCTCCACTCTCGTTTCCAGTGCAGCAGAGGCAGGTGAGCACGAGCGCTTGGAATCCGCTCCCAGTTCCGAAGGGCAGGGAGGGAAAGTCCTTGCAGATCATCTTCAGCGAACAGTGAGCTTTGCAACTCTGAAACACACATTGCTGTCACTCCTCACTTTATCTCCTAAAAGTGCATTTCAAGCCAACGTTTCTGGTGCGCTCTCTCGCTTCGAGAGCAGTTGTGACAGGGGAGGACGAGCGCTTGGATTCTAATTTCACAGCCGAAGGGCCAGCATGGAAACTACTGCTGGGCATCTTCAGCACACATTGAGATTCGCAACTCTGAAACACATATTGCTGTCACCTCTCACTTTCCTACCTGAAAGTCCAATTGAATAATACATCTCCTGTGCTTGCTCTTTGTGAGCAGTAGCAGAATATAGCACTTACGTTTGGACTCTGCTGAAACAGCAGAAGAGACAGTCCAGGAAGTTCCCACTGATCATCTTCAGCACACAGTGAGCTTTGCAACTCTGCAACACACATTGCTTTCTCTTCTTTTCCTGCCTGAAAGACCAGCTGAATCCACCATCTCTGTGCCCGCTCTCTGCTGAGCAGCAACAGAGAGAGTAGAGCAGGAATGTTTAGCCTGGGCTAAAACAGCAGAAGAGCCTTGCAAAAAATCTCCTGCTTGATCATGTTTTGCACACAGTGAGCTTTAAACTGTGACACAAGCATTGCTGTCACTCCTCACTTTATCTCCTAAAAGTGCATTTGAATCCAAAGTTTCTGGTGCGCTCTCACGTTTCGAGAGGAGTTGTGACAGGGGAGGAGCAGCGCTTGGACTCTAATCCCACAGACGAAGGGCCAGCAGGGAAACTCCTGCAGGGCATCTTCAGCACACAGTGAGCTTTGCAATTCTGCAACACAAATTGCTGTAACTCCTTTTCCTGCCTGGAAGACCAATTGATTCCAACATCTCTGTGCCCACTCTCTGCTGAGCAGCAACAGAGAGAGTAGAGCAGGAATGTTTAGACTGGGCTAAAACAGCAGAAGAGCCTTGCAAAAAAGCTCCTCCTGATCATGTTTAGCACACAGTGAGCTTTAAACTGTGACACAAACATTGCTGTCACTCTTCACTCTTTCTCCTAAAAGACCATTTCAATCCAAGAACTCCGTTGCCAGCACTCTGCTGAGCAGCAGAGTGAGCAGGAATGTCTGCAATCTGTAAGGCAGTGGAAGAGACAGGCCTGAAGGCTGCTCTTGTGCTTCTTCAACACACTGAGCTTTACAACTTTGACACACACACTGTTGTCACTCCTCATTGTAGCTCCTAAAAGTGCATTTGAATCCAGCGTTTCTGGTCTCCACTCTCGTTTCAAGAGCAGCAGAGGAAGGTGAGCACGAGCGCTTGGAATCCGCTCCCAGTTCCGAAGGGCAGGGAGGGAAAGTCCTTGCAGATCATCTTCAGCGCACAGTGAGCTTTGCAACTCTGAAACACACATTGCTGTCACTCCTCACTTCATCTCCTAATAATCCGTTTGAATCCATGGTCTCTCCCGCCCTCTCTCGTTTGAACAGCAGCAGTGACAGGTGAACACGATCTCTTGGCCTCTGCTCCCACAGCCGAAGAGCCCGGAGTGAAAGCTCCGGCAGGGCATCTTCAGCACGCAGTCAGCTTTGCAACTGTGACACATATATTGCTCTCGCTCCGCACTTTCCTACCTCAAAGTCCAATTGAATCCAAAATCTCTGTGCCCTTTCTCTGCTGGGCAGAAGCAGAGAGAGTAGAGCAGGAACCTTTAGCCAATGCTAAAAGAGCAGAAGAGACAGTCCAGAAAGTTCCCACTGATCATCTTCAGCGCACAGCGAGCTTTGCAACTCTGCAACACACATTGCTGTCACTCCTCCCTTTTTGCCTGAAAGACCAGCTGAATCCACCATCTCTGTGCCCGCTCTCTGCTGAGCAGCAACAGAGAGAGTAGAGCAGGAATTTTTAGACCTGCCTAAAACAGCAGAAGAGCCTTGAAAAAAATCTCCTGCTTGATCATGTTTTGCACACAGTGAGCTTTAAACTGTGACACAAACATTGCTGTCACTCCTCACTTTATCTCCTAAAAGTGCATTTGAATCCAAGGTTTCTGGTGCGCTTTCTCGTTTGGAGAGGAGTTGTGACAGGGGAGGAGCAGCGCTTGGACTCTAATCCCACAGACGAAGGGCCAGCAGGGAAACTCCTGCAGGGCATCTTCAGCACACAGTGAGCTTTACAATTCTGCAACACACATTGCTGTCACTCCTCCTTTTCTTGCCTGAAAGTCCAATTGATTCCAACATCACTGTGCCCACTCTCTGCTGAGCAGCAACAGAGAGAGTAGAGCAGGAATGTTTAGACTGGGCTAAAACAGCAGAAGAGCCTTGCAAAAAAGCTCCTCCTGATCATGTTTAGCACACAGTGAGCTTTAAACTGTGACACAAACATTGCTGTCACTCTTCACTCTTTCTCCTAAAAGACCATTTCAATCCAAGAACTCCGTTGCCAGCACTCTGCTGATCAGCAGAGTGAGCAGGAATGTCTGCAATCTGTAAGGCAGTGGAAGAGACAGGCCTGAAGGCTGCTCTTGTGCTTCTTCAACACACTGAGCTTTACAACTGTGACACACACACTGTTGTCACTCCTCATTGTAGCTCCTAAAAGTGCATTTGAATCCAGCGTTTCTGGTCTCCACTCTCGTTTCCAGTGCAGCAGAGGCAGGTGAGCACGAGCGCTTGGAATCCGCTCCCAGTTCCGAAGGGCAGGGAGGGAAAGTCCTTGCAGATCATCTTCAGCGCACAGTGAGCTTTGCAACTCTGAAACACACATTGCTGTCACTCCTCACTTTATCTCCTAAAAGTGCATTTCAAGCCAACGTTTCTGGTGCGCTCTCTCGCTTCGAGAGCAGTTGTGACAGGGGAGGACGAGCGCTTGGATTCTAATTTCACAGCCGAAGGGCCAGCATGGAAACTACTGCTGGGCATCTTCAGCACACATTGAGATTCACAACTCTGAAACACATATTGCTGTCACCTCTCACTTTCCTACCTGAAAGTCCAATTGAATAATACATCTCCTGTGCTTGCTCTTTGTGAGCAGTAGCAGAATATAGCACTTACGTTTGGACTCTGCTGAAACAGCAGAAGAGACAGTCCAGAAAGTTCCCACTGATCATCTTCAGCACACAGTGAGCTTTGCAACTCTGCAACACACATTGCTGTCTCTTCTTTTCCTGCCTGAAAGACCAATTGATTCCAACACCTCTGTGCCCGCTCTCTGCTGAGCAGCAACAGAGAGAGTAGAGCAGGAATGTTTAGCCTGGGCTAAAACAGCAGAAGAGCCTTGCAAAAAATCTCCTGCTTGATCATGTTTTGCACACAGTGAGCTTTAAACTGTGACACAAGCATTGCTGTCACTCCTCACTTTATCTCCTAAAAGTGCATTTGAATCCAAAGTTTCTGGTGCGCTCTCACGTTTCGAGAGGAGTTGTGACAGGGGAGGAGCAGCGCTTGGACTCTAATCCCACAGACGAAGGGCCAGCAGGGAAACTCCTGCAGGGCATCTTCAGCACACAGTGAGCTTTGCAATTCTGCAACACACATTGCTGTAACTCCTTTTCCTGCCTGGAAGACCAATTGATTCCAACATCTCTGTGCCCACTCTCTGCTGAGCAGCAACAGAGAGAGTAGAGCAGGAATGTTTAGACTGGGCTAAAACAGCAGAAGAGCCTTGCAAAAAAGCTCCTCCTGATCATGTTTAGCACACAGTGAGCTTTAAACTGTGACACAAACATTGCTGTCACTCTTCACTCTTTCTCCTAAAAGACCATTTCAATCCAAGAACTCCGTTGCCAGCACTCTGCTGATCAGCAGAGTGAGCAGGAATGTCTGCAATCTGTAAGGCAGTGGAAGAGACAGGCCTGAAGGCTGCTCTTGTGCTTCTTCAACACACTGAGCTTTACAACTTTGACACACACACTGTTGTCACTCCTCATTGTAGCTCCTAAAAGTGCATTTGAATCCAGCGTTTCTGGTCTCCACTCTCGTTTCAAGAGCAGCAGAGGAAGGTGAGCACGAGCGCTTGGAATCCGCTCCCAGTTCCGAAGGGCAGGGAGGGAAAGTCCTTGCAGATCATCTTCAGCGCACAGTGAGCTTTGCAACTCTGAAACACACATTGCTGTCACTCCTCACTTCATCTCCTAATAATCCGTTTGAATCCATGGTCTCTCCCGCCCTCTCTCGTTTGAACAGCAGCAGTGACAGGTGAACACGATCTCTTGGCCTCTGCTCCCACAGCCGAAGAGCCCGGAGTGAAAGCTCCGGCAGGGCATCTTCAGCACGCAGTCAGCTTTGCAACTGTGACACATATATTGCTCTCGCTCCGCACTTTCCTACCTCAAAGTCCAATTGAATCCAAAATCTCTGTGCCCTTTCTCTGCTGGGCAGAAGCAGAGAGAGTAGAGCAGGAACCTTTAGCCAATGCTAAAAGAGCAGAAGAGACAGTCCAGAAAGTTCCCACTGATCATCTTCAGCGCACAGCGAGCTTTGCAACTCTGCAACACACATTGCTGTCACTCCTCCCTTTTTGCCTGAAAGACCAGCTGAATCCACCATCTCTGTGCCCGCTCTCTGCTGAGCAGCAACAGAGAGAGTAGAGCAGGAATTTTTAGACCTGCCTAAAACAGCAGAAGAGCCTTGAAAAAAATCTCCTGCTTGATCATGTTTTGCACACAGTGAGCTTTAAACTGTGACACAAACATTGCTGTCACTCCTCACTTTATCTCCTAAAAGTGCATTTGAATCCAAAGTTTCTGGTGCGCTTTCTCGTTTGGAGAGGAGTTGTGACAGGGGAGGAGCAGCGCTTGGACTCTAATCCCACAGACGAAGGGCCAGCAGGGAAACTCCTGCAGGGCATCTTCAGCACACAGTGAGCTTTACAATTCTGCAACACACATTGCTGTCACTCCTCCTTTTCTTGCCTGAAAGTCCAATTGATTCCAACATCACTGTGCCCACTCTCTGCTGAGCAGCAACAGAGAGAGTAGAGCAGGAATGTTTAGACTGGGCTAAAACAGCAGAAGAGCCTTGCAAAAAAGCTCCTCCTGATCATGTTTAGCACACAGTGAGCTTTAAACTGTGACACAAACATTGCTGTCACTCTTCACTCTTTCTCCTAAAAGACCATTTCAATCCAAGAACTCCGTTGCCAGCACTCTGCTGATCAGCAGAGTGAGCAGGAATGTCTGCAATCTGTAAGGCAGTGGAAGAGACAGGCCTGAAGGCTGCTCTTGTGCTTCTTCAACACACTGAGCTTTACAACTGTGACACACACACTGTTGTCACTCCTCATTGTAGCTCCTAAAAGTGCATTTGAATCCAGCGTTTCTGGTCTCCACTCTCGTTTCCAGTGCAGCAGAGGCAGGTGAGCACGAGCGCTTGGAATCCGCTCCCAGTTCCGAAGGGCAGGGAGGGAAAGTCCTTGCAGATCATCTTCAGCGAACAGTGAGCTTTGCAACTCTGAAACACACATTGCTGTCACTCCTCACTTTATCTCCTAAAAGTGCATTTCAAGCCAACGTTTCTGGTGCGCTCTCTCGCTTCGAGAGCAGTTGTGACAGGGGAGGACGAGCGCTTGGATTCTAATTTCACAGCCGAAGGGCCAGCATGGAAACTACTGCTGGGCATCTTCAGCACACATTGAGATTCGCAACTCTGAAACACATATTGCTGTCACCTCTCACTTTCCTACCTGAAAGTCCAATTGAATAATACATCTCCTGTGCTTGCTCTTTGTGAGCAGTAGCAGAATATAGCACTTACGTTTGGACTCTGCTGAAACAGCAGAAGAGACAGTCCAGGAAGTTCCCACTGATCATCTTCAGCACACAGTGAGCTTTGCAACTCTGCAACACACATTGCTTTCTCTTCTTTTCCTGCCTGAAAGACCAGCTGAATCCACCATCTCTGTGCCCGCTCTCTGCTGAGCAGCAACAGAGAGAGTAGAGCAGGAATGTTTAGCCTGGGCTAAAACAGCAGAAGAGCCTTGCAAAAAATCTCCTGCTTGATCATGTTTTGCACACAGTGAGCTTTAAACTGTGACACAAGCATTGCTGTCACTCCTCACTTTATCTCCTAAAAGTGCATTTGAATCCAAAGTTTCTGGTGCGCTCTCACGTTTCGAGAGGAGTTGTGACAGGGGAGGAGCAGCGCTTGGACTCTAATCCCTCAGACGAAGGGCCAGCAGGGAAACTCCTGCAGGGCATCTTCAGCACACAGTGAGCTTTGCAATTCTGCAACACAAATTGCTGTAACTCCTTTTCCTGCCTGGAAGACCAATTGATTCCAACATCTCTGTGCCCACTCTCTGCTGAGCAGCAACAGAGAGAGTAGAGCAGGAATGTTTAGACTGGGCTAAAACAGCAGAAGAGCCTTGCAAAAAAGCTCCTCCTGATCATGTTTAGCACACAGTGAGCTTTAAACTGTGACACAAACATTGCTGTCACTCTTCACTCTTTCTCCTAAAAGACCATTTCAATCCAAGAACTCCGTTGCCAGCACTCTGCTGAGCAGCAGAGTGAGCAGGAATGTCTGCAATCTGTAAGGCAGTGGAAGAGACAGGCCTGAAGGCTGCTCTTGTGCTTCTTCAACACACTGAGCTTTACAACTTTGACACACACACTGTTGTCACTCCTCATTGTAGCTCCTAAAAGTGCATTTGAATCCAGCGTTTCTGGTCTCCACTCTCGTTTCAAGAGCAGCAGAGGAAGGTGAGCACGAGCGCTTGGAATCCGCTCCCAGTTCCGAAGGGCAGGGAGGGAAAGTCCTTGCAGATCATCTTCAGCGCACAGTGAGCTTTGCAACTCTGAAACACACATTGCTGTCACTCCTCACTTCATCTCCTAATAATCCGTTTGAATCCATGGTCTCTCCCGCCCTCTCTCGTTTGAACAGCAGCAGTGACAGGTGAACACGATCTCTTGGCCTCTGCTCCCACAGCCGAAGAGCCCGGAGTGAAAGCTCCGGCAGGGCATCTTCAGCACGCAGTCAGCTTTGCAACTGTGACACATATATTGCTCTCGCTCCGCACTTTCCTACCTCAAAGTCCAATTGAATCCAAAATCTCTGTGCCCTTTCTCTGCTGGGCAGAAGCAGAGAGAGTAGAGCAGGAACCTTTAGCCAATGCTAAAAGAGCAGAAGAGACAGTCCAGAAAGTTCCCACTGATCATCTTCAGCGCACAGCGAGCTTTGCAACTCTGCAACACACATTGCTGTCACTCCTCCCTTTTTGCCTGAAAGACCAGCTGAATCCACCATCTCTGTGCCCGCTCTCTGCTGAGCAGCAACAGAGAGAGTAGAGCAGGAATTTTTAGACCTGCCTAAAACAGCAGAAGAGCCTTGAAAAAAATCTCCTGCTTGATCATGTTTTGCACACAGTGAGCTTTAAACTGTGACACAAACATTGCTGTCACTCCTCACTTTATCTCCTAAAAGTGCATTTGAATCCAAAGTTTCTGGTGCGCTTTCTCGTTTGGAGAGGAGTTGTGACAGGGGAGGAGCAGCGCTTGGACTCTAATCCCACAGACGAAGGGCCAGCAGGGAAACTCCTGCAGGGCATCTTCAGCACACAGTGAGCTTTACAATTCTGCAACACACATTGCTGTCACTCCTCCTTTTCTTGCCTGAAAGTCCAATTGATTCCAACATCACTGTGCCCACTCTCTGCTGAGCAGCAACAGAGAGAGTAGAGCAGGAATGTTTAGACTGGGCTAAAACAGCAGAAGAGCCTTGCAAAAAAGCTCCTCCTGATCATGTTTAGCACACAGTGAGCTTTAAACTGTGACACAAACATTGCTGTCACTCTTCACTCTTTCTCCTAAAAGACCATTTCAATCCAAGAACTCCGTTGCCAGCACTCTGCTGAGCAGCAGAGTGAGCAGGAATGTCTGCAATCTGTAAGGCAGTGGAAGAGACAGGCCTGAAGGCTGCTCTTGTGCTTCTTCAACACACTGAGCTTTACAACTGTGACACACACACTGTTGTCACTCCTCATTGTAGCTCCTAAAAGTGCATTTGAATCCAGCGTTTCTGGT
Organism: Lathamus discolor; assembly: GCF_037157495.1. Lineage (NCBI taxonomy): Eukaryota > Metazoa > Chordata > Aves > Psittaciformes > Psittacidae > Lathamus > Lathamus discolor. The sequence continues at coordinate 6,795,342 of NC_088908.1, read as the reverse complement.
CTCCACTCTCGTTTCCAGTGCAGCAGAGGCAGGTGAGCACGAGCGCTTGGAATCCGCTCCCAGTTCCGAAGGGCAGGGAGGGAAAGTCCTTGCAGATCATCTTCAGCGAACAGTGAGCTTTGCAACTCTGAAACACACATTGCTGTCACTCCTCACTTTATCTCCTAAAAGTGCATTTCAAGCCAACGTTTCTGGTGCGCTCTCTCGCTTCGAGAGCAGTTGTGACAGGGGAGGACGAGCGCTTGGATTCTAATTTCACAGCCGAAGGGCCAGCATGGAAACTACTGCTGGGCATCTTCAGCACACATTGAGATTCGCAACTCTGAAACACATATTGCTGTCACCTCTCACTTTCCTACCTGAAAGTCCAATTGAATAATACATCTCCTGTGCTTGCTCTTTGTGAGCAGTAGCAGAATATAGCACTTACGTTTGGACTCTGCTGAAACAGCAGAAGAGACAGTCCAGGAAGTTCCCACTGATCATCTTCAGCACACAGTGAGCTTTGCAACTCTGCAACACACATTGCTTTCTCTTCTTTTCCTGCCTGAAAGACCAGCTGAATCCACCATCTCTGTGCCCGCTCTCTGCTGAGCAGCAACAGAGAGAGTAGAGCAGGAATGTTTAGCCTGGGCTAAAACAGCAGAAGAGCCTTGCAAAAAATCTCCTGCTTGATCATGTTTTGCACACAGTGAGCTTTAAACTGTGACACAAGCATTGCTGTCACTCCTCACTTTATCTCCTAAAAGTGCATTTGAATCCAAAGTTTCTGGTGCGCTCTCACGTTTCGAGAGGAGTTGTGACAGGGGAGGAGCAGCGCTTGGACTCTAATCCCTCAGACGAAGGGCCAGCAGGGAAACTCCTGCAGGGCATCTTCAGCACACAGTGAGCTTTGCAATTCTGCAACACACATTGCTGTAACTCCTTTTCCTGCCTGGAAGACCAATTGATTCCAACATCTCTGTGCCCACTCTCTGCTGAGCAGCAACAGAGAGAGTAGAGCAGGAATGTTTAGACTGGGCTAAAACAGCAGAAGAGCCTTGCAAAAAAGCTCCTCCTGATCATGTTTAGCACACAGTGAGCTTTAAACTGTGACACAAACATTGCTGTCACTCTTCACTCTTTCTCCTAAAAGACCATTTCAATCCAAGAACTCCGTTGCCAGCACTCTGCTGAGCAGCAGAGTGAGCAGGGATGTCTGCAATCTGTAAGGCAGTGGAAGAGACAGGCCTGAAGGCTGCTCTTGTGCTTCTTCCACACACTGAGCTTTACAACTGTGACACACACACTGTTGTCACTCCTCATTGTAGCTCCTAAAAGTGCATTTGAATCCAGCGTTTCTGGTCTCCACTCTCGTTTCAAGAGCAGCAGAGGAAGGTGAGCATGAGCGCTTGGAATCCGCTCCCAGTTCCGAAGGGCAGGGAGGGAAAGTCCTTGCAGATCATCTTCAGCGCACAGTGAGCTTTGCAACTCTGAAACACACATTGCTGTCACTCCTCACTTTATCTCCTAAAAGTGCATTTCAAGCCAACGTTTCTGGTGCGCTCTCTCGCTTCGAGAGCAGTTGTGACAGGGGAGGACGAGCGCTTGGATTCTAATTTCACAGCCGAAGGGCCAGCATGGAAACTACTGCTGGGCATCTTCAGCACACATTGAGATTCACAACTCTGAAACACATATTGCTGTCACCTCTCACTTTCCTACCTGAAAGTCCAATTGAATAATACATCTCCTGTGCTTGCTCTTTGTGAGCAGTAGCAGAATATAGCACTTACGTTTGGACTCTGCTGAAACAGCAGAAGAGACAGTCCAGAAAGTTCCCACTGATCATCTTCAGCACACAGTGAGCTTTGCAACTCTGCAACACACATTGCTGTCTCTTCTTTTCCTGCCTGAAAGACCTATTGATTCCAACACCTCAGTGCCCGCTCTCTGCTGAGCAGCAACAGAGAGAGTAGAGCAGGAATGTTTAGCCTGGGCTAAAACAGCAGAAGAGCCTTGCAAAAAATCTCCCGCTTGATCATGTTTTGCACACAGTGAGCTTTAAACTGTGACACAAACATTGCTGTCACTCCTCACTTTATCTCCTAAAAGTGCATTTGAATCCAAAGTTTCTGGTGCGCTCTCACGTTTCGAGAGGAGTTGTGACAGGGGAGGAGCAGCGCTTGGACTCTAATCCCACAGACGAAGGGCCAGCAGGGAAACTCCTGCAGGGCATCTTCAGCACACAGTGAGCTTTGCAATTCTGCAACACACATTGCTGTAACTCCTTTTCCTGCCTGGAAGACCAATTGATTCCAACATCTCTGTGCCCACTCTCTGCTGAGCAGCAACAGAGAGAAGGAATGTTTAGATTGGGCTAAAACAGCAGAAGAGCCTTGCAAAAAAGCTCCTCCTGATCATGTTTAGCACACAGTGAGCTTTAAACTGTGACACAAACATTGCTGTCACTCTTCACTCTTTCTCCTAAAAGACCATTTCAATCCAAGAACTCCGTTGCCAGCACTCTGCTGAGCAGCAGAGTGAGCAGGAATGTCTGCAATCTGTAAGGCAGTGGAAGAGACAGGCCTGAAGGCTGCTCTTGTGCTTCTTCAACACACTGAGCTTTACAACTGTGACACACACACTGTTGTCACTCCTCATTGTAGCTCCTAAAAGTGCATTTGAATCCAGCGTTTCTGGTCTCCACTCTCGTTTCAAGAGCAGCAGAGGAAGGTGAGCACGAGCGCTTGGAATCCGCTCCCAGTTCCGAAGGGCAGGGAGGGAAAGTCCTTGCAGATCATCTTCAGCGCACAGTGAGCTTTGCAACTCTGAAACACACATTGCTGTCACTCCTCACTTCATCTCCTAATAATCCGTTTGAATCCATGGTCTCTCCCGCCCTCTCTCGTTTGAACAGCAGCAGTGACAGGTGAGTAGCTTGCGAGAGGACGCCTGCAACACCGGAGCGGAGAGGGGAGAGATCAGCGTCCAGGAGCCTCACCTCAGAGCGACAAGAGCCACTGAGGAGTGAGCCTCAAGTCCTCAACAGGACTTGCCCAGGACTCGGAAGCTCAGCTCCCGCGAGGGGCTGACTCACAGGGGGCGGAGCCAGGAGGCTCGGTGTCAGATTCAAACCGGCCATCAAGGGCCACTCTCGATCAGTTGCTGAGGTGAGTAGCTTGCGAGAGGACGCCTGCAACACCGGAGCGGAGAGGGGAGAGATCAGCGTCCAGGAGCCTCACCTCAGAGCGACAAGAGCCACTGAGGAGGGAGCCTCAAGTCCTCAACAGGACTTGCCCAGGACTCGGAAGCTCAGCTCCCGCGAGGGGCTGACTCACAGGGGGCGGAGCCAAGAGGAGTGGCACCAGCTGGGAGTGGCTAAAAAACCTTCCCAGGGAGCGCGGCGAACAGAGCCGGCAAACAGAGAGCGTCGAGGCAGAGGGTCGAGGCAGTTTGCGCGGCAGTTCGCGCGGGCAGGCGAGCGGGCAGGCGAGCGGGCAGGGAAGCGTTCCATCCGCCTCATCGAGAGGACTCGCCTGGAGTACAGGAGGGGGAAGGAGTGCTGAGGGACGTAGACGGATTGATTGACCAGATAGATCATGGTTACAACACGATCGAAAGCTGTAGTGAGTACTAATGTGGGTATCCAGACTGAGCCTTCCTGCAGACATGCAGCTGTGCAGGTCTCTGGCTGCAGCGAATGCCTGAGCCTGGCACTTGTATTGGAGGGAGCCAGTGACACTGCTTGTGTTCGCTGTGAGCAAATAAATGACCTGCTCAGGCAGGTGGCTGAACTGAGGGAGGAGGTAGAAAGGTTGAGAGCCATTAGAGAGTGTGAAAGTGAAATAGATTGGTGGAACCACACCCTAAGGCAAGGGCAGAGGGAAGTGGTTCAACAAGATATGGATCCCCTTCCCTCCTACCATCAGACAGAAGGAGAGAGCTTAATGGACAAGGATGGATGGAGGGAGGTTCCTCCTCGGAGAGGTAAGCGAAAACCCTCACAATCCCTTCCTCCCTCCCAGTTGCCCTTGAATAACAGGTATGAGGTCTTGGAAATTCAGGGCCAGGTGAATGGAGATGGTGAGGCAAATCTATCTAGTGAGTCACCCAGGGCTAGTCACTCACCCACATGCCTCAGAACTTCCCCAACCAAGAAGAAAAGAAGAGTAATTGTGGTGGGTGACTCCCTTCTGAGGGGAACAGAAGGGCCCATTTGTCGACCGGATCCACCCCACAGGGAGGTCTGCTGCCTGCCTGGGGCTCGGATTAGAGATGTTAAAAATAAGCTCTCTGAACTGGTGCAGCCGTCTGACTACTACCCACTGCTGGTTTTTCAGGTTGGCAGTGACGAAATTATTACGAGGAACGTAAGGGCAATGAAGAGAGACTACAGGGCCCTGGGACGGCTGGTTAAAGGGTCTGGAGCGCAAGTGGTGTTTGCCTCCATACCTGTTGCAAGCGAGGGTGAAGGGATATATAAGAAGACTCTGCAGGTTAATGTATGGCTACGTGACTGGTGCCAAAGGCAGGGGTTTGGGTTTTTCAGTCACGGGTTGCTGTATGGGACACCTGGTTTGCTGGTGATAGGCGGGATACACCAGTCCCAGAGAAAAAAAAGGGTTTTGGGGCAGGAGTTAGCAGGGCTTATTGACAGGGCTTTAAACTAGTTAAGAAGGGGGGAGGGGATTTAACTGGGCCTGTTGGGGACAAGCCCAAGAGGAACATGCTAGGGATTGAAGGGTGGCGGGCTAAGGAGGACTATCAATCTCTTGTTTCACTTGTGGGAAAGGATAGCTCTTTAGACCCTGTCCCGCAGGGGAAAAAGAGTACTAGGACTGGCTCCCTGAAATGCCTGTACACCAATGCACGCAGCATGGGGAATAAACAGGAGGAGTTAGAAGTCTGTGTGCGGGCTAAAGGTTATGATCTAGTGGCGATTACAGAGACATGGTGGGACAGTTCACATGACTGGAATGTGGTCATGGATGGCTATGTCCTTTTTAGGAAAGATAGGTCAGCGAAGCGAGGTGGTGGAGTTGCTCTTTACGTGAGAGAGCAACTAGAATGTATTGAGTTCTGTCCGGGGTCGGATGAGGAGCAAGTGGAATGTCTGTGGGTACGAATCAAGGGGCTGACTGGCACGGGTGATACAGTTGTGGGGGTCTATTACAGACCTCCTGATCAGCACGAAGGAGTTGATGAGGCTTTCTACAGGCAACTGGAAGTAGCCTCGCGACTACATGCCTTAGTCGTCGTGGGGGACTTTAATTACCCCGATATTTGCTGGAAGACTCACACAGCCAGTCATTCACAGTCTAGGAGGTTCCTCGAGTGCATTGATGATAATTTCTTAATGCAAATGGTGGACGTACCAACTAGGGGAGCAGCGCTGCTAGATTTAGTACTCGCCAACAAGGAGGGTTTGGTCGAAGTGGTGACGGTCAATGGCAGCCTTGGCTGCAGTGACCATGAGATGGTGGAGTTTAGGATCCTGTGTGGGAGGAATAGAATACCTAGCAAAGCCACAGTTCTGGATTTCCGAAGGGCCAACTTTGGCCTCTTCAGTCAACTGCTAAGGGAAGTCTCATGGGAAAGTGTACTAGGCGGTAAAGGGGCTCAAGATAGTTGGTTAGCATTCAAGGACCGCTTCTTCCAAGCTCAGGATCGGAGCGTCCCAATGAGTAGGAAGTCAAGTAAGGGATCTAGGAGACCGGCGTGGTTAAACAAGGAGCTGCTGGGCAAACTCAAGTGGAAAAGGAGAATCTATGGATTATGGAAGGAGGGGCTGGCCGCTTGGGAGGAATATAGGACAGTTGTTAGAGGATGTAGGGAGGCAATTAGGACAGCTAAGGCCTCCTTGGAACTCAATCTTGCTAGTCGGGTTAAAGACAATAGAAAGGGCTTCTTCAAATACATAGCAAATAAAACTAAAACAAGAGGCAATATAGGCCCACTGCTGAACGAAGTGGGTACCCTGGAGACAGAGGATATAAAGAAGGCAGAGGTGCTGAATGCCTTCTTTGCCTCTGTCTTTACTCCTGCAGACTCTCCCCGAGGGCCCCGGATTTCTATAGCCCCAGAAGGAGTCAGGACAAAGGAGGAGTTTGCTTTGGTAGATGAGGATTGGGTTAGGGATCAGCTATGCAAACTGGACATCTGTAAATCGATGGGTCCGGATGGAATGCACCCACGGGTGCTGAGGGAGCTGGCGGAGGTCATTGCTAGGCCACTTTCCATCATCTTTGGTAAGTCGTGGGAAATGGGCGAGGTGCCTGAGGATTGGCGGATGGCAAAGGTCACACCAATCTATAAGAAGGGCAAGAAGGAGGACCCGGGTAATTATAGACCGGTCAGCCTTACCTCCATCCCTGGAAAGATGATGGAACAACTTATTCTTGACTCCATCACTAGGCATATCAAGGATGAGGGGGTCATTAAGAACAGCCAACATGGTTTTATGAGGGGGAAGTCATGTATGACCAACCTTATAGCCTTCTATGAGGAAGTGACTAGGTGGAGGGATGATGGTAGAGCGGTAGATGTAGTTTTTCTTGATTTCAGTAAGGCATTTGATACTGTCTCCCACAGCATCCTCATAGATAAGCTGAGGAAGTGTGGGCTTGACGATCAAGTAGTGAGGTGGATCGAGAACTGGTTGAAAGGAAGAAGGCAGAGAGTTGTGGTCAATGGCGCAGAATCTAGCTGGAGGTCTGTGACTAGTGGAGTTCCTCAGGGGTCGGTGCTGGGACCGGTGCTGTTTAATATTTTCATCAATGACCTGGATGAGGGAACTGAGTGCACCCTCAGCAAGTTTGCTGATGACACAAAACTGGGAGGAGTGGCTGACACACCAGAGGACTGTGCTGATATTCAGCGAGACCTGGACAGGCTGGAGAGTTGGGCGGGGAGAAACTGGATGAAATTTAACAAGGGCAAGTGTAGAGTCTTGCATCTGGGGAAGAACAACCCCATGTACCAGTACAGGTTGGGGGGTGACCTGCTGGAAAGTAGTGAAGGGGAAAGGGACCTGGGGGTCCTGGTGGATAGGAGGATGACCATGAGCCAGCAATGTGCTCTTGTGGCCAAGAAGGCAAATGGCATCTTAGGGTGCATTAGAAAGGGAGTGGTTAGTAGGTCAAGAGAGGTTCTCCTCCCCCTCTACTCAGCCTTGGTGAGGCCGCATCTGGAATATTGCGTCCAGTTCTGGGCCCCTCTGTTCAAGAAGGACAGGGAATTGCTTGAAGGAGTCCAGCGCAGAGCCACAAAGATGATTAAGGGAGTGGAACATCTCCCTTATGAGGAGAGGCTGAGGGAGCTGGGTCTCTTTAGCTTGCAAAAGAGGAGACTGAGGGGTGACCTCATCAATGTTTACAAATATGTGAAGGGTAGGTGTCAGGATGATGGAGCTAGGCTTTTTTCAGTGATATCCAGTGATAGGACAAGGGGCAATGGGTGTAAACTGGAGCATAGGAAGTTCCACGTTAACATCAGGAAGAACTTCTTTACTGTAAGAGTGACAGAGCACTGGAACAGGCTGCCCAGGGGGGTTGTGGAGTCTCCTACACTGGAGATATTCAAGGCCCGCCTGGACAAGTTCCTGTGTGATGTACTGTAGGTTACCCTGCTCTTGCAGGGGGGTTGGACTAGATGATCTTTTTAGGTCCCTTCCAACCCTTGGGATTCTGTGATTCTGTGATTCTGTGATCTCTTGGCCTCTGCTCCCACAGCCGAAGAGCCCGGAGTGAAAGCTCCGGCAGGGCATCTTCAGCACGCAGTCAGCTTTGCAACTGTGACACATATATTGCTCTCGCTCCGCACTTTCCTACCTCAAAGTCCAATTGAATCCAAAATCTCTGTGCCCTTTCTCTGCTGGGCAGAAGCTGAGAGAGTAGAGCAGGAACCTTTAGCCAATGCTAAAAGAGCAGAAGAGACAGTCCAGAAAGTTCCCACTGATCATCTTCAGCGCACAGCGAGCTTTGCAACTCTGCAACACACATTGCTGTCACTCCTCCCTTTTTGCCTGAAAGACCAGCTGAATCCACCATCTCTGTGCCCGCTCTCTGCTGAGCAGCAACAGAGAGAGTAGAGCAGGAATTTTTAGACCTGCCTAAAACAGCAGAAGAGCCTTGAAAAAAATCTCCTGCTTGATCATGTTTTGCACACAGTGAGCTTTAAACTGTGACACAAACATTGCTGTCACTCCTCACTTTATCTCCTAAAAGTGCATTTGAATCCAAAGTTTCTGGTGCGCTCTCTCGTTTCGAGAGGAGTTGTGACAGGGGAGGAGCAGCGCTTGGACTCTAATCCCACAGACGAAGGGCCAGCAGGGAAACTCCTGCAGGGCATCTTCAGCGCACAGTGAGCTTTACAATTCTGCAACACACATTGCTGTCACTCCTCCTTTTCTTGCCTGAAAGACCAATTGATTCCAACATCTCTGTGCCCACTCTC